>NW_005871303.1:1545840-1610352 GCF_000147115.1 Myotis lucifugus
TAGGAACCCCCTATTTATCTCCCATCCTTCATCTTTCTGGCCCCGAGGTTGATGGAGAACAAAAGAGCGGAGTCCTGAGGGGACCGATCACTTGGGGACAAGGTGTGGGTGCTCCAGGGGGAAAGGGGTGTGGGAAACCCGGGTTCAGAGGTGCTGGAGGGAACCCCGAGTTTGCCCCCCCCGCCCAGGGAATGCCGGAAGGAGGAGGGGAACTTCCGAGTAACGGGGCTGAAGGCAAACGCGGCCCCTCTCCGCTGTCACCCTATCCTCCTCCCGCCGCGTCAGTGCCCCCAATCTTGTCCCGCGTCCTGCGCATCCCTTTAGGGGCGCCCCTCACACCCTGTTCTGGGGGTCTGCAGCACTTTGCAGGGAGCCCGGGGAGCTGGGACACTTCGGGAGACACCGGCCACATCCCGCTCCGCCTCGGGCCCGTGCCTCCCTCACCGCCGTCGCTGAAGTCCCGGGCCAGGTGGCGCTTGGGACGGCTGAGCGGCAGTCGGTCCAGCCAGGCGTACAGGCCGCGGAGCGCGAGGGGAGACGGCGGCGGCGGGGCCGGGGAGCTCGGTCTGGCGGCGCCCAGCATGGCTGCGGGAATGATTGTTGGCCGTTGCTAGGAGACGGCGCCGGAAGGGGCGGGTTGTTGGGCCGTTGCGGGGAGACAGGGGGCGGGGCCCGAAGGGCGGGAGTTTTGTAGGTGCGGGTGGAGTTCAGTGGTTGGGCTGGGGCCAAGGGTCCTGCCCGCACGTCCCTGCGTCAGTGCGCCCAGACCGCTCCGTTTGAGGGGGCGGGGGTGTCTATGATCACGTCAGAGAGCAAAGAAGGTGAGAAGCCGCCGTCCTTGAACAGTGCACGTTTTATTTTAACAAACGTTGGAACCTTAACTATTACAAATTGAATTCCACCCAATAAAAATCTCCAGTCATTTAAAAGTTGATCAATAATTTAATCGTAAAACCATACTTTTTTTTTAAATAGCAGGGAAACAGGCTCTGAAAATTGAGGGGCTTGCAGTCCGGGGGTGCCGGAGCACAGCAGCAGGACTGGGAAGCACAGCACCCGGGCCTTCCACCTGGGGGGCCCGGAGGGCACAGCAGTGCGGTCCGGACACACCCACACGCAGGCCACGCAGCGGCCGACCCCAGCCTGGCGGAGCTGAGTGTGGCCAACGTGGGTGAGAGCCAGGAACCCCAGCAGAGTCCTGACCGAGAGGCCCTTGGCTGTGACCCTGGGATGCTGAAGCAAGACCTTGGCCACGAGGAGGTAGCTCTTCTGCCGGGACTTTTCAGAGTGGGCGCAGCCCACTATGGGGGCACTGCAGGGGCTGGCAGGGTTCTTTCAACACGAACAGCTTGCAGACAGGTGCGCCGGTGCCCCAAGGGGCATCATCTCCTTAGGACGGGCGGCTTCAGAGCAACCTTTGGGCCAACTCCCTGGAAGGAGGAAACAAGAAACAATCAAAACCACCTGCTACAAAGAGTGCAACTGAATCTTATTTCCTTTCACACTTACTAAAATTTAGATTCTTCGTTCAGCCAACAATATGATGGCCCCCTGCATACAACAATAACAGTGACGGCCGCAGTGCTCACAGCTAACACTGGATAAAGGACAGACTTTCGTACTTAGACTAGTAGGTGAAGACAAATGACCAGCCAGTAGGAGCAGCCATCCCTGAAAAGTCCTCTGGCAGAGTATACAGCAGAGGTTAGAATATACCTACAGCTAACATTTCTCCTTTCAGCCGACAGTGTAACCAGCCCCCGGGGCAGTGCCCTGGTCAGCCTGCTCCACTGCCCCCGCAGGTGGACACTGCTCTGGGGGGGAGGCTCACCTCAGTGGTTCCAGGGTTGGCCCCTCCAGCCTTCGGCTTGACGGGTGGCATTGGAGGCACAGAGGTTGGCTTGATCACCTGGGAGGAAGCAGACACAGTGACAGTGGATGACACCTACCTGTCCCGGCCTGGGCACAGCACTGTCTTCCCAGGTTCTCGGCTCTGCTCCAGACCGGCCCACAGGCTTCTCTGCTGAGCTCTCTACAGAGAAGTCCCACCCAACACCCTCCCTCCACCAAGGCCAGAATGAAACCCAAACCAGTGGGACATGGCTGCCCTCTCCTGAAGGCCCTTCCAATACCCCAACTTTACCAATAAAAAGCTTTTAAAACTGCCAGAATGTGGGTCTTGGAAGTTCAAAACCAAGAATTAACAACTAAAATTGGCAGGTGTTTGTTTTTTTTTTTTCATTTTAGCTTTCCCAGGGTGACAGGGGGTGGGACTCGGGATGGAGGTGGAAGGCTGACCAGGCCTGGCCCAGCCATGCTCAGCCCTGGCCACACACCTAGCATCTAGGAGGCCTGGGTGGGGCCCAGCATTTGTAGTTTTCGATAACCCAGAAGGACCTTGGTGAGCAGCTGGTCCCTCACAGCCTCTGCCTGGGTATCTCCACTTCCTGGGCAGAAATCTCTGCCTACCCTGGCCCCCATCTGGCTGGTCAAAACCCCTCCTTAGACCATCTTTGTAACTTTCTGTGAGTCTAAAATTAGTTCTAAACAAAATGTTTAAAAAGAAAGCAATATGCCGAAACCGGTTTGGCTCAGTGGATAGAGCGTCGGCTTGCGGACTGAAGGGTCCCAGGTTCGATTCCAGTCAAGGGCATGTACCTGGGTTGCGGGCACATCCCCAGTAGGAGATGTGCAGGAGGCAGCTGATCGATGTTTCTCTATCATCGATGTTTCTAACTCTCTATCTCTCTCCCTTCCTCTCTGTAAAAAATCAATAAAATATATATATATATATAAAAGAAAGCAATAGAGAATATCTATTAAGCAAGCACCATAGTGAAGGTTGTTGTAGGGAGATCCATGTGGGTCAGTTAAAAAATTCATAGAGCCCTGGCCAGTGTGCTAAGTGGTTAGAGCATTGTCCGTCCCCCCCCCCCCCCCCCCCACACACAAACAAAAGGGGCACAGGTTCGAATCCCAGCCCCCGCCGGGGAGCATGGGGGAAGTAACCAAAAAGAGGGGTCTCCTCTAAAAACGAGGTTTTTCTCTCTCTTTCTAACCCACCCTCCGTCCCTTCCATTCTTTCTAAAAATCCCTCTGGTGGAAGGTTAACAACAACAAAAAAGTTATAGAAATGCATCTCTCAAAGTATCTCCAAGATATGGAGGCCACAGGGAGAAACCTGTGTGAGTCAAACATCCTGGGTAATAGACAGACAGGTGGACAACAGGACACCTGGTGGGTGGAGCCTGTCCCAGGAGCGGGTGGTGACTGGTCCAGAAAGCCTGGCTGTTCCTGCCACCCCCACTTTGACAGAAGCACAGGCTGGTATTGGTCCAGGGCCAAGGTGGGTGGTGAGCAGGCCCCAGCAATAAGGAGCCCACCACAGCCAGACCTCTGTGATCTGCCCGAGAGACTTCGGGGTAAGCCTAAAGGTGCTGAGGCCTGCAGGGGGCACTCCAGAGGAGAGCACCCCACACTCTCCTGTGGGGTTTGGGGTGTCGGGAGGCTGGGGCTCTGGCCAGAGGGGAAGGGAACAAGCATAGCCAAGGGAGTCTACTGAGTGGCCGAGTGGCCAGGTCCTCTCACCTGTCTGGGCTTCAGCTCCGGGAGGGGCTTGGTGGGAGGAGCAGGTCTGAGCTGGAGGGAGGAACAGTCAGGAGCCCAGGCCCCCAGGTTAATGTCCTCACTGGGCCCAGGTGATCAACCTTCTGAAAGTGGGGCGGCTGCACCCTGGGGTCCCAGCCTCCCAAATCCAGCCCTTGGACCGCCCACCTCCTGGGACCCCATTTTCGCCACCTAGACTGCCTGGTTGGGGGTCCCACCACCACTCACCTGGGCTGGGGCCTGCTGGGTGTACATGGGAACTGGGAAGGGTGGGCTGGACATGGTGGCCGGAGGCTGCAGGGAATAGGACCATGAGCCTGGGTCTCCCCTCGCCGCCCCCCAGCCCCCCAGCTCAGGACCTGAGGCTTCTGCCCCTCCCAGAGGGAGAATAAAGCTCCAGGTGTGTGTATGGCGGCTCTGCCCCACCACCAGCAGGGCCCACAGCCCGAATGTGACCTGCACGTTCCCTTTGCTCAACCGTGTGAACGCTCTGAGGTGCTGGGTTGCAGCAGAGGGAGACTGGCCCTCAAAACTGTCCTCAGGCCCTGCAGTGGCCTCGAACCTGATTCAAGTTCAATGGTCATCAGTTCGTGTGGGTCCTCAGACCCCCCATCCTCAAGCCTCCCAACAGGGTGACATGGCTGCTGCACGAAGGCCCTGGTGGAGCGCCCTGGCCCAGGGATCAGGTGGCCTGGGGAGCCGGCTGGTGCTTACAGCAGGGGGTGGCCGTGTAGGGGTCACTGCAGAAGCTGTGGGCCGGGGGAGCGGGCCGGAGTTGTTGGCATACATGGGAGTAACCGGCACTGGGGAGTGCGTGGTGGGGGCCGGAGCCATGCCCGTCTCTGGCCCGAAGCCGCTCTTTTGGAACAGAGGGTTGGAGAGCCCCATGGCGGTCTTGGGTGCCACGTTCCTGCCAAGAAAGTAAGATGAGACAGTGCATCCTGGCCTCAGGGTCCAATCCAGGGATGTGGGGTCCCCTGAGCATGAGGTCCCCTGGCCTGGCCAGGGTACCTCGCAGCTGCCTCGGTACCTGCCACCCCCCACATGGTGCACCAGTCACAGCCACTTGAAAAGGAGAGGCAGCCTCGTGTGCGTTTTCCTGCGACTGGCACGGGGCCCAGGTCCCAACAGGGTGGGCGGCTGTTGAGTGGGTGGTGTGGGCAGTTCTCTGAGCCCATGCTATCCCCAAAGTGCCAACACCTACCAGGGTCAGGTGTGCGTGGGGGTCCGGGACCATCTCTCTGGGCTTACCATATCCCCAACCTGTCACCAAAACTTGTCACCTGTTCCCACCCCACGAGAGGCCCTCGGGGACCTGCTGTGGGTTCTCTTCTTCCTCCAGCAGCAGCGGGGCCGTTTCCCAACAGCGAGGAGGGGATGTGCTTGTTGCGCAGGGACATTGTGCAACCCTCACCTCCCTCGGATGCGGCTCCCAGCCTTGCGGTAGATGAACACGCCCAACACGATGAGTGCCAGGGTCACCAGGGTCACCACAGGCACCATCACGCTCATCAGGAGGCTCCCGGATGCTGTGGGGAACATGAGACCGGGTGTCCATGGGGCAGTGGGGTTGAGAGGACAGACAGGGGACTTTCTGGGGCTCCTTCTTGACTGGAGCCCTGGCCTCTCCCCTGCAGCCACATACCCATCTGAAGACCCTTCTCCGATGGGGCTTAGGTGGGGTTACTGGCTCGAGGCCCTACCCTAGACCCGTGGGGTCAGGATGCCCAGGCCTGCAAGCCTGACTCTTTAACAATGCACAGTGGTGTGGGGCACGCAGCTTCCTTCTCACTGCCCCAGTGGTCCCGCTGCCCATCGGGCTGTGTGGGTGTGAAGGCCCAGGGGGCCGTCGGGCTCTTACCTACGCGCAACTCAGCCAGCAGCTCTGTGCAGTGGGGTGGGGCCCAGCCCGGGTGGCAGTGGCACTTGCCCTTGTGGTTGCACACCTGGGGGACAGCCAGGCGTCAGGAATGGGCCCCGGACCCTGCCTGTGCTTCATCGCCCAGTGCCCACACAGGAGTCACCAGGCCCAGCCTAGGCCTGTGAGGGCTCTGCCATGACTGACGGGGACAGGCTGGGCTTGTCCATGGACCTGGCTCCTACGTCCAGGTGTCCTTGGTTGTCACACACGCTGACGGCAGCAGCCCCAGCCTATATGTCCACAGGCGCCACCACCGCCAGAACTCAGGGACTACACGGGGCCCACAGATCCTCGCCAGCTCCAGGCCTCTGCCCTCTGTCCACCCAGGCTCGCCCTGAGCGTGGCCTACAGTCTCCTTCACCCCAAAGGCCCACGTACCCCATGGCCATTGCACTGGGCGGAGCAGTTTCTGGACCGGTAAACATGGAAGTCCTGGCACTGTCCTTTCCAACACACCTGGAAGGCAGGGGGTGGGGGTGGGGAGGTGTCTCATTAGGCAGTCGGTCTCAACCCCTGACCCCACTCTCCCCCAGCAGCGGAAGCCCACCCGGAACCTGCAGGTGAGCTTCAAGGGGCAGGCCGCGGCCACCACAGCCAGGAAGGCCTTGTCTGCAGCCCTTCCATTGGCAGGCGGACCACAGGGGCACAGAGGACTGTCCCCTACCCTGGCCTCTGGGGGGACTTGCAGACGGAAAGGTCTTCAAACCACGCTAGCCAGAACGGCACCGTCCCATGCGCTAAGTTTCTACTGAGAACAGAGGGTCCATCCATACACACAGCCCTCCGTCGCCACCACCTTGCTTTGGACCACCTGAGCGTGCATGTGGGGCATACGTTGGGGACATGAGGGTCCAGTGGCCTGACTGCCTCAGGGGGCACATCCAGGCTTGTTCTGGTCACTCACCCTCTTGTCGCCACACTTGGTGCCTTCAAGCACCTGCTCGAACCCAGAGCCACCGTCCAGGTTAAGAGCCTGGCAAATGGCTGAGTTGTAGGTGAAGGTGCAGGAGGCCCTCTCTGGAGGCTTCTGCCCACCTTCGCAGAGCAGGGACTCGCACTCGGTTCTGTGAACAGAGAGATTTGTGTGGTCTCCTGCTCTGTGCATGCTGACGTGCTCATGGGGCTGCCAGGAGACAAGGCCAGGACCCTTGGACGGGCTGTGGGGTTCACTGATGGGACATTCACTCACCTCCCCCAAGGGCAGGGTCATCAGGCCTGACGGTCTTGGAAGGCAGAGTGGGCCCCACAGACCCCTGACTCAGGCCCCTCCTCCTTTGTGCAGAGGACTTTCTTGGGAGACCCCACCTGTGGGGACATCCCTGGAGCCAGGGGAGTGGGGCTTGGCTGATGCTCACCTCTTGGCACCAAGGCGGGAACTCTGGCAGCCTGGTAAGACCCTGAAGGAGTAGCACGTCTCCCGGGCAGTCTGTGTGCCTGCAGGCCAGGAGCGGGTGAGTCCCCCAGCATGGGACCCGAAGCCACCCTCAGGCCTGTGGGTCACCTGCCGCCTGCCTCACCTGGCCCCCACAAGTCCTGGCACCTCTGGGCCCGCGTGGGGCAGGCCCCGTTGTAGCAGTAGCCCCCCGGGCACGGCGTGCCGTTCTCCTGGAAGGCGTCCTCCGGGCAAGAGGGCCGCTGGCCATCGCAGTACTCCTCCAGGTCACAGTCGTCCTTGCCGGGGCGGCACAGCTCGCCGGCCGGCTTCACCTGGCCCAGCAGAGTGACGCTCACCAAGGGAACAGCAGGCCCCAGGCTGCTCTCATCACCACCATCCCCGGGGCCCCTCCCACCCACTGACCTGGGGGCACAGCCGGGCTGGGGTCAGGAAGGGGCCCTGTGCTCACCCTGCACTCATGGCAGCAGGCGCCATGGGCACACTCGGCCCCCTCGGCCAGCTGGCAGGTGGTGGTGTTGCAGCAGCGGTCCCGACAGTCCTGGGGGACGGATGGGGCAATGCCGAGGGTCTGAGCACCGGGCTCCAGTGGCCCTGGGGCCCACCTCCCTCCATGACCCACCATCAGGGCTGGGGCCTTCCCACGGATGCCCTGCAGGTGGATGTGGGTGTCAGAAGGCAGGGGTGTGTTCTGACCGGCCGTGGGCATGCAGGGCGCCAGGCGGGTCAGGAAGGACGCCCTAACCTGTGGGACTGAGACCCGGGGCTGGTGCGGGGCAGAGGGTGGCAGTGCCAGGCCCTGTACCTGGGGGTAGCCGCAGTCACACTGCTCCCCTTGCTCCACAAACCCGTTCCCGCACACGGGGCCGCCCACCAGGCGGTCGGGGTCCGGAGCGTTTGCGATGCAGGTTATACGGGGCTTCTCCACGAACGTCTCCAGGTCGTCCTGGCTGCACTGGCTGAACAGTGTGGGGAACGTGGAACTGCGGGGAGAGGTGTCTCTCAGGGGGAGGGGCCGTGGGCAGGCCACCTGCACCTCAGGAGAGCCTGCTCTGCAGGGGCCCTCAGTCAGGACTGCGGTGGGCCTCACCCGATGCTGCCCGCCATGACGCAGCCGCCCCTGGTGCGTGACTCGGGGCAGTAGCAGCCCTGGACGTTCTCATCGTGGTCCATGCCCAGGTTGTGACCCATCTCGTGGGCCAGGGTGCACGCCACGCCGATGGGGTTCGGGTTGTGGTCCTGCAATGAGAGGCTGTGCTGGATGGGGCCCACTCGGCCCAGTCACCTTCCTGCCGGCGCTGCTGCCCCAAGCACGGCTGGCATCACTTCCTGCCAACACTTCTTAAAACATAAAGCATCGCCCAGTGGCTCCGAAGGCTGGAGCATTATCCCGTACACTGAAGGGCTGTGGGTTTGATTCCCAGTCAGGGCACACACCCAGGCTTTGGGTTCGATCCTCAGTCGGGGTGCTTGGGATCAATGTGTCTCTCGCTCCCTTCCTCCCTCTCTAAATATTAATGAAAACCTTATCCTGAGGTGAGGATTTAGAAAAACACAAAGCATCAATGCACCCTCCTGAAGAGGCAGCCGGTCAGGTGTTCATGGGGACAGACTGCCGTCCAGCAGGTGGACCTGAGCCCTGAGGTCTCCCCCGCACGCATCCCAGCTCAAGTTCCAGGCCTGGCTCCCCACCCCACCCCGGCTGGACCCCTCCGCACCTGGTTCACAGCCCCTGAGTTCTGGGAGCACATGGCAGACACCTTGGCCAGTCCCACAGTGGCCCCGGCGAAGTCGATCCCGCTGCAAGCAAGAGAGGTGTCTGCAGGTGGACCCCCCTGAGTGGCCCCCGCGATCCCACAGCCCTTTGCTGGCGGTGGCTGTTCTCACTGCCCGTCGCCTGCTGCCCACTCACGTGATGAGCTGGACGTTGTCGTGAGGGTGCCGCCCCACCAGGTTCTGTGCCCGCCAGGTCAGGAAGTTCTCCAGCGTGACGCCGGCGTCGGAGCTGACCTGGATCTTGTCCGCGTGGTTCCAGATATCCAGGCCCACCAGGACCACGCGGAACTTGAGTTCCTGATAAAGCTGCAGGAAGACAGGATTCCGCGGGTCAGGGACCAGTTGCCTCCTCCCCGGCTCTGCCACCCACACCTCCCTCCAGGTGCCTCCTCCTCTTTGACAACCAGGGTTCTGTCAGGCTGGGTGACGTCCAGAATGGTCCTGTGTTGCTTGGGGTCCTGGAAGCCCCTGCTGGGGGAGGATTCCCTGGGAGCCCCCCCAGGGTAGAAACAGACGGCACCTTGTCCACGTGGTTCACCACCTCCAGCACCCGCCTGCGCACAGCTTCTCTGCTTCCCAGCTTCTGGAACTGATGACACAGCCCCTCAGTCAGCAGCCCATGGACGCTCGCCCCCTCCGGCACACCCCCCTGCCCATGGCACCTCTCTGCTGTCCGTGACCACGTATAGCTCCACAAAGCGGGTCTTTCGGGATAGTGGCCGGTTCTGCAAAACAGCAATGAGAAGCTGGTCAGCGGCCCCAGCCATAGCCCCCCCGACCTCGGCCCAGTCTTCACACAGACCACGTCCAGGGCCCCCTGCTCAGTGTTGGGGGACCTGTCTAGGAGGTGCCAGCGCAGACTAAGGAGCCGTCTCCACAGCTGCTGGGCAGTCAGGCCCACTGGCCATCGGGATGGCAGGCAGCACCCTCATTCACTGAATACACGGGAGTTTGGGAGACTCGCAGGCCCAAGTGGCAGGGCTGAAGCTGGGCAGGGCCTCCTCACCCGGGGCCTGAAGGCTGCCAAGGTCCGAGGGCCCAGCATGTTCTCCAGGCTGGTGTTGCTGACCCCGCAGGTCCCCGCCTTCTGCTGCAGGTGCTGTGCCTTGTAGAGCGCGTGCTCCCCCTCTTCCCCGCTTCCATCCAGGGGCTCAATCAGGTGCACAGCCGAGCCTGCCTGAAAGAAGCCCCTGTGGGCAGAGGGGAGCAGGGGCTCGAGTCAGTGCCCCTCCCCCGGCATGCTGCCCAGGGAGGGACAGAGGCCTGAAAGGACAGGAGGCCCCCACTCAGTCCTGGGACATGCGGGCGGACAGTGTCCAGGGCCCAGTGGGAGCCTTGCAGGTGGGGAACCTGTCGTTGTAAATAGAGCCCAGACACCCAGTGCAGAAAGGTGTCCCCAAGTCTGGCCCCTCTATTCTCAGCCTCAGTTCACTTCTCTGGAAGGTGAGGAGTGTGCTGACCTACTTTGCCCAGGTCTGGAGCACCCACCTGAGGCCATCACAGGTGCTGAGGCTGGCAGCGGAGAGAGGGTGCCCTTCCACGTGGCCCTGGTAGAAGCAGTGGTCCTGCGGGAGGCGGGCATGAGGGCTCTGCAGGACTCACTTCCAGAGCCCCCAGCCACCTTGGGGAGGGCACCAGGCCGTACCTGCCTCTGCAGCTGCTCGGTCACCTGGGAGCCATTGGCAGCCGTGTAGGTCTCCGTGTAGCCCGAGCCCACCAGGTCCCTAGAAGAGAACCACTGTAGCTCCCTGGGCCCCCCCTGGCAGGGAGCTGGATGCCCAGGACACAGGTGTGCTGGGGGCAGCCCCGGGCCCCTGCTCACCTGTTCTTCCGAAGGTGCAGCGTGAAGGTGTTCCCTGGGGCACCAAGGACATAACTCACACTCTCTGGGTACAGGCCCTGAGCCAGGAAAACAAGAGGGGTCTAAGGTGAGGGGCCTTGCCTCAGGCTGCGCCCGTCTCAAACCTGGGGTGGAGCTCAGCTGACAGGGATGCAGCCCAAGGCCAGGGATGCAGCCCAAAACCAGCGGTTCTCAACCTGTGGGTCGCAACCATTGGAAAACACATATAGCATATCAGATATTTACATTACGATCCATAACAGTAGCAACATTACAGTTATGAAGTAGCAACGAAAATAATTTTATGGTTGGAGGTCACCACAACATGAGGAACTGTATTAAAGGGTCGCGGCATTAGGAAGGTTGAGGACCCTAGGGGTCGCTCAGCATCAGGCTAGTGAAGGATACTAGGCCAGGCTGGGCTGTAATGCAGGGGTCCTGGCAGGCCTTGGGCCTCGGTTTCCCCATCTGTCCACACAAAGTCAATGACAATAATGCCCCTTCCCCAGGGAGCAAGGGGAGGGGAGATGTAGCCCTACTAGGAGCAAAGGAGCTGTGGGTGGGATAGCCCCTCCAGCTCCTCCCCGCCACCCCCCCAACTCCTGTACCCTCCTCTCAGGAGACGCAGCCCCTCCGCCCTTCCCAAACACCAAAGACAGGACAGGGCTACCCCCAATACACAGGCAGGCACATCCAATTCACACACACACACACACACACACACACACACACACACAATGCACACCCCACATGGGTTCCAGGAATGACCCCAGGCAGCTCTGGGTATCTCAGCCCAGGCCAAAGCCCCTAGGAAAGGGTGTCACTGCAACCACACAATGCAACAGACTATGGGGAGCCAGCCACCCCTCTAGTCTGAGGAGGAATTTGACTTGTCACTGCTGAGCGAAACTGGGGAGTGGCCGGGGCAGCCCCTGGCCCTGCCCACAGGGAGAGGCAGGGAGCAGGAAGGTGAGGCCTTGGGGAGGACAGCCAAGCCAAACACCAAGGATGTCACTCACACTTTCTGGGTACAGGTCCTGAACCAAGAAAACAGGAGGGGTCCAGGATTCGGAGCCCAGGTGGGCAGTAAGCCCCCTCAGGGGTCTGCCCCAAAGCCCTCAGCCCACCTGGCCCTCAGCCCCAAGGCTGGCCCCTCACAACTGGTTGGGACACACAGGAGCTATAATCTTCTAATTGGGCACTGTGGGGCCAGGGAGGGACCCCCCACACCACCACCAGGCCATTGTCCGGCCAAGACTCACCACGTCGGAGGGCAGGGCTCTGCGGGCACGAGGACCTGGCAGGCGCTGGGGCCTCACCACCTTGTACTGCTCCACGTGGGGCAAGGTGGGGCTGGGGGCAGCCACTGTGGGAGACAGGGGTATCAGCAGGTGTGCAGGGCACCCATCCTCCTGCCCTGGGAGGCCCCTTCCTTGGTGAGACAGTGTGGGGACCAGACTCGGATCTGGCATTAGGAAGACAACAGGACCCCAGCTGGTGGGGCCGGGCAGACCCTGTCCCGAGGCAGCCCTTCCAGGATCCCACAACTAACCGAGTAATTGTATCTAACAAGGGAGCTGGATGGCCTCCCTGGCACTAGAAGCTCCCACATAGCCAACAACAGGCAGCGGGGCAGGCCGAGTTGGGTGCTGGAGACCAGCCACCCATGACCCTGTCCTCTCCCTTTTAAGGTATTAACAGGTGTCTTGTGACCATTATCTTGCAAACCTCCAGGCTCAAGAGGCCCTGGGGCACCCAACTCAGTCCTGTGGCCCCAGCCACTCTCTTGGTTGCCTCCACCAGACAGGAGGTTCCTGAGCCGGTTGGGGGCCAGAGCCAGCAGCCTGCTTGGTCCTCCCCAAGCAGGAGGGGGAAGCAGGTCCCCAGGTGGCTAGACATCCCCCCTCTCTGCTCCAGGTACTGCTCCTCAGTCCTCCCTTCCTTCCTGGGGTGGGGGTCCGGGTAGGGATGGCAATCACTGCTCTATCCCAGCCCCAGTTCCCGCTAGGAGCCCAGGAATGACCCAGGCACGGGTTTCCCTCACTTCCCTTTTGAAGGTCAGTCTGTCCCCTCTCAGGGCCTCCCAGTGGGACCAGCACAGGGCACAGTGCGGGTACAGGCCAGGTGACCAGCCTCTGGCGGGGAGCAGCTCCCTCCACCTGGCCAGAGCCCACGTCCAGCACTCACCCTGCAGCCACCACACGCTGAGCAGCCAGAGCCCGAGGTGGAGCATGGCCGAGGTGTGTATCGGAGCTCAGGGGCCTGGAGCGCGGGTGGAGGTCTGGGATCACAGATGAGGATTCGGAGGTCTGGGATCCAGATGAGGGGAGGGTGGTGGAGTGTGGATGGGGATCCGGTGGCCTGGAGATCCGGGGATCTGGGATCCAAGAGCACAGATGGGGGACTCAGGGGCCAGCAGGCGCAAACAGGACGTGGGGATCCAGGGTCCAAAGTCAGCGGTGTGTGCAGGGATGTGGCTCTGCGATCTATGGAACGCGTCTGGTCCCAACACTGGCCCTGAGGCTCTCCTAGGGGGCCCGCCCCAGACCCGCCCTTACCCACTAGGACCCGCCCTCCGGATGCTGGGAGGGGCGGGGTCTGGGGCACCTTGGTCGGGGTGCCCCGCCCCTCCCTTTCATCCTGCCTGCCCCATGCTCTTCGGTGTTCTTATGGCTACGGCTGGTCCCCTGGGGGCTCCTGGATGGTGCCCGCCGTCCAGCACATGGAAAAACTTCGTAAATGTGGACTGAATTAAGGGAGAGGGAGGCAAACAGACTACTCTGAGCCCCTCCCTGCAAGGCTGGGCCCTGGTGGGGAGAGTGGCGTGTGAAAGGCTGTCTCGGGTGGGTGAGTCTGAAGGTGGGGGATACCCTGACTTCCTGGGGAACAGAAAGCTTCTGTGGCAGCATGAAATCCACCCAGGCCCTGGTCCTGCTCGAACGGGCTGCAGAGGCCTCACTGGGGAGGGGAGCACTGGGGTGCCACCCACTTCACCTTCACAGACCCTGTTCTGTGCAGAGGCCACTTCCAGGTGGGCTTGTCCCTGGGGTCCCAGCCCTGCTCTGGGGGGGCCCCAAATAGCAGTGAAGGCAACCTGCCCATTGGGACCTCCCCCTCGTTTCTGCCCTCCCTGTCCTGCTGGATGGGGTCACCCCACTCTGGCCTGACACAGAGGCTGGGGGTCCAAGCCTCCTGCAGCTGAGCCAAGTGCGTTTGTCCACAATCCCAGACAAACTCCCTGGGATGCGGGGGTGAGAGCATGTCCACAGGTGGTTCCAGACCAGAGGTTAAAGTTCAGGGGGCCATTATTTCCCCCGAGGGAATGACATAAAAGGAAAAGGCAGAGGGGCTGACACAGACTTGGGGGGCATCTTGGATGGAAGTAACAGGGAAGCCCTGGCCACAGCAGCAGTGTGGGCACAGCGACCAGGCCTGGACCGAGTGGGCCCTGTGGGGATTGTCCCTGAGCTCACTCATGGCTGTTATAAATGCCACGTGAACCGCAAGCCCCCAGCAGTTTTACTTCTGTTCCTTCATCACATTTTCCAAGTTGTTTCACAGAAAAAGTTTAAAAGCAGCGTGTCTGCCATGACCATGAGGCTTTACAGCGAGCTGACCCGATGCCCTGTGCGCAGCTCACGGGCAGGGACTTCACAGTAGCAGCCAGGACCCATGCGGGCCCAGAGGCTACCACACAGGAACCGCCACCCACCCACAGGATGCATCTAACTGGTCCCCTCAGCCACCTGCAGGCTGGAGGTGCAGGACAGGGACAGGGCACCTGGGCTTCAGGGCCAGGCAGTAGGTCCCTCACCGAGAGCCGGGGGGTTCCTCTGCTCAGTCCCCCAGTTGCGTGACACCACGGCTGGCAATGGGGTTGGCAGATACGCTTGTTTACCCAGATCGCACCTGCACAACCTGCAGAAGAGGAAACCGTCTGTGGCTTGCCCAGCCCTGCAGGGCAGCAGCCCAGGCCAAGAGCCACTCCTACCTTCACCCCAGGGGATCTTGTCTGTGTGCCCAGGCTGCTTCTAGTCTCATTCCTCCTCAGTTACCAAGGAGGCCACCTGGAGCAGGTGGTTCAAACTGAATTTCGAAAATGACTGCATGAGTCAGCAGAGTGGCCCAGGGGTGTTCGTGGCAGCACCACCCTCAGGGCTGGTGTGCCATCTATTGCCAATCTGGGGAGGTGGGATCAGTGAGGGCAGGTACTGCCAGATGGGGAGGCCACAGGTCGTGGAATGGGTTGGGCGGGCATGTCCCCGCCTCAGGGCTGTCCTGTGGGGGCAGTCCTAAGGGGACAGAGGCCTCAGCCACAGCCCCAGGCTGCACATTAGTGGATGCGGGTCACAACTCACCTACAGCACAAGGAGCTGCTGCCCCCTAGTGCCAGGAGCAAACCCCAGCCCATGGGTTTGAAGGTTCTGGCAGACTCCAGGGAGCCCAGCCCGTCTCGCCCCCACAAGGCACCTTGCCAATTATTCTATTGTTGCTCAAATGCCTTTTTCTTTGAGGCCAAAAAGCAAAATCCCCTAAAGTGGCCCTGCTCTACTTAAGCGGCTCACAGGTAAGCACACCATGGAGACACCACTCTGGTCTGGGAGGCTGCTCTGCCCTGAGAAAGACAAACTGAGCACAGATAACATTCAGACTTTATACTTAAATGGCAACAGCGCACGCAACACATGTACTTCAGATACTTTATTAGAAACCCTGAACTCATCTGTCCGCAACAGCACCCACCAGCCCATCGTCCCTCCTTCAGCTGTGGTGGGTGCAGGGCTCCGAGGGCCTCACTGGGCGGTGACGGCGACCCTGGGCGCCGGTGCTGGGGGCCCCCGTGGAATGGGCACTTGGGGGGCTGCCTTCTGGCTCCTCTCTGCAGACAAGCGCTCCAGGCGCTCTGTGTAGAAGCCGTTGAAGTCGAGCCTGAGGGGTGAGGGCGGGGCTGGAGTGTATGGGCACCCACCCTGCGGTGGCTACAGGACCCTGCATTAGGTGGCAGGGACACCCTTCCATCCCTATCCTCCCACGGCCCCCATCTCACTGCTCATCTGACTCGGGGTGACACTGCTGCTGGGGGAAGGTAGAGGGCTGAAGGGGGTCCTCCTTGGGTCCTGGCTCCGGGAGCACCGCGGAGAGTGAGGCTGACCGAGGTCCATGGACACGGACCGATGGTGGGGGCATTGCCGGACGGCTTGCCTCTTACTGGGGAATGCACACCAGGGAACCGATGCGTGTTGTCACTTCAGGGAGTGACGGGGGACAGGCAGCAGCATAAGGAGGCCAAGGACAGACACCCTCAGGCCTGAGCAGAACTGGCCTCACGTTGTCTGCACTGACCCGAGTGAGTGAAGGTGAGAGAAGACAGCAGGGACAGGGCCCACGACAGGAAAGCTGCCCACACTCACCTGGAGATGACGCTGGCCATGCCGTGCTCGCAGTCGCTGGTACTGTAGATGCTCAGCCGGGCCAGGAGGTCAAGTAGATGGGCTGAAAAATTCTTATCAAACTTATTGATGGTGGCCTCGAAGCTGGAGGCCAGCTGAGGCGTGTCCACATGCTCGGCCAGGTGCTGGAAGACAGGAGCCCAGCTTGCCTTTACCTTCCTTTTAAGTTCTTCCAATAGAAGAATGGACTTCAGGAAGGTTCCAAGTGATAAAAGGTATAGGTAGGGCATCATAAAAGTTCCTGAGACCGCCCTAGCCGATTTGGCTCAGTGGATAGAGTGTCGGCCTGCGGACTGAAGGGTCCCAGGTTCAATCCCAGTCAAGGGCACATGCCAAGGTTGTGGGCTCAATCCCCACTAGGGGGCGTGCAGGAAGCAGCCTATCAATGATTCTCTCTCATCATTGATGTTTCTATCTCTCTCTCCCTCTCTCAAATCAGTAAAAATATATTTAAAAAAAATAAGGTCCTGAGACCACAGGACGGAGCCGCCCTGGGCAGCTGGGCCTCTCCTCCTGGCCACAGGGCACCAGGGTTTTCTTTGTGCAGCTCAGACTTCGGCACAGTCTGTGTTCTCTCCTGCTCGTGAGGGGACGAAACAGGGACCACGGGAGCTGCTGCCTGAACCCATGACCCCTCCACCCACAGACCCGCACGCTGGCATCTGAGAGCGGCCTGACCTTCAGGTGAGGAAAGACTCTAACCTACGCTTGCTGAGCGCCAGGCTCTGCAGGTCGGCCCTACAGCTCAGCCCTGAGCCACCGCCTGTTGTGCAGATAAGCTGGCCTCACCCTGGGGCTCAGCTGGGCTGGGGTGGGGTTAGAGTGTGAGGGGATTTCTGTGGCTTGTGTTTGGAACCTAATTTTAAGATGGTTGTCTTTTAATCAAACACAAGCCAGAAATGAAAGGGCGGTAGCGGGTTTAGTTTTTAAGTATTAGAATCCTAACAGTCAAATCTCTCAGAAGATGGAGGACCTGCTGGATTAAACCCTGAGGCCACGCACCTTCCTGGCGAGCTCCTTCCGGGCACGCTCCTCCGCCCGCTCAGCCTCGGTGGGCGGCCCCTGCATCGTGCCGTGCTCCAGGGTCAGGCGGCCCAGCTCATCGTCCAATTTCATGCTCTGTGTAAACCTCTTGGGGGCCCGAAAAAAACTTTCATTACAACCTATTTGCTCCCACTGAAACACCCCTGCACCCGGACATCTGCAGACTTGAGGACAGAGGGAGGCTGCAGACGGATCAACACCGTTCCAGTCTGCCCGTCACGGGCTTATGGACCTGTTTTTCTGGAAACACTTGCTTTTCATGGTGTTCTCCAGTTTGCAACCCAGTATATGGCTCCTAAATGTCTGAGGAATCGAGTTCACATGCTCCTGACCCCTTTGTCATCAGCCATCACATCCCAGGCTCTTAGTCCGCCTTCACACTGGTTCAGACGTCCCAGTAGCCTTCAGCCCTGGCGAACCCCCACGTCACCCCTTCTGTCTCCTGACACTGTCTTCTGTACCACTGCTTTTGAGCCACTGCTTATGACAGGCGCCCAATAAAAATGAAATCAAATAAGTTCTGACAAAAAGAATGCAAGGTATTCAGAAATAGGCCTGTACAGAGACACTGCAGCCAGGGTTCCTGCCCCCGGGCCAGGTGGGCTCAGGAAGGACACTCAGGAGCACCTGCTGGCTGACAGACAGAGAGGGAGCAGGGTGGGCAGGGCTGCGGCACGCACCTGCATGCAGTTAGTGAACATGACGCACACAGACATGAGCTTGGAGAAGACCTTGAGCAGCTCGGGGTTGGTAAGCATGCAGTCCTTCAGGCAGTTGTCCAGGAAGCTTGTGTGGTGCCCCAGCACATCGTCGATGTTGGAGGCCTGCAGGGAGCACACCAGATTGACGTGTGTCCCCGGGGCTTCAGCCCTGGCTTTGCACACGTCCGTGTTCTGACCTGTGGTCTTTGGGGAAAACTCCTATACCACTAACAGGAAGTAATACTGAACATGCCCCCAAGGTCCAAGGTTTTGATCCCTAAAGACAGGAAGCAAGAAGGAAACACTGCCACTTGCCACTTCCTGCTTCTGGAATTTGGTGGCAATTGGTCTTCTGGCTGAGAAGCCCCAGAGGGCCCAGAACGTGCTGGTGGGAGCACAGGGCCCCCAGTTCTGAGGTTCTCAGAGGACAAGGCGTCCATGATGTCCAACAGCTCGGTCCTGGGGCTACGGGCGTGTGGGAGCAGATCCCCCACGCCACACAAACCACCCTGTCATGTGAGGAAGTACAGCGTGTGTACAGAGGTGCGGCTTCTCCCCATGAGGCTCTGAGTGAGGCCTCGCTGGTGGCATCACCCTGACACCCACCCTAGCACCTTCCTCTCTGAGGACCTTGCAATGTGAGGGCCCGGGTTGCTGCAGAGTCTAAGTGTTAGAGCAGTTAAGTCAGAACTCACGGATTTCAGGTTTTTCTCGAGGATGTGCCAGGTGGGCTCCATGACCTCGAACATCATGTAGTACTGAATGTTCTGAACAAAGTTCAGCATCCGCTGTCGCAGCGTGAAGGCGCCGGCAAACCTGGGTGAACAGAGACATCCCAGAGATGCTGTGGAGCTGGCACCTGTACAAGACCCTCCTGCTCCCCGCCCCTCCCCAGCCCCAGCGTGTGCAGGTGGTCGGCAGGTACACCTGCTCTGAGCACAACCCATGATGTGGCTCCTGAGGCTCAGACACAGGCACAGCAACACCTGAGGCCACAGACCAGCAAGCAGAGTGCCTCAGGCTTAAATAGGTGGAGTGCTGACACCACAAGGGTCCCAACCTGGGAAGAGGCTCAAGGTCCTCTGAGGGCTCCCGCCCAGACAGGGGGTGGCAGGCCCACAGGTCTGTGCAGGCGGCTGGGGGACAGGGCGGTGACCTGGGCACCTGGTGGTCAGGAATAGCCCTGCACTGCATGGGTGTGCATCCTAGGACCGCTTCCCCATGTGGACAGAGGACGCACCACTTGGCGGAGTGCAATGCGTGCTGCTTGGCGGCCTTGTTGCTGATCCAGACACTGCAGAGCTGCCGCTCCACATGCTTGCAGTAGAACATGTGCCGGAACAGCATCTGGTAACGCGTCAGGGCCTTCCTGCGGAGGAGAGGGCGTGGGATCCCACCGACACCTGACATCATAAACGAGGCTCCGGCTGTCACTGACACACAGTTCTGCATCTGGGCCACCAGGCTACCAGGTAACCCCCACAGGACACAAATGCTACAAAACAATGCAGTGGGCAGGCACATCTGATTCTTCTCCCTGAAAACTGTTCACTGAAGCTGGTGCCCGGAACCCACACTCACCTGTTAATGATCAGCGATAGGGGCCACTTGACCACGTAGTCGAAAGAGAAGGCCTCCAGGCCGCTCAGAGAGAGCTCCGTGGGGTCGGCCTGCACCATGGCCTTCTCCTGCTTGGTCTCAATGGCCAGAACCCGCAGAAGCTGAGTGATGAGGTCATGAGGCATCAGGTCAATCTTGGGGGAAAGAAATAGAAGAACGTGGAGTATGCCCCCTTTGTAAAGTCTGCAGATGTTTAATCGCTGTGCCCTCACCTGAAGGCAGTGCAGTAACGTATGGTAACTGTAACTGAAAAAAGTGTTCTTTTTTATTTTATTTTGTTAAATATGGAACACTTCACAAATCTGCGTGTCAACCTTGCGCAGGGGCCATGCTAATCTTCTCTGTATCGTTCCAATTTTAGTATATGTGCTGCCGAAGCAAGCACAAAGTTTTCATTTTTTAAAATTTAAAATAACTTATAAGAAAAAAGCATTAAGTTGTGACCTCTACCCCACCCGTGCATATCAGCTAGAAAAGCAAACCCAGGACTGAGGTAAGTTCCTCTAAAGACGGGTTCTAAATCTTGGAGGCTGGCTTAAAAATACCGACCATTCAATAAATACTGCTTCAAAAATAAAACCACTTTCACTCTGGCCGGGTAGTTAAGTGATTAGAGCATCATCCTGATTAACCAAGGCTGTGGGTTCCATCCCTAGTCAGGGTACATACAAGAATCGACCAATGAGTGCATGAATAAGTGGAACAACAAATCCATGCTTCTCTCTCTCTCTCTAAAAATAAAAACAAGCAAAATAAAAACCCAGAGAAATTGAAACCAAAAATTGGTTCTTTGAAAAATCAATAAAATTAACAAACTTTTAGCCACATTAACTAAAAAAGGGGGAGAGAAGACTCAAATGAGTAATTAAGAAATGAAAGCAGGGACATTACAGAAATGTCAACCTTACAGAAATGAAAAGCATCATGAAAGCTAATTCTAGCACCAATTCTAGGTACACAAATGACCAAACTGACTTGAGAAGCAACAGACACTCTGCACAGACCTGCAGCCAGCAAGGAGACTGAGACGTCGTCAATGGCAAATTCTACCAAACGTTTAAAGAACTAACATCAATCCTCCTGCAACTTCCAAACACTGAAGAGGAGGGAACACTTCCCAGCTCAATCTGTGAGGCCAGTGTTACCTGGGAACCAAGCCACAGACACCACAGAAACACCACAGGCCAATGACCCTGAAGAACAGGGATGCAAATATCCTTAACACTGCAAACTGAATTGAGCTGCACAGTAAGAGGATTATACACCAGGACCAAGTGGGACTTAAAATGCAAGGATGGTTCAACTCACAAAAATCAGTTTTAATACACAATGAAGGGGGGAAAAACAGAGGATCATCTCAACTGAAGCAGAAAGAAAACCTGTCAGGCACTGGACCTTATTTGTTTCTTTTTTAAAATGTTTTTACTGATTTCAGGGAGAGGAAGAGAGAGGGAGAGAAATAGAAACCTCAATGATGAGAGAGAATCATCGATCAGCTTCCTCCTGCATGCCCCCTACCGGGAATCAAGCCCACAACCTGGGCATGTGCCCTGACCGGGAATGGAACCATGACCTCCTGGTTCATGGGTCAACACTCAACCACTGAGCCACACTGGCCAGGCTCCTGGGCTTTATTTCAACCATCTTTCTCAGGTAAAGGCCCACCTTGAGGTCATCCTTGAAGGGGTCTGTGTTGGCGGTGCTCATGCGCAGGGCCAGCTCCAGCAGCGCCTCCAGGCGTGTGGGCGTGATGTCGTCCACTGGCTTCTTCAGCTCTTCCTCTGTGAGGTCCATGAAATGCACAAAGAAGTCCCCCTGGTCCATCAGGAAGTAGCGCTTGATGGACCTTGGAGAGGTGACAGGCAGACATCAGTGAGACCACTGGGGATGCAGACCAGCCCAAACTCTGGAGAAACGGTGGCAGGTGACTGACAAGAAAAAGCCACATGCACACAAAGGGCTCCAGCTACGTGCATGCAAAGCGACATGACTGTGGCCAGCTGCAATGAGCAGCTCTCTCAGGCAGGGGCACAAGACCATTGTGCCAGGACCTGCAGGGCAGCTGCCAGAAAGGGGTCACTGCAGGCCAACGAGGGGGGTGCAGAGGGGTCACTGTGGGAGCCAAGGAGGGGCCTGGGGACCCTGGGCAGGGAGCAGGCTGTGCCCACAGGCGTCAGGCAGTAAGACTGGAGATGACCTGGCCATGTGCCCATTTGTAAAACGACAGATGGAACTGCTGGGAGCTCCGTGCCTTAGGCAAACCTTCTGCACATGTGCCCGCACTAACACGGCGGAAGAGCACACCTCAGGTGCGCCACCAGGTCCTGCTCCTCCATCAGGAAGTCCAGCAGCACTTTGCTGGCGTAGTTAAATGCCTTCTCAATCTGCTCCACATATGCTCGCTCCTTCAATGTATAGATGACCTCTTTGGCCACTGGGCAGGTGACATCATGACCACACTCTCTGACCACATTTAGGTACTTTCCTGAAAAGAGATGGAAGTAAGATTAAACATTCTGTTGTACATACAGGTCGTGGCCCACACACAAGCTAGAGGACTGGACACAGAACAGACTGTGAGAACAACTCTGGAACCTGCTCTAGCCATAGAGGTCACCAACCGAGGTCAGAAGCAGTGGTTTGTTGTCACTGTTTACATCTGATTTCTCTAATCGAGAGCACGGAAACAAAAGCCCTGAGAACCAGCTTCTAAATCATCTTCCAACCCCGTTCCAGACAGCCCTGCTCTCACCAAATGCCCAGACCCTGCTGACTCCCCATTCACGTCTCTACATCAGGTTCCTGTCCCAGTGGGGTGACTAAGAACCCAGTGGGCCTGTGTCCTTGATGGTGTTCCCTATAATGTGTGCAATATTGTGATACAACAACAAATATTTGGTTTTCGTCCCAGTTTCCAGCACTGAGTTCCTAAAACCCTTGGGATCTTGTTACTCAGAAGCCCCTCCACCCATACCTGAGTTTATGCTAATGAGGTGACTCTTGGCAGGCCCCCGAGAGCTGAAGGTGAGGCTGGTGGCCAGAGGAACCAGCCAGGTGATGAGAAGGCTGGAACTTTCAGCCTCGCCCTTATGTCTGGGGAGGGGCCAGGGGCTGGGATTGAGCTAATCACCAGTGGCCACTGATTTACCCAATTGTGCCCATAGGATGGAACCTTCATAACAACCCTCAACAACGGGGTTTGAAGAGTTGGTGAATATGTCCACCTGCCAGGAGGTGGTGCGCCCCAGCTCTCTGGGGACAGATGCTCCTGTACTGGGGATCCTTCCAGATTTCACCCCACAAACCTCTTCACCTGGCTGTTCATCCGAATCCTTTATCAAATACTTTATAATAAACCAGAAACTTAGCTGGTAAATTGTTTCCCTGAGTTCTGTAAGCCACTCTAGCAAATGATCAAACGTGAGGAGGGGTCTTGGGAACCCCCAATTTCTAGTCAACTTGGTGGCCTGGGACTCATGGCCGGCATCTGAAGTGGGACAGTCTTGAGGGACTGAGCCCCGAACCTATGGGGCCTGCATTGCATCCGGGTAGTGTCAGGACGGAGTCAGACTGCAGGACACCCAGCTGGTGCCCACAGAGGACTGGGGACCAGGGTGTTGGTGTGTAAATCTGGTGTCAGTGTTGTGAGAAAGTTTTCCTCTAAGTAGCAACAGAGTTCTGAAAATACAATAGTTATGAGGAAGGAGAGGCACCTACTGAGACAACCTCTTAGGCTCAGGGAACAAATGCAGCCAATCAGACCACAGGAACCAGACACAAAGCCTGCACAGCCCGGCGCCTGCCTGTCTACCCCTGCCCACCCCACCCCACCCACCCCTGGGACACAATCACAGAGGACACTCGGCACGTCCGGGAGGATGGGGCCCCTCCTGAGGCCTGCTGTTCCCCCTCCCCACCCCGGGCATCACCTGTGCTGAGCACCTTGCCCGCCATCTTCTGCAGGAAGGATGGGATCTGTCGCTGCACCACAGTGTACCGCTGGTCCCAGTACCTGTCGTTGTAGTCCTCCTGGATCTTCTCTTTCCGCAGCTCGTGCTCCTCGACCATGAACTCGCTGAAAGCAGGAAGGCATCTTGGGTCACAACCACGAAGGCCAAGCACAGTCTCATACCGTTAATTCTCAACTGTGAATTAATCAAACCTGCCAACCTCACTTGGGGTTGCGAGGTGACCTGGGGCCAGAGAGAGCTGGGGTCACAGAACAGGATGGGAGGCTGGTTCACCTCTAACGGAACCAGCCCTTCCTTTCACCACGCATGTGGGTAACAGGACATGTTGGGGACGCTTTCCTGCTCATCAGAGCCCAGACACCTCACATCCCGTCTCAAATATCACCTACGCACCAGGACCTCAAAATCGCATTCCTTACTCAGCCCATCGCACCAGCTTTTATTTGGGTCACTAGAGAGAAACTATTCCTAGACCACAAATCTATTAGTAAGATATTTTGACAAGCCCTGGACCATCTGGCTCAGTGCTCAGAGCGTCGGTCCATGGACCCAAGGCTCTTGGATTCGATTCCAGGCCAAAGGCATCTACCTCGGTTGCAGGTTTGTCCCAGGCCCCTGTTCAGACACACGCAGGAGGCAACAAACTGATGTTTTTCTCTCATGTCAATGTTTCTCTCTCTCTCACTCCCCCCTCCTCTTTCTCTAAAAAAATCAATGAAAAAAATATCCTTGGGTGAGAATTAAAAAAAGAAAAAAAAAGGTATTTTGACAAATACACTGCTCAGCCTTTTGGCTAAAATCAAGTGTAAAATGTTCTGACAAATAAATCTCAACCCAACTCTTTGTGAGCTGACGTATTTCGTCGTATGCGTTTATATCCGTCACACTGAGGAGCCCACACAAAGGCAGCTAAGAGGCCAATCTGGGTCCTACACGTCCACCACGCAATAGAATAAGCTGAAGAGCCGCCTGCCCGCCCTCCACGTCCCCAGCCCCACCTGTACGGGTCATTGATGATCCCCCTGTAGATCCACTTCTCCAGAATCTCAAAGTAGGGCACGCTGGCGGCCTTGGTGAGGTACAGGCACAGCTCCTGCGCCTGGCTGTCACCTGTGTAGTTGAAGCTCCGGTCGTGGAGGAGGCTCAGGGTGGACCCCCCAACACACTCACCTTTATCCACCGAGGTGGCTGCAAGGGGAAGAGGTGCTCAGTGCTGAGAAAGGGGAGGCCACGCGGAGCCTCACCTCCAACCTCCTCCCGGGACGGTGCTCTTTGTGGGATACACCCAAAGCTGTAGTTGCAAATAAAGTTTACCAGAGCTTCCAGTTTCCTCCCGCGAATTAGTAAAACATGAAGCTCCACAGCTTTGGCCTCACAACCACAGTGACAAAAGCAAGACACGAATGACTAGCAAGCTGGCCCAGGGGTCCCTCCTGCGACACTACCCATCTCATCTTCACATCTCAGTGCTCCATCACAGGATCTGCCGGCATGCGCCCCGCCCCCTACCGGCTCTCCTGGCCTGGGGGAGACGCACCCAGGGAGGCCAGGATGTCCACGGTGCGCATGGCCGGCTGGACGTAGAACCAGAGCTTCTGCAGCGACAAGAGGCCTTGCCTCTGCAGCTGCTCCAGCTGCGTCACCAGGATCAGGTACTCCTTCACCAGGGTCCTCATGGCAGCCGCCAACGCGTGGTTCACCTGCCCGTATTCGAAGGAAGACTTCTCCTCGATGAACCTACGAGGAAAGGAAGCATCCAGCACCTTGAGAGGCTGCGAGCTACCTTTTCAGATGAGGTTAGACATTCTGTGTTTGCTCTCAGGCCCAGACTGGGCTCCCTGCACCTGTCCCCAGGCCCTTCACATTGTGCCAGGAGTGAAGCAGGTTGGCACACGCTCCGGGGCCAAGTGTGCCCGAGAAGGCCGGTGTCCAGGGCCTACCTGGTCACGGTGGAGTAGCTGGCAGCCACCGGGAGGATCCTGTTCACCAGCTCCCTGATGGACAGGTCCAGGTTGGGGTCCACGAGGAAGGTCCGGCTCTGTCTGCCGGTGAGGGGCTGGGCGGTGATGTATCTGCCATCCACACCTACCAGCACGTAGAGCAGGTCCTCCACGACGGCCGACTCCTGGGCGGCCAGGGGCAGGGAGCCTGTGGGTTGCAGACACCAGCTGGCCCACGCGCCTTGACTCAGAGCTCCCCGCTCCCACTGGCCTCTCTCCTGACCTAATCTACCTGCTGAAAGTCACACTCTCACTCATTCTCCTCTTTGTAATTTCCTCAAAATAACTACAGATATAAGAACTAGCTGTTCATTTGGCTTCAACTGAGCCCATCGGGGCATGGAAGGCTGAGATTCCAAACCACCAGGAGGAACAGCGCTGACCGTCCGGCAGGCTGGGAGGCCATCGGAGCCTGAAAGCACTAGGCAGGCAGAAACCTCTACACGCAGGGACCTGCCTGCACTTAAAGGACACAGTCAGGAATCTGAAAAGCACGTCCAATGGGGTCTGCGTGCAGTGCTTATTACAACTTGGTAAGTCTGGTTGCTCTGGGATAAAAGGGAGGTCTTCCTTAAAGACCTTAAAACACTTACAATTTCTATCATAAACACACAATGAGATACCACCCAACGGACTTGAGAACAGTCCCAGGCCACTGAGTAGGGCTGCCACCAAATGCCTCAGGGCCCAGGCGGCTCCCCGCCCTAGAACGACCCTCAGTGTCCCCCCTGACATCTGCTGGGACAGATGGGGACCTGGAGGCAGCACCAGGAGAAAGGTGTCGCTGAGAATCACCCCTGCTGCCCATACACAAGCTGCCCTGGGTTCCTGAGACCAGGACCCAGCAGCACGATCACACGGCACCACATCTGCAGGTTACAAACCTGCTGGCAGCACACACACACACCACACCACTTGTCTACCTGTGGGCACAGGATGGGCTCTGAGCACAGTGGCCACTTGTCCATGGAGTCACCACACAGGCAGTTAGAAGTAAGTGCTTCACATACCTATAGGCACAGCTGTGTCCGTGCTTAGGCCTGAGCCAGTCAGAAAATCCCCGACCAGCGTGGGCCTCTCGTACACCCACGCAGGGAAGACGGGGAGGCGCTGGCCTGAATTTTTTTTGTTCTGCTTGTCTCGAAGCATCTTTCTTGTAAGTTCCAGAGACTGGTGAGAATATTTTTAAAAGCAAAAAACAAAGATATACTTTTAGTACAAACAGTTAAAACTAACAGCACTGAGCACGAGGGTTCAATAAGTACGTGTATAAATGAAATGACTCCGAGCCCGTCACCATGAAAGGGGCTGGGGGCAAAAGAGATGGAGACCCAGGCCCTTGACAGGGTGTCGGTCTGTGCAGGGTCCACATATTAAGGGGGACTGGCAGTGAGGGTACCTCACCAGGGCAGGCTGACCCTCGGGAACACCTGTGCTTTCTCCTGGCAGTGCAAAGTCTAGACATGAGCTGCTGGGTGAAGACATGGCCCCAGCGATAGATGGCTGGAGAAGGGGTGCCCCATCTGAGCCCCTTGGGTACAAGGGACGGATGGAGAGGGCCACACTAGGAGAGGCTGGCTCCAGGCACATGCATGGAGCAGTGTCCTCCTGAGGAACTGGCCATCAGAAGCTGACCAGGGTTGTGGAGGTGGCTTTCAGAAGCACTGGCTTAGGAGTAGTGAGAAAGGCAGGTGCAAACTCAGTTTCTCCATCTGTCACACGGGGTGCCGGTGTGAGGGCTTTGTGAGGTGCTGGACCCAGCACATGCCCACCAGTGCTGGCCATTGTCCCTTTCACAGCTGCTGTGCTCAACAAGCACATAAGCTCAGACCCTCATGGGGACACAGTTCTATGGGGCTTGAAGGCTGAGGCAATGCTGTGAACAGATGACGTACATCAAAAGAAGAGGGCAGTACATAAACTCAGAAGCAAGACAGAGCAGTAAGTATAGGAGAAAACGATCTAGAGAAAATGTCTATCAAGTATAATTTTAAAAAGACAAATGGCTAAAAATTAACAGAGAGAAATGGAAATTGCAGTTTGCATTGGCTGAACCCACACAACTGCCTTGCAGCAGGCGAGTCACATGCCTGGGTGGGACAGAACCTTCCTGCCCCAGTTCACCGTGCCCAGGATCCTGTCCACACACAGCTAGTCCCGATCAGCGTCTCCACATTCAGACTCATCTTTAACAGATGACAATGAGACGTGCACCCCCTGCTGGCGCTCCCTGCCCTGGCTGCAGTGAGTGTGGGCCTGTGGGTGGGGGGTCACAGTACCTGCTGCAACGTGGAGCCCGTGGCCACGCTGCCAAGCTGCTTCCTCAGCTCCTCGAGCTCCTGCATGGAGATCCTGGAGGCCGTGGCAGGGGCGCTGAAGCTGGTGGTGCTGCTGGCAGTCACCGTGGCTGCCAGCTCGGCTCTTTCTCTCGAATTCTGCTGTAAATACTGCAGAGTCTGCACACACAGAACCCTGAATGACAAGGGGCCGCACACGTCTGCACTCTGCCTGGCACCGACACCCCAGCCCTTCCTTTTCCAGTTCCAGTGACCCCATGAAGGGTGAGAGCAGGCGCTGCCATCAGTCCTCAAGCTGCAGTCTGGTCTCCCAATGCTTCCTGCCACCAGGTTCAAGTCTTCCACTCACAAGGAGGGACCCTCCAGCTGCTTTAACAGCCAATTCCCAAACTCCGTTCCCAGGGGCACTGCCTTTCTCTACACCTGGATGGCCCCCTCCCTGTCCTCGGCACTGGAGGGTGCGCCTCCACCCCTGAACAGACCCTGAGCTTGGGAAGCAGGAGGAAGGTCCTAATGCATTCCTGGGTGCTCCATGTGCCATGGCTCCCCCAGCTCGATACGTGCTTTTCTTAGCGTCAAGTACACAGCTCTAAACTAACAAAAAACATGGCACAAAACAACAACAAAGCCCCCCAAAATAACTACTGTCAGTACTTCCCGTGTTTCTGTCTACCACTCTGAACTATTTTCAGTCTGACAGGCGGGTAGAGCAACAGGATGGCACCCGCCACAGCAGGGTCATGAGGCGTTATCTCTACCGTGCAAACCTGTGTGCTTACAACACTCGCCAGAACTTCCCCACAAGGCAGGCTCCCCACGCACCTTCCCTGATAAGCCTGACCCGAGCATGACAGCTACCTCTTTGTCCTCCGTGAGCTTTGACAGCAGGTACACCAGTGGGTCAAGGTTCCTTGTGTTTTTCGATTTCAGTTCATCATATTTCTTCAGAAAGTCTTCTGGAGTACGAGAAAATTCTGCTATTTTAACCTCGAAAGAACAAACACAAGTGATTTAGTGACAATAACTAGGAACTTTAAAAAACATCTTCCAGAAAATTAAACACAAAGACCCAAGTGGAGTAAAATCAGGTAGGCTGAGTAATAACCATATATTGCTGAAATAAAACTAAGAAGACGCCTCAATCTGTGAAACCATTCTCCTCCAAGGCGTCTCTTCCAAGCCTGGTCACAGAATAACCCTGTATTTTTCCCCTGGTGGCTTATGCCTTCATTTTACTCTGTTCCCTCTTGAATTTATTACCATGTACTGGTTCAGGGGTTAAGTTTTCTCACTGGTTTTTAATGCTCCCCCTGTGATAGATTAAACGTAATGTGTGTTCCTAAATTAATGTGCTCAGTGAATCTTTCTTTTTTCTTTTCTTTGTTAATCCTCACTAAGGATATTTTTTCCACTGATTTTGAGAGAGTGGAAAGGAGGGGTAGAGGGAGGGGGAGAAGGAGAGGGAAAGAGAGAAACATCAATGTGAGAGACACATCGATTGGTTGCCTCCTGCACATTCCCCAACCGGGGCCGGGGATCAAACCTGCAACCCAGGTATGTCCCGTCCCCTTGACCAGGAATCGAACCCACGACCCTTTGGTGCTCGGCCAACATTCTAACTATTGAGCCACACTGGCCAGGGCTCAGTGAATTTTTCTAATTATCTTTGTGCCAGTATTAAGCTGGTTAAATAACTGAAGCTTCTTAATGTGTTTTTTTAAAAGATTTCAAAGTTACCTTTTACTGCTGATCTATAATTTTGAATCATATATTTTTTGAATAAAGAAAAACAGTACACTTTAAAGAGATTTCAGTGTGGCCACGGGGTCAGCAGAGGCACTGAGCTGAGCAGACACTTGGTCCATGGAAAGCACTTGCCAAGTTGTCCGACATCATCACTGGCACTGCTAGGGCACCCCGTCAGGAGCCAGGGAGGTGAGCTCTGTGCACAGCACAGGGACGGGCTGTCTTCACCAGTGACAGCAGCGCAGGGATGGGCACTCACCTTGGCACTGTGTGCAGACACAGTGGTTGTGACGTACGGGGTCCTGTTCTTCTGCAGG
This sequence comes from Myotis lucifugus, assembly GCF_000147115.1. Classification (NCBI taxonomy): domain Eukaryota; kingdom Metazoa; phylum Chordata; class Mammalia; order Chiroptera; family Vespertilionidae; genus Myotis; species Myotis lucifugus. The sequence goes on from NW_005871303.1 coordinate 1,575,523, forward strand.
AGATCAATGTACACCTCGGCCCCATCCCCTCCATGGACACGCAGCAAGCTGAGCAGCTCATTGACATCGTGGTGAATCCGAAATTCACTCATAGTTTTGGCCCTGAGACATCACAATATGTTCTCCTAAAGATAAGAGGAAAGCTACTTACAAAAACAAAACCCTACTAGTAAGAAATTTTTTTAAAAATATATTTTATTGATTTTTTTACAGAGAGGAAGGGAGAGGGATAGAGAGTTAGAAACATCGACGAGAGAGAAACATCGACCAGCTGCCTCCTGCACACCTCCCACTGGGGATGTGCCCGCAACCAAGGTACATGCCCTTGACCGGAATCGAACCTGGGACCTTTCAGTCCACAGACCGACGCTCTATCCACTGAGCCAAACCGGTTTGGCTAGTAAGAAATTTTTAAAGCAACCAATTTTGGCCAATGTCAGGTCTAGGAGAAACGAAATCACCATGTGGGCCACACGATGCCCCTCGTAGACCATAACCACCTACTGCCGGCTGTCTATTCCCCGGAGGGCTTGTTCCTGGAGTGAGTTCTCTCCCTGCAGGTGGCGCTCTTGGTAGGGTTTGTCATTTCTCACGGGCATGGTCTCCAGTGGACATGCTCCCTTTGGCAATCCACACTCCAGCCAGTTTCTAGGCCCACTCCTCCGCTCGGGAGTCTGCAGGTGCAGACAGTGTGGACTCCAAGGCCTGAACCCTCCTTCACCCTTGGTGACATCACCACGCAGGGCTGTGGGCCAGTGGCTGGCAGACAATTTTCTTGTCTTGGCTGGGCAGACCCAGTGGACCTGGATCTACACAGGCCTAAGCTACTGCCCCGTCCCAGCTCGGGTATTCAAACTGTTCCGGCCCACACCTGGTTCTCAAATCCTGCGCTGTTTCAGGTTTGCGTGCTCTCTGCACTCTGGCACCTAAGACATTTCCTTCTCTTGCCCAAGCTTGGCTATATATGCAGAAGCTTTGGGGGAAATTGCTACACATTTCCTGTGCATTTGAGTTGGGTGAGATTCCACTTCAGCTCAGTCTACCCTGTCAACCAGATGTCCCAGGGTCTCACCATTAGCTACAGAACCCTCTGGCATCAAAGTCATAACTGAGATGTCCCCAAGGGACAGTAGCGGCCTGCATTGCAGTTTGTTCTCCCACTGATGACTGGCCCAGTTAGCCATCACCATCAACAGTGCTGATAAAAGGGAGTGAATAAACACACAGGGGTTGCCCTAACCGGTTTGGCTCAATGGATAGAGCATTGGCCTGCGGACTCAAGGGTCCCAGGTTCAATTCTGGTCAAGGGCATGTACCTTGGTTGCGGGCACATCCCCAGTAGGGAGTGTGCAGGAGGCCGCTGATCGATGTTTCTCTCTCATCGATGTTTCTAACTCTCTATCCCTCTCTCTTCCTCTCTGTAAAAAATCAATAAAATATATATTTAAAAAACACACACACAGGGGTAATTAACTATAGATTAAAAAAATAAAAATGAGCAAATTTTACATGCTTCACATAAACATTTCAGTCTACCTACGTAAGGTTCTTAACTTCAGATCCATGAACAACAAAAGAACAGTTATCAAGGACAGTCATGTCTCTCTGTGAATTTCCTGAGAGGCTTTTTCAATAGATCCTCAAAGGCTCTGTGACCCAGAAAAGGTTAGGAGCCACTGTGCTGACAGCTGCAGTGAAGACACCTAAGTCCAACAAAACACCAAGCAGAGACGACCCAGTCCACACTCCACAGCTAATTACCAATGAATATTACTTGTAACTGTGATCTTGGGGGACGGAAAACAAGTCCTCTGGATGTAATTACAGTTCACAGTGTGTAAGCATCAAACACTGGCCAGGAGCAGATGTCTCCAAACATGGGGGCAGAAGAGTAAGCACCAGCTGGAACCCAGGCTGCCAGCGCAGGAGCGGCTACAAGAGGCGCCGACAGTAACGACAGCAGCAGCAGAGCGCAGGCTGCGGGGCCTGGCTGAGCGTGTTCGAAACCAGCTCCCTCCAAGGAGGGGTGAGCAGTATACTCTCCCTGAGCTACTGCAGAGATGAAAGGCAGCAGTTCCTGTAAAGCCTGCACACAGCAAGTTATTTCAAAAGCAGGTCAGACATCACTGTTACTGCAAAAGGCCAACCAACTGCAAATGTGCATTTTACCTGAGAAAGGGCTGGTTTTACAGTAGGAAAACTGGATCTGCCCCACTGACGCCCAGACCACTGCTACCCCATGACTCCCAACGGGCCATGAGCGAGGCGCTGCAAACCCAGCAAACAGAGAAGACAACAGAACTTCCCCCTGGCGACCTCAAGTCCAAGGGAACCAGTTTCCCCACATTCCATGTGGTTTCTGTGGGTTGTCCTTGTACGCGCTGGACGCAGGATCCTTTGGCCATGTAAATGGCAAGGACACTGTTTACCACCGCAAGCGCACACACCTCCCCCAGACACAAGCGGGTTGAGAGAGCTCTTCTGAAGAAAGATCATGATCAAGTGAGTGTTTATTTAAAAACTATCTTCCTGTCCCCATGTCTGAGGCGCCCACTGTTCTCTGTGGATTTGGGAACAATTCCTGCAAGAATGGGGGCTCTCAGCTGCAGGCAGGGCCCCCGAGGGACCCCTGGTTGTCCTGGTGACTGGGAGGCGCAAGAGGCCAGGATGCTAAACATCAGCAGCATCCACACTAAATGCAACTCTGAAGAACATTTCATTGCAACGGCTCACTTGACCTCTGTGACACTCCAGAGTTCTCTCCATCAGTCAGAACAAACGGACAGACTTCTGTGTGGGAATGAAAACTACCTCGTCCACGCGTGAGCCGCCGCCTTAGTGAGCTAAGACGCCTACTTCACGCACACTGGTGAACACAGAGGAAAGTGAGTCTCTGTTGGGAGTTCAAAGCTAATTTCTCAAATTGGCTTGAAAAACATTTTTTAATATGTATTTATTTTTTTTAGAGAGAGGGAGAGATAAACATCAATGACTGGCTCCTGCATGCCCCCTCCTGGGGATCAAGCCAGAACCCGGGTATATGCCCTGACTGGCAATCAACCAATGACCTCTGGGTGCATGGACAAATGCTCAACTGAGGCTCAACCACCTGAGCTGCAGGAGTAGGGCTTGAAAACTTGGTGGAAAACGTCAACAACCCTAATGCTTTCTCAGAGACAGAAAAAGTATTAAGTGATGAAAAGTCTGGGTCTGTCCAGTGCTCTTCCTGGGCATGTGAATGACCAGCTGGCGATGTAGCCACAACCTTCACTCCCAGAATGAAATGACCAAACTTTATTACATATTTTCAATTGCTTAAGCCTTAAAGAAGCACCCCCCCTAGCCCTTGCACGTATACATGCGCACGTCGTGCTCGATGCTGAAACATTCTGAGCCAGAGTCTGTGCGCACCTGGTCCACCCTCCAGTAAGTCTCATGCACACCTGCGTCCCTCATGTGTCTACCTATCACGTTTTAATCAGGTAACTGCTTGATCTCCTTCGATTTCTGCGCCGTGAGCTCCTGGCACCGCGCCCTGTGCAGCTCAGGAGCTGAGCGGCTGCAGGAGACGGAAAGGCAGGCGGAGCGTGCAGGGCCAGACCGGCCGCGAGAAGGACACGGGACTAAGGTAATGGGAGCCACTGAAGGCCAGTTTAGACAAAGACGACTTCCAATAAAACCTGAGTTTCCTGGGGACCTCGTTGGTGACTGGTTGGGAGACAATGACCCAGAGGGCGCCGCAGCCAGAGACAAAGCCGTGCGGGCGAGGGTGCCGGCAGCGGCCCGGGAGGGACCCTGCACCACTAGGACCTGGGAGGGGCCTCGGCGTCCGCTTCGGGACTGAGCTGCCCCAAAGCACGGCTTCTGCTCCGCACGGGCTGGGGTCGACTCGGAGGGCAGCCCCGCCGCGAACGGGCCCCTCGGCGCCCGCCCGCACTCACCGCCAGCGCCGCGCCACTGCCCACACCCGCTGAAATCCGCCGCGCAGCCGGTGCCGGAAGCGGAAGTGGCGCGCGACGTCACGTCCGGCCCCGGCAAGCTCGTGGACGGTGGCCGACAGGTTGTGGCTACGCGGCAAACCGGACGATGCAGCTGCCGCCCGCGGTGCACGCCCGCCTGGCGGCGGGGCCCGGGGCGGCTGAGCCGCTGCCCGTGGAGCGAGACCCCGCGGCCGGGGCCGCGCCTTTCCGCTTTGCGGCGCGTCTGGTACGCTTCCCGCGGGAGCATGAGTTTTTCGAGGTGCGTGAGTTGAGGGAAAGGGGAGTTGTCTAGGGGCAGGGCCTACAGCTGTGGGGGCGGGGCCTGGGCGGGGCCATGGCTCCGCGGGGCGGGGCCTACAGCTGTGGGGCGGGGCTAAGGCGGGGCGGGTCCTAGCCCGGGTGGGCGGGACCTTCAGTTGTGCGCCCACCGTGTTCTGTAGGAAGGGGACGTGCAGCGGCACCTCTACCTCCAGGACGTCCTTACGGGTGTGGCCGGGGTTCCCGAGAGGCCCAGGTGAGCTGCTCTGCGCCCAGCGCCGCCTCTCCTCGCCCCCCACTTTGTCCCCTTCCCGGGCCCCCAGTCCTGCCCCTCCCTGGTGACCTGTCACAGCGCTCTGCCTGAACCACCGTCCTAGCCCCGCTTTGTTGATCTCCCCGCTACCTGGCTGGTCTCTGAAAATTAACTTCTCAACAAAGAAAGATTTGGGCCCTGGCGGGGTAGCTCAGTTGGTTAGAGCATCGTCCCTATGGACCAAGGTTTCAGGGAACCTGGTCAGGACACCTACAAGAATCAACCAATGAATGCACAAGTAAGTGTAACCACAAATTGATGTTTCTTTCTCCCTCTCCCTTTCACTCTCTCTAAAAATCAATAAATAATTTTTTAAAAAGAAAGTAAAAGAAAAGCTACAAAAAAGAAAGCAAGATTTGGAATTGGGAAAGAAACATTCAGAGCTTTCCCACTTGAAGGGAAGTTGTCGACAGCCTAATGTTTTTTGTCAGCCAGCAGTGGTTTCCTTTGCCAGGGTGCCTGAGTTCACCTGTCAGATGGCGGGCTGCTGCCAGGTATTCGACACCCTGGAGGATTATGAGCATCACTACCACACTCTGCACAGAAACGTGTGCTCCTTTTGCAAGCGGGCCTTCCCCTCGGGACATCTGCTGGACATCCACATCTTGGAGTGGCACGATTCCTTGTTCCAGGTCCTGTCTGAGCGGCAGGACATGGTGGGTGAAGCAGTCATATCGGGGGCTTGGATGGGAGCTGTCTGCCTCAGGGTCAGAGCTCTCAGCTCTTGGGTGGGGCAAGACCAGGGCATCTTCCCGCTCCAGCCCCCATCCCTGTGGATGGCGGGACACTGTCTCTGTTTTAGTATCAGTGCTTGGTGGAAGGCTGCACAGAGAAGTTCAAGACCAGCAAAGACAGGAAGGACCACCTGGTGAGACATCACCTCTACCCTGGGGACTTCCGGTTTGATAAACCAAAGAAAAGCAAAGGGTATGTGCAGCCACCCCTGGAATTCAGAGAAGCCTTTTGAGTATATACACACATAATTGATATATGTCTCTCACATCGATGATTCTCTCTCTGTCTCTCCCCCTCCCTTCCACTCTCTCTAAAAACCAATGGAAAAATAGCCTCTGGTGAGGATTAACCAAAAAAAAAAAAAAAAATTTAAAGGCAAAGTGAAATTGTTATACCTAAATTTATAAAAAGTGGCATCATAACGTTCACTTTTGGCCTTGCCATAATCCTTCTCCTTAATCTGGTAGCCTAAAAATTACACAATGCCAAAATAGTTATAAAACGTCTGCAGGAAAAGACATAGTCTCTTTCTGGTGAGTTCATTTCTGTGGTAGACGGGGCTGCATCCGTCACCATGGCGAGCCCTGCGAGCCCCTCTGCTTTCCACAGCCCAGCCACTTCCATGGCTGCCATGGAAGTGTCGACAGAAGCCCTGGGGGATGATGGGGACACCATGGAAGTCTGCTCTGAACACGTGACACCACCCCCAGAGCCTGTGGGTGAGAAGCGGAGCTACCGCCACAGGTCAGTAGGTGGCATTTCTGAGGTTGTGTGCGTGCTGGGAGAAAAAGGTGCTGGCTCCACTGTGGGCTTCTGTGGGAGTTGGGAGGCTGGCTGTTTTGGTTCTCGAGGATAACTTTGTGTCTCTGGCTCACTGCTTTCGGAAGCCCTGCAGCTCAGGAATGCAGAGTGCTGCCCCCTTTTCCTGCTCTGCTTCTTGGCAACACGCTGTTAATTTCAACGTTCAGAAGCAGTGCAGGGTAGAGAGAAGCTCAATTGTAATTGCTTAGGTTACAACTGTGAGTCTGTCTTTCTAGCATTAACTGCACTTTTATTGGGTTAAACCTGAGTTCAAATCTAATTTGGGGGAAATGTTGGACAAATGAAAAAAATCGCCAAGGAATCCAAACTGACATGAAAAGGACTTACGTCCCTTTGCTGCCTCTGCACAGCTGCCTGGACTTTGGCCATCGAGTGAGTCCAGATACCAGTGGGCAGTTAGGGTTTCAGTGCAGGGAGGATGACAGGAAGTCAGCTCTGGAGAGCTTGGTGGGAGCCAGTCCCCATAGGAAGCAGGTCAGAGGCACTGGCCAGCTACAGTAAGGAGCTGCCCCAGAGCAGAGTCTGCAGGAAGAGCTGCCATTAGGAATGTTCCAGGAGTGGAAGAGCATTCTGGAAGAAGAGGAAAAGACTGCTCTAGGAATTGGGCTGTTTGTTGGTAGAAGGTATGATTCTTTAGTCTGAAGGTTTTTTCCATTTCAGAGTACCTTCCACCATCTGTTTTGGTCAAGGTGCATCGCGAGGATTTAAAAGCACCAAGAACAGAAATAAGCACTAGTGACAGCTGAGCCTGAGAGCAGGCCTTTGCCACCCCTCATGTCTCGGTCCTTTGGGGGATGGCGGGATGACACCAGTTGCCAGTATCAGCAGAGAGAGACCACAGATTTCGGCAGTGACTCTGCTCCCATCCCCTCCCTCTGTAGGGGCCATCCTACAAGTGTTCTTTATAAAGCATATATTTTTTATTTATGGTCTCTAGTCATTTCTGTATTGTTGAACTAAGGGAAATGAGCAATAATTACGTTTGAGCACTTTGCTTTCAGCATTCAGCTTTCAGAAAGAATTATTTTATTATAATTATTTTTTATCCTCATCTGAGGATATGTTTTTTGTTTGTTTGTTTTTGTTTTTATTGATAAGAGAGAAACATTGACCAGATATTGAACCTGTAACCTTTTGGTGTGCGGGACGGTGCTCCAACCAACTGGGCCACCTGACTGGCCAGGGCAGTTCTCAGGAAGATTTATGAAGTCTTGGCACCTCTGGAGGGGTGAGTGGGCAGGGTGCCATCAGTGAGAGCTTGTACCTGTTTGAGAGACCCTGGGTCATCCTCTACTGAGCTCTGAGCAAACCTGACTAGGGGGCAGTGACAGAGAAGACTGACAGGTGGCGCCTGGGCAGGGCGGTCAGTGCTGGGATGAAGAGTGCCAGCTGGGGCAGCCTCCCCAAGGAGGGACAGCCACAGGCAGAGGGAAGGGGCTGACACCAGAGCTCGAGTGCCGGCTGGTGTCTTCCTGGGAGGAACAGAGCAGATGAGAGTCTGCAGTCCTCTCATCGATGGTCACCAGGTAGCTAAGGAGAGAGCACACCGCAGGGGCACGCGGAGCCACAGCAGGGAGAAGCAGGTTTGGGCAGGCATGTGGAACCCAGACCTATACTGAAGGTAGCCCATGGACAGAAACAATGGATTTACTCTGTTTTGACAAATAATGGCTTTGGGGCTAGGCCTGGCAGAGTGGGGACCGCCTGCAGGGCCTCCCTCCAGAGGCCTCATCTCTAGTAGGGCTGGGGTGCTTTTAAGAACCTCAAATGTGCTCTAGCTGGTTTGGCTCAGTGGATAGAGCGTCAACCTGCAGATTGAAGGGTCCCAGGTTCGACTCCAGTCAAGGGCACATGCCCAGGTTGCTGGCTCGATCCCCAGTGTGCAGGAGGCAGCTGATCAATGATTCTCATCATTGATGTCTCTCTCTCTTTCCTCCCTCTCTGAAATCAATACAAATGTACTTTTAAAAAACAAACAAAACCTCAGATGTGAGAAGAGGCTCAAGGTTCTGAGTAGCCTTAAAAAGCAACAACTACGCTCTGCGAGGCATAAGACATATGAGTCAGGTCATGGGTCATGGCTCTCAGGCCCTTCCGCCCCTCTCAAGCTCCCTTTGCGCCAGGGCCCCACCACCTTCTCTGGTGTGTTTACAGGCGGGTCTGTTCCCTGAAGACCCTGACTGGAGTTGGGCTCTGAGTTTAAACAGCTTAGCCCACGGGCACAGGCCTGGGGGGACAGCAGTGTGGACTATGAGGATGCCTCTCTCATTATCAGCCTTCATTTCCAGCAGCTTCTACTTCAAGAATTGGGTTAGTTTCCATTTAAAATCCATCGTGAATTGTCATTTTCCAGAAACACAGGGAGAGTAATGGCCAGTAATAGGCAGTTTAGGGCACTATCATCAATACTTCTGGGACTTCTCCACTTCTCCGAAGCTGTCTCCTGTGGGCAGCACCTCAGCAGCCCCCCGAGTGAATAAAACCGAGCGGGCAGGCCCAGGGAGAGCCAGCACCAGTGACCTGAGGGAAGGGGCTCTGCGTCCCCTCCCTATGGTCACCTCTGGGTCCTGGCTAAGCTGGGAGGCAGGGTGAAGGCGGGGAGGGGGCTGCCCACAGCGAGGATCAGGCTGAATGGTCGAGGGGGCTTCCATCCACCCAGGCACCTTGACAGTCCCAGTGCAGAGTCCAGAAGGAGAGCTGAGGCAGCTGGGAGAAGCCTCAGGAAGGGTCAGACCGTGCTTCCTCCCTCGGGCCCTAGAGACCTGAACAAAGAAGCAGAGCAGGATGCCAGCAGGTCCCTGGCTATCCTGGCCGAGTTAGCCAGTGCCCTTCGTATGGACCCTGAGCCTTAGCAACTCCTCCTCCCCAGCCCAGCACCAGTCTAGGATCCCTGGGGAGCCCAGCGGACAGGGCCTGCGGTACACACCCCCCACTGTGCTCTCCATGCCTATCCGCGGCTCCGTGGCCATCCTGCCTCTCTGTGTGGACACACCCCCTACACACACCCACATCCCCACACAGACACAGGCACACAGTCCACAGACAGCACCTTGCCTCAGGCTCTCTAATAAAAAATAAATACGGAAAAAATCCCCTAAACCACGTGTGAAAGTTTCCATTCTGCCACGATGGTAACAAACCTAGTTAGTAATCAGTGCGCTTCATTTCAGCAGTCCTGGCACCAAACTGTTTTCATTTCTTTTGCGGGAATCCGTTTCTTGCTGCCCCAAGACAGTCTGGCGAATCCTTCTGATAGGAGCCAGTTACCGAAGCAGGGGTGTCGGAGGGAGGTCTCACAGAGTAAACTTCAGAATACGTACTTTATTGGCTGCCTTGTACAAATAGGAAGCTCCACCCGGCCACCGTATGAAACTGTGTTCACTGTCTTTCAGGAAAGTGTCTAGAACAAACATTTTTTTTAAGTTCTTAAATATCTGTAAGATACCCACAAATAGGCTTGAGGCATCAATTATAACATTGTATCAACAACAACAACAAAAACCTGAAAAGCAAAACAAAAAAAGACCGACGGGATGCAGGGGGTTTTCCTGGAAAAGGGGTGCGCAGCTCGCCCTGTCCTGCGCCGCCCTGTCCTGCGGCCCCCCCAGGCCACCACCTGGCAAGGCGTGTGCCCAGGTCCCCTAGGAGAGGTAATACACGCCGTAAGCAGTGATAGGCGCTGCGAAGAGTCCTGGCACCTGAGGCAGGGTGCCCGTAGCACCGCCATAAGCGCCCGGAGAGCCTTGAAGGTGGGTGCCCAGGGGGAAGGGCAGGGCGAACGCGGGCAGCAGCGGCTTGGCCTCCAGTTTCAGCTTCTCCAGCTCGGCCTCCTGCAGCCGCTTGGCCTTGGCCCGGCGGTTCTGAAACCAGATCTTCACCTGTGTCTCGGTGAGGCTCAGGCTGCTGGAGAACTCGGCCCGCTCGGCGATGGACAGGTACTGCTTCTGGCGGAACTTGCGCTCCAGCGCCAGCAGCTGGGCGGTGGTGAAGGGCGTCCGTGGCTTGCGGTTGTTTTTGTGTTTTCGGAGGGTGCAGGGCGGAGGACTGGGGGCGCCTGGGAGGAAAGAGAAGCACACATGGGGTACTCAGACGCCGGCAGTGCGCTCCCCTTTCCGACACTCTTGGATCCCCTTCCCGGCTCCGTGATCGCGCCCACCGAGGAGACGAGACCCCAAATGCCACAGGGGTAAGATAAGCAAGGCACCAGGGAGACGGTGCGTGTAGGGGAGGGCCTCTGTGGACTCGGGCTCTGCTCCCCAAATCCAGGGCCCCGCACCCCAGGGACGAGGGGAACTCTGCCCACTTGGAGAGGCGAGAAGCTGGTGCTGGAGGCCGCCTCAATAACAGAGATGCGGGCTTGGCAAAGCGGAAGTTCACCGTCCCGGGGACGGCCCGGGGCTCCAAGAAGCCTCAGGGCTTTGGGGTGCCCACTCCGCTCCCAGGTAGAGCGAGAGCCTGGTTGTGTGGGGCGCGGGAACGGCTGCGGGGTGTGCGCGCGCCCGACGGCTCGGGTGGGCTGGCTTCTCTCTTGGTACTAAGGCAGGGCGGTTCGTGGCTGGTCACTTTCCGAAGTTAGAAGCGACAGCGCCCCTCCCGCCCTGGTCCTTCGAGCTGCCCCGGGCGGGCTCTCGCAGTCTGGGACCGTGCGACAGGGCACTTACGTGGGGAGGACGAGCGGGCGGCCGGCGGGAACCTGGCCCGGGACTCCGCAGCGCCCCGCGGCCTCTCCTCCCGGGGCTCCGCGGGCTCCGGGCCCAGCCGGTGCTGCGCCTCCAGCAGCGACTCGACACTGAAGGGCAGCGGGCCGGGCCCCGCGCGGTCCCCGCCACACGTCCTGAGCCCAGAGGAGTTCATGACGAGCGACGCCGGGGCCATGCGCAAGCCAGCGGGCGCGGGGCTTGCGGGGCCCGGCAGGCGCGTCGCGGGGGCAGCACGTCGTGCGACTGCCTGGGACGCGGAGGCGACCCCGCCCTCCGTACCCTAAGAAAAGGCGGTGTCCTTTTCATGAGCCGCTGTCCAATCGCCTTGGCCGCTGTCGCATGGCCCAGGCGTCCATTGGCTTTGCTGACCCCGGGGGCGGAAAGGATAGGGAGGGGCGGGGCCGCCGCCTGGCACCCGCGCGTCCATCCCGGGCCCGGAGCCCTCCTGGCGCGCCCCTGGCGCTCTCCCTGTGCCCGCCGCCTTCTCCCGGAGCGCTGCGTGCCCGGCCCACGCTCCTCCTGTCCAGGAGGCTGCTGAGACGCCCCGAGAGCACCCGGAGCTGGCCTCAGCCTCCCCACTCCGAAGAGTGGACAGCGGGCGCAACGGGGCGAGGTCGTGGTCCCAGCACCCGCCCTTGACCGCGCGCAGATCCTGCGCAGCGAAGAGCTTGGCGCCAGGCGCCTCCCGCCTCGTCGTCGCTCTGTCGCTCGCCGGCTGTTCTTCCCCTCTGCACCCCAACCCCAAGCTGGAACCCTCGGAACGTGCCTTCTTTGGCCCCGGCGCTCTCTCCTCACCCTGGGGGCCCATTTGACGGACCCCGCATGCAGACTGGAAACTGGGTTTCCTCCATTCCACCACCTTGAAGTAGGGCCGAGGTGCCCTTGCCTCCGAGTGCTTTCCATGCACCTGTAGCGGCAGAGCGTCCTCTGGGTCAGGGGCCGCCCCTCCCACTGCCTGGGCGTCCCGCGGCCGGGTTCTAGGAGCAGCCGGTGGGGACCTCGGGGGAGGCGACAGGGCCCAACCTCCTACCCGCCTCCGACGCCGGGCTGGGGACCCTGGAGGGGCGCCTCGGGCGGTTCCTGGCCAGGAACTCGGAGTCTGCCGCTGGGTGTTAGGTTCACCTTCAGTCTCTTCCGCCCCGCACTTGCTCGGAAAATCGTCGTGAGACTGGGACCTGTGGGACCTGGGAAAACCCAGCCGCGAGGGGCCTGGGGGGCTGGGGGGGGGGGGCGGGGAGCGGGCTTCCTACCGACCCGGGTCGGCGGGGCTGCTCCCGGAGGCGCCTGCAGAGGCGGGATCCCCATCCCAGGCTCGGAAGAAGAACCGAGGCCCGACAGAAACCTGTGCTTACTTGAATTCTTTTTTCCAAAACCGGACCAATCTTTGGTTTAAAACCTTCTTGAGTGCTACAGAGGAGGCGCCACTCCACAATCTCTCCTTGAGTTTTAGAATAAATCATGAGATTGGTTTGCGGGTAATGACTATCTTGTTAATATCCCAGAACACAGAAACAGCAACCTAAATCGATTTATATTTATTTTTGAGAAACTAAAGTTGCTTTAATGAAATCCAGCTTTTGGGGACAGTGTAACCGTCTAGCTCAGCCAGAAAAATTCAATTAGAAAGTTTTTTTCTCCATGCAAATGTAGAAGCAAGGCTGAAAGGGGCCCTCAGACCGGCCCCAGGGCCAGGCCTGGTGTCTGCTGCAGGATCAGCTCTTTCTATATTCCAAGATGGATTGCCCCTTACTAATGTAATAAAGATGTTCTGAGTTGATTGAAGATAATTGCATCATTAAAGCATTTTCTTTGAAGGTCTCTCTCCTGGTAGTTTATCTTTAGCAGGCCACTCACGGGAGTGTTTGAAGAAGAATTTTAATAAGGATGACAGCCAGCTGCCCCAGCCTGCCCCACATCCGCTCAGGACTCTGGGAAGGTGGTATCTGGGTGGATGAGTGGGTGCCCGAGCTGTGGCCTGGCTGGCAAAAGGGAAGGATGGGGTGTCAGGGCCAGGCATGGGTGCCAACCTTCGTCAGTCTTGCCCTTCCTTGTGTGTGTCTGAATTAGTGCCTGAACCTCCTGAAGAAAGCAAGGCTGGGCTGGTGCTGACCAAGCCCCTATCTGGCATGGCACCACAGGGAAGTAGAGGAGCGAGGAAGGATGCAGGTGGGGCAGAGCCCCTGTGGGGGAAAGGGGGTTTGGCCATGAGAACACAGACCCAATGCTCAGCACAAACAGCCTTCAGCACACCAGTATCTCCAGCCCCTGGGGATGGGGGGCTGGCCAGAAGAGGCCCTGGGAGGTGGGGCATGGAGTGGTAGGGGTGAGAAGGGACCCCACTTCTGTCATATGGTGGCTTTGGGCTCAAAAACCCATGTTCCACGTGGAAAGGGAGCCTAGACACTGTCGCTGGCTACCAGGTGGGACAAAGAGCAGGGCCCAGGAGCAGGCCAGCCAGGTGTGTTGTGTGGACAGGGGGCTGGGCACAGCTGGCCCTTCTTGAGGCATGCAGATGCTCAGGCTGGTGCCCATCCCCATCCCAGGTGTGCCCCTGAAATGATGGCAAACCCTCTCTTCTTTTCTAATATAGCATTCAGTACTATGAATTTCCCCCTTGGTACGGCTTTAGTGGCATCCCACAGTTTTGATATGTTTTCATTTTCACTCAATTCCAAATATGAATTTCCCTTTTGATGTCCTCTTTGACCCTGAATTAGAGTGTATTTACTTGGGAATTTTCCAGGGATGTTTCTGTATTGATTTTTAGGTTACTTCCATGTCAGAGAACACACTTTGTCTCACATAAGTCTTTTTACATTTATTGAGACTTGTGTTATGGCCCCAAATATAGCCTGCATTAGTCAATGTTCTGTTGTCCTTGAAAAAAATGTGGATTCTTCTGGTGCTGGGGGTGGGGGGGCAGTCAGTAAGTGTCACTTGGATCAAGTTGGTTGATATGCACCTGTCACTGTATCATTGCTGATTTTCTGCCTACTTGTTCCATCAATTATTGAGAGAGGGGTATTGGAACCTTTAATACTAACTGTGAGTTTGTCTATTTCTCTTTACGGTTCTATTTGTTTTTACTTCCTTTATTATTAGGTTCATAAATGTTTAAGAATGTTATGCCCTCTTGACAAACTGACTCCTTTATCAACATGAAGTAGTCTTTATTTCTTTAATTTCTTGGTTCTGAAGTCAACTTTGTCTAATATTAGAATAGAGACTCCAGTTTCCTTTTGACCATGTTAGCATGGTTTCTCTTTTTAATGTTTTTACTTTAAACATAGTTGTATCTTTATCTTTAAAGAGTTCTTCATGCCCTGGCTAGTGTGGCTCAGTTGGTTGAGTGTCATCCCTTGCACCAAAAGGTCGCTAGTTCAATTCCCAGTCAAGGCACTTGCCCAGGTAATGGGTTCTTTCCTGGGTCGGAGTTCATGTGGGAGGCAACCACTGAATGGTTCTCTCTCACATCAATGTTTCTCTCTCTCTCCCTCTCCCCTCCTCTCTCTCTAAAAATTGAGTATTTAGACTACTTACATTTATGTACTTATTGATATGGTTAGGTTTAAATCCATGACCTTTATTTTATAAATTCCCATCTGTTCTCTGTTCAGTCTTTTCTCTTTTTTTTATCAATTGAATATTTTTTATTATTCCAACATATCTCCTTTGTTGACTTATTTAGCTTTAATTCTTCTATTATTATTTTAGTGGCTGCTTTAGGGTTGACAGTATGCATCTTCAGTTTTATCACAACATACCTGCCAGTGATACCATCCCACTTTGTATATAGTACAAGAACTTTACAGTAGTATCTGGGGTCTCCATTTCTCCCTCCAGAGCCTGATGCTATTGTCAGAATTTTTACTTCTATATGGTATAAATCGCACACTGATTGATGTCATTTGTTTAAATGGTCAGTTATCTTTTAAAGAGATTTTTTTTAAAAAGTCTTTTCTATTTCTCCATGTAGTTACCATTTTTGGTGCATTTGCATCACTCGGAGCAGAAACCATAGGGAGGCCAGCAAGGCAGTGCTAAGGGTCCATTCTGAGGGCAAGCCATGCAAAGCAGCCTTTGTACAGGCCTTGACTTGGGAGGAGGAAAGGGAAAGCTGGAACAAAGAGAGGTGTTGAGGGCAGAGGCCAGTGCCATGGTACTCAGAGGAGGGGCCACGGGACTCACAGGGAGGGTCCACAGTGCTCAAGGAAGAGAAGCCAGGGCGCTCAGAGCAACCAGGTGGCAGCCTGAGACGCTGTCAGTATCTCTCCATCAGCACCCTCCCAGGAGTTAAAACGGCCCACCCAGAGTCTAGGGCCTGTGTAATTCTGGCCATTTTTGGAAAACGCAATGCACATGTAAGGTCTCTCTGGGGAAGAGCCCTTTGTCAGCACCCTCTGGCTGAGGAGGGACTTGTGGGAGCAGCAGGGAAAGGTGGAGATGCAGGGCAGCAGGAGGCCCTATGTTGGAGGGTAGGCGTGGGGGGAAGGTGGGAACTGGGGCAAGAGGGTGGGTCCTGGGCTGTGGGTCAGGGTTTTATTCTGGAAGCACGTGAAGGGACTGGGGTGCGCTGGGGCCCCTCTTGCCTCCAAGTCACCCGCAAGCCTACTAGGAGGACTCTGGGAAGTTCATGGACGTATGTCGATGGCACTTGGGCAGAGACATGATGTGGCCACGTGGAGAAAGTGACAGCCTGGAGCGTGGTGTCCCAGCCAGGAGTCCTGAGGCAGCCTCCACCTTTGGGAAGAGGGAAGGCAGAAGGCAGACCTCAGTAGTTCGAGGCCTTACTGCTTTTCTTGGCGCTGCAAGAAGAAGTGGCCCAAACTGGTTGTTGCCAGGTACCAGGCTTACCCCTACCCCCAGCCATCTCACTGTTAAAGGGACCTGCCCTCGAGGACCATGGATGAATGCGCCCCGAGTGGGTGCCAGCTCAGTAGTATGGGCTGAGAAGGCAGACACTCCAAACCCCACCTGAGGAAGAGACAGAGGGGTCTTCCTGGGCCACTGCTCCCCACCCGAAGGCCTTCTCCCAGCCCCGCCTGGAGCACCCCAGCACCTTCACTAAAGAAGCTTGCATCCAAGTTTCTGCTGTGGTGCCTGGCTCCTTTAACCATGGCTGGGGGTGTCATCTGGGGGAAGCAGGGCTCTCCCAGGCTTGCCCACAGTGTGGGAGGAGTGTTCAAAGGGACTGAATAAACAGGCAGTACCTAGGGGACAATGGGCAGCTTGGTCTCCAGGCGGGGAGGGACCTGTGGAATCCCAGTCTGCCTGGGCTCTGGAGTGGAAGCGCAGGGCTGGGGCCTGGGGACACGGTGCTTTGTGCTCAGGGTTAATGAGCTGGAAAATACAATTGGGCATCCCGGGCTGTGAAAATCGCTTTGGGGCAGCGGATCACTTAGCTGCTAGGAGAACCCAGAATTGATTTCCTTTGTCCCAAGGGCCAGCACATCCTTGCAGAGGCTGCAGCCCCCCAGGGCCTCCTCTGGGAAGACCTCAAAGAGCTCAGCCTTCGAAGAACTCTGACTCGGCCAGGAACCCCGGAACAAGAAGGCTCTAAAAACAGGCAAAACAGCAGACGCCTTTCTCCTGCCTCTCCGTTTTCTGCACTCCACCCACCCTGTCCCCGCTTTTGTAAACTGGAATAACATACCCCTGGGACCCTGGACCAGGCTCCGAAAGGCTCCTCTGCTCCTGTTTCAGCCCCTAGGGATGGACACTGTGGCCTAGCCCCTTCCCCAGGAGGTCAGCTGGGCCAGCCCCACCCAAGGCCCCACTTAGCCCCTGCGTTGCCCAAACACCATATTCACTACATGATGAATGTCCCGGGCCCATGGTGGGGCGGGAGGTGCTGTTCTGGACAAATCGCAGGAAAGGTCCTTAACGGGGTCACAGGGTCATGGACATGTCACCGATTTCTGAGCAGAAAGTGCCTGACACTTGTGCTTATTGTGTTCTCACCCAACATTCTGCTTAGACATTGAAGACGTTTTTGAGGGCTGGCTCTTGCGGACGAACATGTTCTGTAAAACAGCCTGACTCAGGGCAGCTGGCCTCAGAATTCTTGTGACAGGCTTGCTGGTGGCCTAGGGGAACGGGCCAGCAGCTGAGCCGGGGAGGGGAGGTCCAAGGTGCTTCACCTCTCTCGGCTGCAGAGCAGCTGTGCCCCAGGACCATGCTGCAGAGGCCACCACAGGCAGTCAACTCAGACCTTCACGTGGAGTCCAGAAGATCTGTTGGTCATTTCCTAGTTGGGCCTGGAGTTCAGAGCTGAAACTTTGGTTCCAGACCCCACTCCTGTGGTTTCCAGAAGCCCAGAGAAGCTAGAAGTGTTTAAGGAAGGCCTGTGAGTCCCAGGGGAGTGGTCTCAAGACAGAGGGGTATGGAGGGGCTCTGGCCTCAGCAGGGCGGGCCCTGGAGTAAGACACAGGAGGACAGTGCCACCCTCAGAATGCCATACCTACCGGAAACCTGAAGAGAAGAACCCCCACAGCCTGAGGGCTGACACAGCCCCTTCTTGAATTCTCCTCCTTGCTAGTCACTGACTTTAAAAACCATGTTGTTTCAAAACAAATGCTGCCTCCACTCTGCTAATGTTCATTTCCTCCAAAGGTTTTCTGTTTCCTTCTCCCTTCATCCCCAGGGAAGATCTCTGTGATCCCCAGTAATGAGCAACATCAGACTGTGAGAAGCCTGAGGTTGGGGAGATGCCTGGGAGCCGCTGCTTAGGGCTGCCCATCCACCCACTGTCCTGGGCCAAAAGCAGGCCAGGCAAGCTCCACACACTGGAGGATCTAGCTGCTGAGGCCTGTGGGCATGAATTGGCCTGTGAGAGGTGCCCAGGTTTCAGACCCTCACCCGCCCTGAGCACTCCCCTGCATTGCCCAGCATGTGCTATCGCTGGTCTCTCCCACTTCCTGGAGCTCAGAGCTGAGCACAAGGGCTGGTTATACATGGGACTCGAAAGCAGCCTCCAGACCTGAAGCTCAAGTTGCATTCCTGGTTCATCCTGGCTCTGCTAAGGGGCTGTGACACCTGACCTGCGATCTTAACCTCTCTGGGCCTCAGTTTCCTATCCAGTCTCCCCCACATAAGCAAAAGCAAACTTACAAAGCAATCCATTAGTCTGGTCAGCAAGGTCCCTGCCCACTTCCTTCCCATCCCCCGCTTCCCCCCATCAGCCAGGCCCAGAGGCCCTGAGGAGGATGGGTAGCCAATAACAGATGGTTGCAGGTGGGCTCACGGAGAAGAAGCAGGTGCTACTCGGTCCTACCGCTCAAAGCAGGGAAGGGTGTAGCCATCCCTGTCCTGGGTCTGGTGCCAATGGTGCTGGCTCTGGCTGCCTGGGCTTTGAGGGGAGAGGGCACCGATGGCCAGTCCCTGGGTCAGATGACGAACAACAGGCTCTCTGCCCACTGAGAAATGGGGGTTCTGCAAAAGTGCCCTCAGCCCTCCCTGACCCACCTTACAGCAGGGATAGCGCCCAGCCAGGATAGGCAGGCGGGAGGGCCACTCAAATTGCTGAGCCTCTGTGGGAGGCTTGTAATCCTGCCTAATCCTGTTGGGCCTCAGATCCCTGCGAGGGAAGGAAGACCACACATGTGGCCTCACAATGATGCAGCCTGGCCATGGCCACAGGCCAGGGCAGTTGCTCTCACTCAGCCCTGAGCCCCTTGGGGTCCTGGGGGTCTGGGTCCAGGACCGGCACACAAGGCATCGAGCTGACAGGCCAGCTCTCTGTGGCTCATGCTCAGCCTGGTCGAGGTCCAGGACCTCCAGACTCCAGAGCTGGGGCCTCCACCTTGGGCGGGTGGGCCAGGACCAGATGGGAGATCTTGGAGCTGTCCTGGAGTTTCATTCACACTGGACACTCGGGAAGTCCATGAAAAGAAGTGTGTCTCTGAGCTGATGGCCTTAGTTCCTGAAAATGGCCAAGTTGGAAGCCGTAACTTGGTGTGGGAGCCACATAGGCCAGCCCTAGAGGGGGCAGCCTCCCCAGCCCACCCCTTACCACCTGGGCCCATGCCTGGTCATGGGGAAGGTGACCTCAGGCCACTTAGGCCTTGTCCACCCTCTGCAGTGGCTGCTGGGTAAGTGCCTCCACCTCTCCAGGGACAGAGTAAATGAGGGTGGCACTGGGCAGAGGGTCACCTCAGCACACTCCCCACATTCGGGTAACGATAGGTTGGGGGAACCCAGAGAGTGAAATCTGAGCAGAGACTCTAATGCCAGGAGTGTTGCAGGGACAGAGGCTGGGCCAGGGAGGCCATGTGGAAGGAGAAGATGAGGCCGGAGGGAAAGCAGGATCACAGGGTCATGAAAACCATGGTTGGGACTTCGAGTTTTGTTCTAAATGTGTGTGTGTGTGTGTGTGTGTGTGTGTGTCAGCATCACTCTGGTGCTCTCATCAGAGGACTGTTATCTGCTCTTGCCCAACAGATCACTCCAGCAGTTGACAGTGTCCGCCTGTCCTCAGGGACTGCTGAGACCTGACCCAGAGCCCGCCCCCTCCCTCAGTGGGTGGGAGGAGGGGGCTGCAATTGCAATCAGGAGTTCTGCAGGGAGTAGGGGCCAATTAGGGCCTGCGGAATTCCTCTTGATCAAAGAGAACAGGCAGTGGTGTGTGTCTGCAGATGGTTCATGGCCCAAGGCTGGTTACTTTGAAAACAATCTAAGATACAGGGACATTAACAATCAAGTATCTAATTTAATTCTGGTTTAAAAGACCACTTAAGACCGAGCAGCTGAGTGAACTGTGGGTCTGCCCGCCCACTGTTTCTTCCCCAGTCCTGGGGGCAGGAGGCTGCTGGGTGGGTGTCTGGGCTGGAGATGGGGACAGGGCCCAGACCCCAGATGGGGCCGGGTGACAGGCCCTTAGTGGGGGTAGCTCGCCGCCAGCAGGGAAGGTGGCACCTGTCTGCCTGGAGTGTTTAGGCCCCAGGTGCCATCATGCGTCCCAGACCCCTAACCCACACGTGTGGTGTCTGTGCAGCTGGGGCCCGGCAGCCAGCAGCATTTATACTGTACATGTTGGGCCAACCACGGACTGGGCCCTGCCTAATGCCCGGGTTCTGGATCATTCTTTACTCCCTGACGGATCCCATTCCTTGTGTCCCTGTTAAACTGTTGCCTCTTGGCCTGGCACCAAGTCACTGGACCAACTCTGGGGCACGTGTGAAGTCCTGGAGGTGCCCATCCAACCAGAAGCTGGCAGCAAGGAGCCCGGGATGCCGGGGTTGTAGGGCCAAGGCAGAGGGCTCCCTGTGCTCTGGGTCCACGGTGCTCCGAAGGGCACGCCGCCCGGACAGGATGGGGTGGGTATGGGATGCAGAGAGCCCAGTTCAGGCAGCAAGTTGAGGCTGGGTCCCAGATACCCGAGGGGCGAGCACGAGCTTAGGTGCCCCCTCCCCAGGGGGCTCTCCCCCTTCCCTGGGTACCCAGTGAGGACACTGGTGAGTAGCATTTCCACTGCCCTGCCTCTCCCCAGAGCCGGGCCAGCCTTCCTGCTCCTCCTTCAGGGCGTGGGGTGGTGCTGGGCTGTGGGAGGGCAGGAAGTCCCGCAGGTCCAGCACCTCTGGGTCTATTAACTGTGATAGGAGGGTGTGGGGAGTTGCTCTCCCCTCCCCCAGGCTCAGGTTAGAGCCTCAGCCCTTTTGCCTGCCTGTCTTTCCCCAGGGCAGTCTCAGGGGCAAAAGAAAGCAGGCTCCCTGCTTCAGGGCGCTGTGGCCACAAGGGCTCCGAGGCCCACATTCTCCTTTGTGGGTTCCCAACAGGCAGTTCAGGTTTGGGCCAGATCCGGGATGGCCCCGGCAACGCTCCACTCCGCCACTTCCCGAGGGAGGCCGGACTTGGAGACCCTCGGCTTCCCGCCAGGAGCGCCCTGGAGTGTGGGGCTAAGGGTAGCCCCGGCCAGGCCCGGGTCACGGCCGGGCACAGGGCCGGGCTCCACCTCGGGGTGGACCCGCCACACTTGAGCGCACCGCCGCCCGGCTGGGACCGTCGCCTCCCGGCCCGCGCCCGCGGCCCCTTTGTCATGCACATGAGGGCTCCGCGGCTGAGAAAGGGTCCCCTTCAAACGCGGAGTCACCGATGAAGAGCACTTTTCTTTCCCAGCCTGCGGGCTTGGCACAAGCCTGCTGTTTCCAAGTGGCCTCTCATTCATTGTCCCCCTAGGTGCCCCGCCGACAGCCCCTGGCAGCTGCTGTGCTTTCAAAGGCTCTATAGAGCCTCGCTGCAGGTGAGCCCTCCTGCCAGGGGGCTCCCCGTCAAAGGCTCTTTGAGACGTCACCGGGGAGCGGGCTCTGAGCGTGTCGCCGCTCGCAGCGCCGGCACAATGGATGCGCCACTCAACGGGCGACCCGGCGCGCCCCGCCCGCGCGTGCTCCCGTGGGGAGGGCGGCCGTCCGGGCGGAAGGCGCCGGGCCTCGCCGTCCTCCTGCGGTCTCCCCTCCCCCAGCCCGGCCTCGCCCCTCCCCACCTCGCTGCCCCGCCTCTCAGGCCTGGTCCCCGACACTCCCTCCCCCCTCCCGCCCCGGCATCCCGCCGCCCGCCCAGAGTAATTGCTCCTTTGAAGCCCCAGCCGACGTCGCGGCGCCCAGAGCGCTCCCACCCTGAGCCCGGGGCTGCCGTCCGGCCGCTCGGTTTCAGCTCCTTTTCATCCTTTCCTTTTCAACTTTATTAAAACCAGCCCGGGGTCCGGGGCTGCAGCTCCGCTCAGCTGGGCTGCTCGCTGGAGGGGCCGGCCGGGCAGGAGCGGGGACCGACGGGGGCGGGGCCGTGGCTGGGGAGGCGGGGCCTAAGCTCTTGGAGGATGCCCCGCGCATCCCGGGCTCCTCCTATTCCGCGAGTTGGGGCGCGGCCCCGGGCCCCCATATGACCAGATGACCCTCCCAGGACTCACTGTCCAGAAGCAGCGTGAGAGCTCAGTGCTCTGATCCTCCGGGTTGTTTTGTTCTTAGTGTTCATTGAAAGGACGAGAAGGGGAAGGCGAGAGAAAATTCCGAGAGCTGTTGTGGATAGTGGCCCCCGGCCTCCCCCCTACACGCACACCACAATCGTCCTGGGTGGGATCTCAGACTCCAGGGGCTGTGCGGGGCCCACCTGGAGGGGGCGGGTGCCGTTGGACCTTTGACTGTCCCTGGGACTTGAGCTGGTGGCTGAAGGGGATACAGCTCCTATCCCCCCAGCACCCAGCTCTGCCCTCTAGGGTGAGGCCTGTTCAGCAGAGATGGGGTGGGGGGAGGTCGGAGGGGTGACACTTGCTGTCTGCACACGTGTTCTTGGGAAGTCTGTTCACCTGGAAGAGGTCAGCTCTTCCTGCAAGTGCACTCATTACAGGAGCCTGAGGATGGCCCAGTGTGGGAGGGTGGGGACCCTATAGCACCCACAGAGAAGGACTGATCTGGCCACCTCTGGAGAGGCCCAGGTGAGGGGCCAGACTGAGCAGGTGCTGCTACTGGAGGGTCAAGGGTTGGCTGCTCAGACCTGTGCCTTGTCCTAGAGAGAGCCCATCCTGACCTGCCACCTTGCTCTCCCTCCCGTGGGCAGGGCAGCCACAGACAGGCACAGGGGACACTCCTTGCTGCCCAGGGCCCTTGCCCAGAAGCACATCCAGGTTGTGTGGCCTGGCAGCACCCAGGACTAAGTGTGCAGGCAGCACTGGGGGGATTCTGGGCCCTCGGCCTCCAGCCCGCAGGAATTCCTTTCTGCAAAGCGAGGGCAGCTCTCAACAACTCTGCTCCCCCCGAAGGAGACAGTGGCTAGCTCAAAGAATGAGGGTTCCTCCAGGCTAGTCCTGAGGCCCTGCCCACCCTTTCCTCTGAGCATCATGAGACCCTGCCCATGCTCCCTCTGTAGCCTCTAAACCCTGCTAAAGTGGGGGCTGCTGCCCATATGTCAGCCCCTCATACCTGGGGCTCCAGGCCGCCCAAGGGCCACCAAACTCGGGCTCTTCCTCACCAGGTGGGGGCATGTGGCTGAGGGCCTGTTCCCCTCCCTCCCCCGAGTGATCAGAGAGGATGCAGCCCACATGGGATCACCTCCAATTTCCCAGGAGACTCGCGTGCCACATCTGTGTGTCTCCAGCGGAAGTAACTTCACTTATGTTGAATAAATTATTTCCTTTGAAGGGTAGCGAGATCAAGTTACCTGCTATGGACTCCGGCCAGCGCCGTCCCCGGCAGCCCCAGCACCCTGAGCTGGAAGGTCCACGTAGCCCCAGAGCCAGGTGGTCTCCTGGAGCCGGGTGGGCACGGTGTTGCTCTGGCTCTAGTGGGACATTTCAGCTGGTTGTGGGCTGTGACCCTAAGGCCCTGACTTCCCAAGAGCACATTCCCTGGGCAGGGGGGCTGTCCCTGGTGGGACAGGAGCTGTCCCTGGGTGGGGGGATGTCCACAGAGCCTATCCCACCCTCGTGTCCGGCTGGGCCCACATTACAGGTGGTGGATGTGTGTTGAGTCGCTGGCATGGGGAAAGGGCAGAAACATCATGCCATGGGGCGGTGGGCACTGGGCCTCACAGAGGGCACGGAGCAGCCAGGCTCTTGGCAGGGCTGCGCTTGGTGTTTGCAGCTGACACGCCCCCAGGCAGAGCCGGTCAGGACTGGCTGGGATTCTGCCCCAGGAGCTTCAGTACCAGTGTCCCCTCCAGCAGCTGCCCCAGCCTGGCTCCTGGGGCTCTAGCCTTTTCTCCAGCTTTTCTTTTTCTTTCTTAAATATATTGACTTCAGAAAGGAAGGGAGAGGGAGAGGGAGATAGAAACATCAATGATGAGAAAGAATCATTGATTGGCTGCCTCCTGCATGCCCCACACTGAGGAATGAGCCCACAACCCAGGCATGTGCCCTGACCGGCAATGGAAATGTCACCTCGTGGTTCAGAGGTCGACGCTCAACCGCAAAGCCACACCGGCCGGACTCTTCAATTTTTCTTTTCTTTCTTTCTTTTTTTAAAAAAATATATTTTATTGATTTCACAGAGAGGAATGGAGAGGGATAGAGAGTTAGAAACATCGATGAGAGAGAAACATCCACCAGCTGCCTCCTGCACGCCCCCTACTGGGATCAAACCTGCAACCAAGGTACATGCCCTTGACCGGAATCGAACCCAGGACCCTTTAGTCCACGGTCGATGCTCTATCCATTGAGCCCAACTGGTTAGGGCTTCAGTTTTTCTAAAGCTGCACTCAGACTCATGGGGTCCTGCTCTGGTCGGTACCAGCCTGCCCAGGGGTGCATCAGGACAGTGCTGGGGCCCACAGACAAGGAACCCCTCATGTCCTTCTTGTCCTCTGACCTCAGGGTTGGCCCTGGCCTGTCCCCCTACTTGTCCTACACTCGGACATGGTGCCACAGGTGTCCGCATGGCAGTAGACATCCTTGAATCCTTGGCGAGTCTTCCCCAGGAGAAAGACCAAGGACCAGTGCCGAGAGGGACACCCCAATCATGGGAATCTCTCTGTTGCCCAGGGCTCCTTCTGTGCCCCCAGGGCTGTGGCTAGCGAGGACACCCAGCCCAGTGCCCAGCGTCCCTGCCCAGTGCCCAGCGTCCCTGCTTGGCTGAAAGCTGACTCGTGCTGCTGGGCTCGCCAGGAAATGCCAGACCTGGGGCTGGGGGCAGCATCCCACTGTGGCCTTGAGAGCAGAGAGGAAGTGAGTGTCCAGCTCCCCACAGCGAGGGCTCCTCAGGAGCCAGAAAGTGAGAGGCAGCGCTGAGTGGGGCGGGGCTGGGGGCGGGGGGAGGGACAGGCTGGGGCCAGACACAGACACAGTGTCCACTTCATGGGGCTCAGCCAGTCAGGGCCAGTGAGCTGGGGCGCAGCACCCATGCTGGGGATAGGGTGAGATACTGGGGGCCTAACTCTGAGGCTGAACCTGGGATCTGGAAGCAGAGAGCGGTAGGGCACCAGCAGAGGGAATGGAGGCTTGGCCGAGGGGGTGAACCTGGGGACAGAGCACGTGGTGTGGCTGCAGCCCTGGAAGTGAGGGGTGTGGAGGAGGAGGGGCCATGGCACCCTGGGAGCCCAGGGGGAGCCAGTTCTGGGTCCTGTAGGCCAGTGGGGTCCCACTACCTACCCCCTGCAGCTCCTGTGGCTGTCCAGACACTGTCCAAAGAGGCTCAGAGAGCTGCAGGCTGTCATGCAGTCCAGCCTTAATGAGGAGGGGTGACCACCAACCTCAGGAGGGAGTGGTCAAGCGAGATTCAAGGCCAGGATGGAGCAGGACAGACAGGCTGGTCGGTGGCTGGCCAGGCCCGTGGGGGTGGTGTTTTCCAGGTCCCCCGGGCCAGGGGAGGCAGAGGAGAATTGCAACCCCAGCAGAAACAGAAAGCCCCATCCCATGGAGGCGGAGCCCTCTTGGCTCCATTTTAAGAAAACACGGAAAGGCTCAGAGGGACTGGCTGCTCGGCTCCGGCAGGTGGCACTTCCTCTCCCTGGATTCCAGCAGCATCTGCAAGATCAGCATCTCCCAGGCCCTGCACGTGACCAGCGACCAGCAGTGGCACGCAAGGCTCTGGTTACCAGAGGGCTCCACTAACTTCTTCCTCATGTGCCGTATTAGGGTTTTTTTTGTTGAGATGTCATATACCCATAACATTTACCCTTTAAAGTGTACATTTCAGCGGCTTTTACAAGGCTCTAACTCCAGAATACTTTCGTCATCCTGATAAGAACCCCATCCCCATCAGCTGTCACTCCACATCCCCTCCCCCAGCCCCTGGTGACCATGAATCTGCTTCTGTCTTCGCGGACTTGCCTGTTCTGGATGTTTCCTGTAAATGTAATCGGACACTGTGCTGTTTGGTGTCTGGCTGCTTCCGGGGCTCCCCACACGCACGCACAGCAGGTGTCCGGACTCCCAGCTATTGCGCGGTGTGGCTTTTCCACATTTTGTTTGCCCTGCAGCAGTTGGTAGGCCTCGGGATTGATCCCACTTTCTGGCCATTGTGAGTAATACGCCATCTTATTTTGTGAGCAGGGTCGCAGAACGGAATGTCTTCGGGACCCTGTAGAACACCGTGGGCCCAGCCACCCTTCTGTCCTAGTCCTTCCTTCTGCAGACCCCCTCCCCGTAGCTTCCCAGCCCCCGCCCCTCCACCAGCCCTGCCTCTACCCTGAGTCTGAGACCAGGGAGTAAAGGGGGAGTCTCACTTCCCATGCCCAGCAAGGAGGGAGGTTCCCCAATTCTGGGGCCTGGTTCCCCATGACCCCGTCCTTCCAGCTGCCCCTTACCTGGCCCCAGCTCCTCGTCCAGCGCATGACTATTATGCACCCTCTGAGACGGGCCCATATGCTCTTGGACAAATGTCCACTTTACTTCCTATTTTTCTATTTCTGTGTTCAAGGGACGTCTCTTGTAAAAGCATGTAGCTGAATTTTACTTGTTCGCCAATCTGAGCATCTCTCTGTTGTAACTCATATATTAAATACCTTTGATATTTAATAAAATTGCTGATCTATTTGGATTTAGCTGTGGGATCCTTTTTGTGCTTTCTATATGCTCCACTGTGTCTTTGCTTCTTTTTTTCTCCTCCTCTGCTTTTCTTTAGATACTTTAAAAAAGTAATTATTTCCCTGCCTGTGGCTTGAAAGTTGAACACTACTTCTATTGTTTATTTCTGTTTGGGATAGGTTGTGTTTTTTGAAAACACAGGTCAATTTTTTAAAGTAATTCTGAAAAAGTTATTAGCAGCTGCTTTTTCAAATATTGCTATTTCCCTACATTCTCCCCTTCTAGAACGCCAAAAAAAAATAGGCCTGGTCTTCTCACTGTGATCTATTGGTCTCCTAACCTCCTTACATCTTCCATCTTTTATCTCTGTCCCCCACGCTGCATTATGGACCATTTCTTCAGCTGTACATTTTGCATCCCCATTTTTTTTCTCTCCAGCTGTATTTAATGGTTTTTTAACTGTCCTAGTGTTTAATTTTCAGTAAATATATTTTCATTATTTCTAAAAATTATTTTATTCTTTTTCAAATTTGCCTGCCTTTTTAAAAATGCATTTGACCCTATTTTATATGTTCAGTTCTTTTATTTCTCAAGATTTTAAACACAAGTATTTCTTCTGTAAAACCTCTAATTTCACTTTCTAAAGATTGTTGAGTCGGCTGTTCCTGCTGAATTTCGTTTCCTGCTTATATATTCTGTGGCGTTGGCTGTGAGTTCACATCTGGGTGGCTTTGTGGTAGAATCCTGTGCAGTGAGTGGTTGGAGGGCCACATTCTTCTAGAAGGGACGTGGGCTGCTCCTGTCAGGGACCTAGGACCGCTTGCTTGCTGAGCCACACAGTAAATTACAACCCAGCCCTCCACGCAGGTCCACCGTGAGTGCAGCTTCCAGCTGGATGTGACCTCCAGTCCCCAGACCTGGGCTGAGGCCAACAGGATAGCCTGCCGTGGGCCTTTGCTGCGTGGATTTTCTTTCCAGCCCAGCTCCCCCCTGGAAGTACCACCCTTTGGGGATTCAGCTTCCGGCAATGGCTTCAGTCCCAGCATCTTCTGACCTCCCAGGACCACTGGAAGCAGCTCTTGGCAGCTGAGACAGCAAAGCAGCCTGGCACCTCCATTCAGGTTTCAGCTTCAGGCGCACGTCCATTTGGGTCAAAAGATGTCTGTCTGTGCACCTGTGTAACCAGCCAGACTTTCCAATAGTCACCCCCAAGCACCTGGCCCATCACTGCCTCCATCTCACTCCCCTACCCTCTGGTTCCCTTCCCCCTCCTCATCACTCCTGTTTCCTGTTAAGGTATTTTGCTTGTTTGTTTTTTGGTTAATCCTCACCCGAGGATGTTTTTCCATTGATTTTTATTTTATTTTTTTAAAATATATTTTTATTGATTTTAGAGAGGAAGGGAGAGAGATAGAGAGATAAAAACATCAATGATGAGAGAGAATCATTGATTGGCTGCCTCCTGCACGCCCCATACTGGGGATCAAGCCCGCAACCTAGGCATGTGCCCTTGGCTAGAGTCAAACCTGGGACCCTTCAGTCCGCAGGCCGACGCTCTTATCCACTGAGTCAAACCAGCTAGGGCTCCATTGATTTTTAGAGAGAGTGGAAGGGAAGGGGCGAGACAGAGAGAAACATCAATGTGAGAAAGACACATCAATTGGTTGCCGAGCAGGGCCAGGGATCTAGCCTGCAACCGAGGTACATGCCCTTGACCAGTATCACACCCAGGACCCTTCAGTCCGAGGGCCAACACTCTATCCACTGAGCCTAACTGGCCAGGGCTAAGGTATTTTTATTATGGAAAGTTTCAAACATACACAAAAGCACACAAACTCATGTGTGTTAGGATGGATGTGGGGATGGTTGCCCTAACCCGACAATGCCTACCCCTCTCACTCGCAGCAGGATTGGACTTGTCCCAGATCATGGGACTCATGAGGGAGGGGAGTCAGAGGGGACGGCCTCACCCCGGGGCTTTCTGTTCATTTCAAAATGCGGCCTTGGGCCTCTGCCCCACGGCCTGAACCTTCCCACCAGTGGACCTGCTAGGCCTGGTACGCAGCACACAAGGGTGATGTGTTGGCTCCAAGTGAACCCATGAAGAGCTGGTCCCCACCACAGGCCCTCTGGCTGCAGGGTTCACTCAGCACCTGGCGGACCCTGGCCCTGCAAACCCAGCTGCCTGGTTGGTATCTGCATAACCGCTGGGTGAGGGGCTTCCAGGATGTCCCCATGTCTGTGGCACCAGGACCAAGGGCCCAGAACTTCCCCAGACTCTGTCCCTGGGACCAGGTGGGTCTACCAGATCCACAGTGGAGAGGGCCCCCAAGGTGCTCCCCTGCAGCCTTGCGCCTCACTAAGCCATTGATGCGCACCCACCCTGAAGCCTGTGAGTTATGCCCCAGCCACCCTACCCTTGGAGGAAAGAGCAGTGACGCCTTTCGCTGACGTCACCTCTGCTCCCCTCCCAGCTGGCCTGCTTCCCTCCCTTCCTCCCTGGATGCCTGCAGGCATAAACCACCTCGGACCCCCACCAGCCTCTGCAGAACAGATGAGGAAACTGAGGCAGGGCCCAGAGGGACACAGATGGCCTGTCCCTTGGGTGACTCAGCAGAATTGGTGAAGAGGCCAGTTACAAGCTGTGGATGGGTTTGGGGGAGCCACTAGGAGGGGCATGGGTTCCAGGCTGCTTGCTGCCTGTCCTTGGACCCCGGAGTATGGCTGTTTGGGGAGGGTCACCCAGAATCTTCCCTTGTTGGATGCAGCCAGCCCTGGGACACAGAGGGTGACTCTCACTCTGACCCTGGCTGGACGTGCTCTGCTGAACCCAACCAGGAGCTCCTGGCTCCCAGTGGCCCTTCCTGTGCCTGCCTCCCGCTGGAGGGACTCGAGCTCCGGTGCCCTGGGAACGCCCAGCATCAGCTGCTGAAAGATTCTGAGATTGTCCTGGCCACTTTGCCTCAGATTCCCTGGGGCTGAGGCAGACTTTTGTCTTCTCCCAGACTCCTCCCCTGCCCAGGCGGGCCCCTCCCATGGCCCACTTTCTCTTTCATTTCCCACTCTTAGTTCCAGCAGAGAGGTTTCTAGATAGCGAAGTTCACAAACTTCCTTCTGTCTGGGACAGTCTGCGGGAGGGCCCCTGGCTGCCCACTAGCTCTCTGAGGACTGAAGTGACGGGTGGGCAGTGCTGCTGCCTGAGAGCCTGTGACATTTCCGCACTCGGGGCCAGTCTGCGCCTGATTTGGTGAGATTCCTGTGTGGAGGGCTGCGGGGGGCGGAGGGCTGGGACATGGGTGAGGAGCACCTGCTCTTACTGTTCGGTGAGAAGAATGGCAAAGGGAGGGCTTTCCAACCGTGTCCCTCAGAGCCTCGCTCACCTGATGCTCACCTGCCACCTCTTGGAAGGGACAGGGCATGTGGGCTCCCTGGGCAGAAAGGGTGGGCCTGGAGGCCTCTTGCAGACTCCTGCTGTGCTGTGCTGTGCTGTGCTGTGCTGTGCTGTGCTGAGCTGAGTGGGCTAAGGAATGAGTCCCTTCCTCATCCCATGCAGGAGCCCTCCTCCTGGCCGCCAGATAGAGCCGGTGGGGCTCAGGGACCCTGGGGAAGTGGGGAATGGACAGATGGGCTTCCTCCTCCTTTGCTTCCCAGAGGGGCCGGCAAGAGGGTATGAGGCCCTTACAGGGCTGGCCGAGCATTCCTCATGACTCCATGCTGCTCGCCTAAGTGGGGAAGGTTCTCATCTGGGGACCACCAGGCAGAGTGAGGTCATCGCCGGCTGGTGCCTGCTAAGCTGGCTCTGAAGCCAGGACCACTGGCTGGGTCCACTGAGCAAGCCCCCAGCGGTGAGTCCTGGGGAGACAGCAGACAGACCCCAACTAAGGCAGCTCAAGCTCAGCCCTCGGCTCACAGGGTTTGAGCTACAGAATCTCTATTTAAGGGTCTTGAGCTGTGTAGAGAAAGTTCTAGTGCTTTCTGGAAGGTGTGACTGCTCCTCCCAGAGCAAGTGCTGTAGAGGAGGTCCCGTCTCGGTCTGCTTGGGCTCCTCAACAGCCACAGACAGGGGGGCTGATGCAACAACATTCATTTCTCAGTTCCGAGGCTGGAGGGCTGAGCTCTGGGTGTCCACCTCCTAGTTCCTGGCTGTGTCCTCACAGGGATGGGGGTGAGAGAGCTCCCTGGGGCCTCTTTTACAGGGACACTAACCCCATCCTGAGGGCCCCATCCCTGGGTCTAATAAACTTCCAGAGGCCTACCTCCTACCACCATCGGGAGTTAGGATTTCAACATACAACTTTGGTGGGGGACACAAACATTCAGTCTATAGCAACCTCTCAGGACCTTATGAGCCACATTGGAGGAGAAAGAAAGGACTGGAAAGTGTGGCTTCTGTGTGCCCCACCCCTTTCAAAGTCAAATGCCTTGTGGACATGAGTGAGGACACCAGGTGAGAACAGCAGAGGCTACCACCTCAAAGCTGCTTGGGCCATCACAGGCATTGTTTGTGGCTTCCCAGGCTGTGGACCTGGTTCCACCTTTATGGATGGTTGGCCTTGTCTTTCTGCATAATGAGTCTGCCCTGATCTCTTGCAGCCCGGGGTGGTTTTCTCTGTGGGAGAACAAAAGCAGCTCAGGGGCAGCGCCTA
The DNA here is from genome assembly GCF_000147115.1 of Myotis lucifugus. Taxonomy (NCBI): domain Eukaryota; kingdom Metazoa; phylum Chordata; class Mammalia; order Chiroptera; family Vespertilionidae; genus Myotis; species Myotis lucifugus. The sequence goes on from NW_005871303.1 coordinate 1,606,425, forward strand.
TGGATTCCAGTTCCATGGATTCCAGTTCTGAGGAGAAAGGTGCAGCCATGGCCATCCCCCCGCTGAAGCCCAGCGAGAAGTTCCACCTGTTTGTCAGTTACAGCAGCATGGATGCCACGTGGACACATGGGCTCATCGGCCGCCTGGAAGCCGACCACGCGGGGCTGCGGGTCTGCCTGCACGAGCGGGACTTCACCCCAGGCAGGAACATCCTGGAGAACATGGCTGAGTGCATCCATCAGAGCCAGAAGGTGCTGCTGGTGCTGAGCCAGGACTTTGTGCAGAGCAGGTGGTGCCTCCTCGAGGCCGACCTGTCACTCTTCGGCTACTGCCTGGAGAGGAAGCCGGTCATCCCCGTCCTGCTGCGGCCCTGCCAGGTCCCGCTGCACCTCAGCCACCTGACCTACCTGGAGGCCATGGACAGCCGTTTCTACAGCAAGGTGGTGCGGCTCCTGTGCACACCCAGCCACTGCATGGCGCGATCCCTGCCCGGCCCGCGCCCGGTCCCTTCTTTCTACAGCGGGAAGACCTTGCTGACCCTGAACTGTGTCAACAGGGACAGGCTGCCCTCGTGGAAGGTGGGGACCTTCAGTACCCTGAGCGTCCCAGACCCCTTGAAGGAGGTATTGCCGGACCCCGAGGTGTACAAGCATGCTGTGGGCATCCTGAATGGGGTACAGTCCCCCAGGTCCTGCCTCCGGTATCTGGGTTGCAGGATCCTGCTCAGCATCTTTCTCCTTCTTCTCTTCTTGTCGTTGATCTTGCTCTTCGTGGTTTTCGGGCTCGAGCCCATAACACCAGGTCTGCGGTTCCTGCTAATCACCACCAATGTGTTCTGCAGCCTCCTCAGCATGGTCTTAGCAGTTAACAGTCTGTGTTGGTTCAGAAGGTTTTCTAGGAGGAAGATGCAGGAGCTGGGCCTCAGGGTGGGGGAGGCCAACCTGCTGCTGGCGCCACACTCGGTGCTGATGGGCTGCCAGACCCTGAACCAGCTGTCCTTCGTGTTCGTGCAGCTGGAGGACTGCAGGCAGACGTTCCTCCAGGCCCCCGAGGGCGAGGCCCTGTTCCGGGAGGCCCTGCTGCAGTTCTCCTGTGCCTACGCGTGCTGCCTGGTGCAGGCACACTTCCCCCACTGCGAGGACACCGCGGCCTCCCAGGGCCACCTGGAGCCCGGCCTGTGCTTCTGCCAGTACGTCTCTGTGCAGCTGGAGAGAGGTTAACCCCATGTGGCGGTGGGAGGGCCTGTGGAAGGGCCTTGTGTGGACATCCAGCCGCCCCTTGGCCGGTGCTGTGGACGTGGCCGCTGTGAGGCCTGGCTGGTGCGCTGCCTCTCACGTCTGGTTAGTTGTGCCAAGCAGGGCAGCCTGCACTGCCTGCTCTGAGGGCAGAGTGACTGCTCTGTCCCGACAGACTGGGGAGGGGGACTTTGGTCAAACTACCTGAGAGACCCTTAGGACTGGCCTGCCCCTCTCTGGATGTCCAGGGGCCAGAGCAGAATGCAGCTCCTACAGGCACCTGCCCCTCGTTCTGGGACACGGAGATGAGAACAGGTCAATCCCTAGGGACTTGGAAATACAAACACACACACACACACACACACACACACACACACACACGCTGCGCTCCTGCCTTCAGTGCTGAGAGTTTGCAGGGTGCCGGCCGCAGCCATCCTTGGCTGGAAATGGGAGAACTGGGTTGTACTGGGCATGGTCAGATTTGCGTCTGCGGCCGTTGATTCCAGACCGGTGAGCCCTTTCTGCTCTGCATGGCCCCAGGTCCTGAAATAAAGACCCCAGCCTGTCTTCATCCTCCCTTCTGGGGAGGGTGTGCGGGGGCTGCAGCAGCACCTCCCAGAACCGTGGCCAAGCATGGCGGTGCAGCATCCTCATCCTCGCTGCTGCTGCCAGTCATCCCACAGGAACAGGGCAGCATCCCCGGGAGGTAACTAGGAACTGGTTCTGTTCTTTGGGTCAAAGCAGGGAGCAGCAGCAGGCTGAGCCCTGCCTGAGCTGCGCCCCCCGGAGAGTGAGATCCCCACACCTTACGCTTCACACCTCTCCCCAAGACCCCTCTCTGTTCTGGCCCAAGCACGGGCAGGACCTTGGAGGTGAGGGTTGGCCCCAGGGTAACATGGGCAGGCTACCCTCTGTGAAAGAGCAGTTGGCAGGTGATGACCTGCCAGACTTGAAGTCTGGTGCTGGGAAGATTCCCTGCCACCTGCGGAGCCTTGGGTGGGCCCTGGCCAGATGCTACGCTGGTGAGAGTAGCTCATTGGTTCTGTGGTTTTGCTGCCTGCCGGGCCCTAAACTGACCCTCACCCCCTCCCACAGGCCCAGGCCCAGGCAGTAGCTGCAGAGTCACAAATGTAGTTCCTCATTTTACATCCCACTGCCCTGGGAGTGACCTTCCTGTGGGATTGGGCATGTGGACTCTCAGCATGACATCGACATGCAACCTGCCCAGTCCCACAGGATCCTGCAGTTCTGGGAGGTGCTGAGCATCATGGCACAGGCCGGGAGTCACCCTGTGAACCGGCCTCCTTTGGATCACCCCCCTCCAGAGTGCCAGGCTCCTCTTTCTTCCTGCAGCTCCTTCCCAGGCGCCAGGCAGAGGAGCCTGCTCTGTGCTGGGCACTGACCCGACAAGCTGACGTGTGTCTCTGGGACAGCAACCTCGGTGAGGGGCTGTGATGACTGACCTGAGAGGGGCTCCACCTTCTGGATCCCATCCCTGTGTCCCAGGCCCGGCTCTAGTGAGTGTTTGCGTGATGAAGAAGGGAATGTAACCTTGAAATGACCTTGAAGACATCTGAGGGTTGTGCTTGTGATTTACTGAGATGGGGTGGAGGCTGTGACAGGAAGTAGGGAAGCAGAGTGGGAGGCGGCCAGGTGAGGTCAGCTTGTAGAAGACTAACAGGTTGCACACGATCTGACCCATAAAAGGATGACCCCAAGGCCCTGGTTCCCCCTATGCCACTGTCCCCAGCGTGGTCTCTCTCTCTGAGGGTCCAGGTCTCTTCTCAGATGAACACATGGAATCTCTCACATTTTCCTTGAACCTGTTCCCATCATCATCGGGGCCCTCGCCAGGGAGCCCATGGACCTGGCACACACTATGTGTCAGAATTATGTTTGACTTTTGGCATTTTATCTGACACGATTAAAGCCTCACCAGCTGTTACACCTTCTTCTTTGGGCTGTGAGCTGGACTCAAGGTCCCCGATACCACACCACGCACCTCACCGATGAGACCCACAGGTCAGCAAACTGCGTGTCTCAGTGTTGACGCCTCTGAGGGCCACACCTGGGACAGGACTGTGGGCAGGTGGCTGATCCGGCCTGGGGTCCTGTGGGGGCATGTCATCCGGGTCACGCCTGCAGGCCAGCTGACAGAAGCCAGCTCGGGGTTCTACTCCAGGGCGCCTGACTTGTGAGTTTTTAGAAGAGGTTTCTGTAAAATATGAGCGTGAACAAATGTAAAGGATGCCTGGAGGCTGCAGGGACCCCTGGAGCCTGACTCTGATTGTAGGGGACTCAGCAAGCCCCCTCCCCTCCCCTCAAACTCTGACCCTGGTCACACTCAGGTCTGGAAGAGCGCCAGCAGGGACACTGCCTGCCCTCCGGAGGGACACTAGATATCGTGCCACTGGTGACGGGTGACAAGCACCAGAAAGGCATGGAGCTCTGCTCTCTGCCTCCGGTGAGGCTCACCAGAAGTCATGGGAGCCTTGCAAATGCATGTTGTTTGCTACTGAAAACCTGTGAAACTCTTAAGAGGATGTAGCATCCACGACTTGTTTTAACTTGAATTTTGTCTCAGGGATCTTGGGGTTTGGTTTTAGGATGCGAGAGAGCATTTCAGTTTAAGATCTGATGACACGGCGAGTCGCGTGCACAGCCGCAGAGGTTTTGTAAGATAGGTTTGGCGG
>NW_005871303.1:1610452-1635089 GCF_000147115.1 Myotis lucifugus
ATTTATAAAGGAGCTTTTAAATTGAGCCTAAGTGCCCATCAGTAGATGAATGGATTAGAAAACTGTGGTACATCTACACGATGGAATACTATGTTGATGTAAAAAAGAAGGAATTCTTACCAACTAAGTGAAATAAGCCAGTCAATGAAGGAAAAATACCACATGATCTCACTCATTTTATGGATAATAAAGACCATTATAAACTTATAAACAAAAAATAGATACAGAGGCAGAGCTGCCTCGAACAGACTGTCAAACTACAGCGGGAAGGCCGGGAGGTTGGGGGGCAGGAGGGGTGGGGGGTAAGAGATCAACCGAAGACTTGTATGCATGCATATAAGCATAACCAATGGACATAAGACACTGGGGGGTAGGGGAGGCCAGGGGATTGTCAAGGGCGGGGGGAAAAAAGGAGACATATGTAATACTCTTTGTAATACTTTAAGCAATAAATAATTTTAAAAAAACTTGAGAAAAGCTGTTTTTAAATTTATATTTATAAATTTTTATAATTGTATAAATTAAAAAAATTTAATGCAGCAACACTACTTCTAGGAACTTGCCCCTGAAGATAAATCTCCAACAATAAAAAATACATATGTGGCCCCAGCCAGGTGGGTCAGTTGGCTGGAGTGTTGTCTTGTACACCGAAAGGGTTTGGATTCGATTCCCGGTCAGGGCACATACCTAGATGACGGGTTCGATCCCTGGTGGAGCTGGTATGGGAGGCTACTGACGGAAGTTTCTCTCATCAATGTATCTCTCTCACATTGATGTTTTTCTCTCTCCCCCTTCCTCTACCTCTGGAACCAATGGGAAAATACCCTCAAGGGAGCATTTTTTTAAAAGTATAAATTACTCACTCATTGTAGCATTGTTTGTATTGCAAAATATTGTAAACAACCTAAAGGCCAAGTTCAGGAGTTTATGTTAATGAGATAACTCAAGATGGGGCAGACAGCATCTGGATGGGGGCTCAGGGAGGGCTGGCCTCCAGAAGACCAATGCATGAGAAGGTAGGCACCTCTCTTTGGGGAGAGGGCTGGATACTGGGTATGAAAGCTCTTGAGCAAGGAGATTTGGATGCCAAAGAGGGCACAGCAGCACTTCCAGGGATGCAAACCCTAAAACACAGCCTCTCCAGCTGATTGTGACGGTGTATCGCACAAGTCAAGGTCAGCCTACAGAGTGTCTGCTCACTTCAGACCTGCCCAGGTCATGACAGCCTGAGCTGTCCCAGATGGAAGTGGGTAAGACAACACAACATGGGTCCTGGGTTGGATCCTGGGTCAGGTGTGTGTGTGTGTGTGTGTGTGTGTGGGGGGTTTCTACAAAGAACATTATTGAGACGATTAACAAACTATTAATAAGGTATGTAGATTAGATAATATGATTGTTTCAAAGTATGTAGATTAGATAATATGATTGTTTCAAAGCTAAATTCAAAATATGCCCTTGTTTTAAGGAAATCCACATTGAGGTATTTAAGGGTAAAGAAGTAGTTGCCTCTCAACTGACTCAGAAAAAACTTTGGATAAATGAAAGCTAGAGAAAATGATACAGGCCAGATAGATAGATAGGTAGATGAATGGGTTGATAGATAGTGGATAGACTGAGGGATGGGTGGATGGATGGATAGATAGGAGCCCAGCGATTAAGGACCCTGTGCATAGCCAAGTCTTCCCTGACCCCCCAGAACCACCCTCCTCCTCACACCCCAATTTTGTTCCCACTCCACTACCCACCTGGCCTCCATTGTGCCACGGTTTCCCTCACAGCCCACTTCCTGGGCACTACCCACTGTTCCTAGGCTGCCCAGACCCCCCCCCCCTTGCCACCCAGGTCTGGAGGCTCCCTTGGGTGCAGGTGAAGTTATTGTACTGTAGCCGCCGAGAGAGAGAGACCACAAGGCCCTGTGTACTGGTGGCTTTGACCCCCAGGCCCACCGCGCAGGGGCCCCCTCTCCCCAGGCCCACGGCCCAGCTCACCGTCCCACCTAGTTCTTGAGGGGGGGGGGGTCCTTCCGCTGGTGGGGACATGAGGGGGCGGGGGTTCACCACATGGGGGTTGGGGAAAGGAAAAAGGCGGAGGACCGGGATGCTCAGGGTAACCAGGAGTCCAGGTGGATGTGAATCTTTATTAGAGAAAAGCGACAGAGCTAGAGGCTCCTGGCGGCAGGCGGCAGCGGGGGTCCTGGGAACAGGGGCACGACCACGTGGTGGGACAGCATCTGGCGGGGCGGTCACGGGTGCCGCGGGCGGGGGGTGCTGCGGAGAAGGGCGGAGGGGTGAGACCGCCCATTTCCGTGGGGACCCCCCCTCTCCCGCCACGGGTTCACCTGCCCGCCCTGGCCCCCCTGCCCCCGCCGGGGGCGCGCAGACGCAGTCACAGCAGTCGCGTATGTGTGTTGGGGGAAATAGCACCCCAGGGTAAGGCTGGCAGGCGGAGTGGGTCCCGCATGGGTTGGGGGTGCAGGGAGGAGGTCCCTGGCCCTGAGTGGTGGCCGGGCCAGAGTCCCCGTCCAGCGGCTCACCTACGGGGCTTCGTGGCTTCGGGCGCGGCGGCCGTCACTGCGGGGCCGGGGCCGGGGGCGGGACGCTCCCCTCCGCCTTCAGCGCCGCCTCCTTCTCGGCGCCCGCCGCCAGCTTCCCGGGGGCCTCGGTGGTCGCCGGGCCCGCCTGGGTGGGCGCCTTGGGCGCCTCCTTGAAGGCGGGATGGATCTTCCTCCAGACCACGGGGGGCTCGGTGCCCTGCTTGCGGTTCAGCGGGTAGGCCCCCATGGCCGCCAGGATGCTGCGGTGGCGCTCGGGGCCCATCTCCGCGTAGTACATCTCCAGGGACAGCGGGGTGCACATCTTGTGCTGCTGCAGGGGCGGGGCGCGGCGGGTCAGGGGGTGGGGCTGCCCCTGGGCTCAGGTGTGCAAATGGGGGTGAGCTCCCCTGGATGACACCGACCACGAAGCACTAAGCAGTAGCCACATTTGTGCGCCCCAGGAGGGGAGGGCCGGGACCTCTAGGCCTTCCTGTCCCTTCTGCTCTGGAGCAGCTCAGTAATACTGCGCACAATCGCCCGAGATACATTTGTTTCTGCCCTAATTTCCAGCCACCCAAGTTGGCCTCCAATTCAGAAGTGGGGGGTCCATGGAGCGTCAACCCCTCTCAGAAGGGGGGTGGTGGCCCCTCCCCAGGAGTGAAGGGGAGGGGCTCCGCGAGCCCACCCCAGCCCACCCCCACCCGGAGCACATGGAGGGAATCCCAGCGAGTGGGGGACAGGGAACCCCTGGGAATGCAGACAGGCCTCCCAGGCCCCATCTCAGGAACTCGGGGGTTAGGGTGAAAGTAAATTTCACTACTGAAAAATTAGAGGCGTTAGGAAAATACACTAAAAAGGCTAAAAACCCTTACTAAAGTTAAGAGAGAGAAAAGAGAAGGGAGGAAATATTTGCCAACTGTGGGGAAAGGTTAATGTCATATCACATAGAAGGCCCGCACAGGTCAGCGAGGGAGAGAGCAGCACCTCTGGTGCAGAGCAGATGCTGACCCGGGAGGACTGAGTGGCCAGCTCACCTCTGTCCCTGCACCTCCTCCCTGAGGTTTTACTTGGTTCTTACTCACAGGACGACAGCATCTCTTGCTAAGACACCTTTTCCTTGAATCTTTCAAAAGAGGATTTGAATGTTTTCTGGGAAGGTAACCGGAGCACAAGGAGCTAGGAGATCCTAATCCCACAGGAGCAGGACACGCCCTGGGCTCCCCCGGGGGCACCCGTCCCCATGCTTCCCCTGGAGACCCCCAGGGCCCCTCCCTGGTACTCTGCCTGGGGACCTCCGCCCCACTCTGGCCCCAGCTTGCCTGCCTTACCCGAACCAGGAAGCCATCCGGGCAGGTGAACTGGTCGTACCAGAGGGCCTTGTACATGATCAGGAGGCAGCCCATGAGCGCCATGACGAAGGCCAGCATACGTGCTGGGGGCATCTGCAGGTGAGGGAGAGGAGAGGAACCCATGGGCGGGGGGGGGGGGGGGGCGGCGCGGAACCCAGCCTGGGCTCCTGGGACAGTCCTCATGATGGGGCTGCGAACCCAGCTGAGCCCCCCAACTGACCCTGCTAGCCTGTGGCGGGGAGGCTTTCCTTCTCAGAAACAAAAGGGGGAAGGGGCAGGTTTTACTACGGAAACATGAAAGGCTTTAGAAATAGTACAGGGAAAAGGAGAGAAATCATTATTCGTAAAATTAATAATGCTAAAGAAAAGGGTGGGAGAAAATATTTGCCAGAGGCCCTAGCAGGAAAAGCGACTGTCTATAGTATGTATAAAACCAACAAGCCCGGCCTGCGTGGCTCAGTGGTTGAACGTCAACCTATGAGCCAGGAGGTCACGGTTTGATTCCTGGTCGGGGCACATGCCCAGGGTGCAGGCTCGATCCCCAGTGTGGGATTTGCAGGAGGCAGCTGATCAATGATTCTCTCATTGATACTTCTATCTCTCTCTCTCCTTCTTCCTTCCTCTCTAAATTCAATTAAAAAAAATTTTTTAAAAGAAAGGAAACCAACGAGTCACTAAGGAGGAGACAAATGACCTGCAGGGAAGGCGGCTGCACGCATTGCCCACAGTGGCTGTCACCCACTGTGCAGCCGGAGGGGGGCTCTGGGTCCCACTGGCCACAGGTCAGCCTGGCGCTGCTCAGCCTCAAGTCCCTCAGCACCCCCACCCCTAAGCACCCAGCCTTCGTTCCCACCCCACCGTGCCTCTGATTGGGCGCTTCCTTGTCCAACTTCCCTGACAGCAGCAGCCTGAGAAAGGGGGCCCAGCCCACCTGGCCCAGCCCTGGGTGCTCAGGGCCTGTGGCTGCCTCAGCACCTTGATCCTAATCTGACTCTCCATGGGACTGCCCCCCCCCCCAGAAGCACTGGGTGGCAAGGGTTCGGTTACCCCGCGTCCTTCCTCTGGGTTGGTGGAGGCCAGCTTCTGGGCCTCTATGTCTGGGAACTTCTTCAGCTGTTCTGTGGAGGGCAGTCCATATTCCGTCTGTGTCTTGATGACCACCTGTGCAAAGAGATGACCCAGGAGGACCCTGAGCTGGGAGGGCTGGGAAGGGATGGGGCAGGGGCTCAGCGGCCCAGCAGTGGTGTGGGTCCTGATCATCTGCCAGGACTGTCCAGTGCCTGGGCTCCAGTGACTACAAGCTGAGGCCAGGGGAAAGTGGGCGCTGCAAGTCTGCTGGGTCCGTGGCAGCCATGAGGCCTGGCCAGACCATGGACGGAGCCCCTCTGTCTGCTGGCTGCCTTCAGCTCCGAAGGTCCCACCTCTTCCCACCAGGCGCTTCCCCTTCAGTGGCCCCACAGCTTGCCTCCCCTTCCAGGGAGTCACCCTGATTCCTCTTCTGGGTCCCAGAGGACTGAGGGCCCTTCCATAGAGGGCACAGGCAGCTGCGGTCCCGTGCTCTGTGTGTTCCTAGGAGCAAGGACTGGGCCTTCCCAAGGTGTCCACTGAGAACTGGGTCCAGAACCGAAGTAGATGCAATGGAAGCCCAGATCGCTGGAGAACTGCCCTCAGCCAATGCCTGAGGGAGGGGGGGGGGGGCTGTCCTCATGGTCCCCAGCCAATAGCTGACAGATATGGGTACAGATGGCCACCTTGCCCCCAGTTAGGACAACTCTTGGTGTCACTCATACTCCGGAGTTCACATGGGATCAGGCAGGGCTACGCTGAGCTCTGCTTCTCACAGATTCCCACTGAAACCTCCCTCTCCATCAGCCACTGTCCCCAGGACCCCATCTCTGGCTTGATCCAAGACACAGTGTGCCCAGCAGGACAGGGGGGAATTTTGCTTGCTGAGTCCCCGCTGGGCAGCACTATGGGCTGGGTGCTGTCTTCTAAACGGTGCGTGAATCTTCAGTCACCTGTGGCCAGGTTACCCCGTTTACAGATGAGGACAGGGTGGCTCTGGGGGATGAGGGAGCTGATTGCATGTGGCCCTGGGTTCCTACCCAGCTGGCCCTTCCTCAGCCTGCCCTCCTGCACCTTCCCAGTGCAGGCTGATAAGGATCCCCCACTGGCCCAGGCCACTCACCTGGTCAGAGTATGGTGGCTGGAGCTGGCTGACATCCAGGGGGCTGATCAGAGGGACGCTGTCCATGGTAACTCCATCCTGGTACCCGAGGTCTCTGCCGAACTTCCCGAAGCTGAAGCCCAGCTTCACCATGGTGGATGGTGGTCCTTGTCCTGTCCAGAGGCAGACACAGGGTCACTGCACACTGGCCACCTAGCAGATGTCCCCCCAGCAGGCCCTGGACAGAGTGGGTTCAGAGAAGACTGGCCCCAATGCTCCTCACACCAGAGCTGGGGTGGGCTGTGACTGGCCAGGCCAAACTCCCTTCCTGGCCCCTGGGCTCCCTCGGGGCCCCACAGCTGTGCAGGGATGGCACCTCAGACCAGTGACTGTCCAGACACACAAGGGCAACAGAGTCTTCCACTGGCTCACCTGCTAGAGGACAGTCTAAAGGCAGTGACTCCAATCAACAGAAAACAATCTCCGATAGAAGCCTGAGGGTAGGGTGGCCAGACTTAGCAAATACAGGACACCGGTTAAATCTGAATTTCAGACAAAAAGGATTCTCCTTCTCCTTCTCCTCCTCCTCCTCCTCCTCCTCCTCCTCCTCCTCCTCCTCCTCCTCTTCCTCTTCCACCTTTAGTATAAGTACATCCCATGCAATATAGGACATACTGATTCTAAAAAGTTATTTGTTGTCTATTTGAAATTCAAATTTAACTGGGCATCCTGTGTTTTAACTGGCAACCCTCCTAAAGATGCAAGAGTAACAAGATCTACAGAAGAGGACGTCGGTGAATGCTAGCTGGGAGGACAGAGTAGCAGTGGTGTACACAGGGCTGGGCCACCTGGAAAGCGAGCATCCCTGACAAGAGGGGAGAGTCAGGAGGATGAGTGGGAGATGGAGACAAAAGGCCCTTTGCCATGAGTTCTGTAAATCATGGTGCTAGAGGACTTAGCCACGCTGTGGGGCAGGGGAAAGGAAGAAGAGGAGAGGCCTGGACAAGAGAAGGTCACGCATTATTTACAGGCAAACCATCTCTTGTGAATAGAAAACCCAAGAGAATCTACAGGTAAATTATGAAGATTGAAAAGTGAGTTTAGTGTGGCTCAGTGGTTGAGTGTAGACATCATAAACCAAGAAGTCTTTGGTTCAGTTCCCAGTTAGGGCACATGCCTGGGTTGTGGGCTCAATCTTCAGCAGGGGGAGTGCAGGAGGCAGCCGATTGATGTAACATCTATGTTTCTATCTCTCCCTTTCTCTCTAAAATCAATATAAACATATTTTTAAAAAGAGCTCAGCAAGCTGGTGGACTTAAGGTATTCAGAAATCAATTATATTTCTATATATCAGTGACAAAAAATTAGAAAATGCTTTTTTTGAAAGATTCCTTAAACAGTATCAGAAATAGCAACTGCTCAGTAATAGGTCTAACAAGAGATGAAAAGGACCTCCATGAGAAAACCATCACCACCCCCAAACACTCTCCCTGTAACAGCCCCACCAGGGCCTCCGGTGACCACTGTCGCATGCCCCAGCGGGTTCCAGGTGTGGGCAGGCAGGGTGGGAACAGAGGAGGAGGCCTGTCCAGGCAGAGAGGCAGAGAGATGCCGGGCAAGGAAGGAGTCCACGGCTGTGCGGGACGTGTGTGGCGGGCGGGGTGGGGTGGGGTGGGCAGTCAGGAACCGCCACTGTAATGCGGACTGGAAGCCGCAGGCTGGGCAGAGAGAGGCCGCCCCATCGTGGACTCTAAGGCCCTTTCTTGGGGGTGTGCGCCTATCCCAGGGCCCTTACCGATCCTCAAAGCGCCCCCAACGCCCACCCCAGGCTGGGGGCGGGGCCCGGCCGAGGCTCAGCCCTGATGGCGCGGGGCATCTGGGCACCTGGGCACCTGGGCACCTGGCCCAGGCGGGCGGGCGGGCATTCGTCACGCGGCCCCTGCAGCGCTCAGTGACGCAGAGGTGGTCGGGCAGCCATCAGAGTAAATATAAAGAGGCCCAGTGCGAGGAAGAAATAGAACCCCCGCCGCGAAGACCTCTGGAGATACAGATGAGGGGGCGGTGGGAGGTGGGGCGGCGAGTGCCCAGGGCTTGAGGGGAGGTGGGGGGGCCAGGGGTGCGCCACCCCGGGAAGGAGCCTGGAGGCCTTCACGCAGTGGACGCCCCATCTGGCTCAAAAACCCCGGCCTGCGGCTGAGAACTGAGCGCGGTCTGTGTCAGGTGGGCGACCGTGCCCGCTGGAAGGCCGAGGGCCCCACCCACCCCCATAAGGAGCTCCGCTTCTGGGGTCGGTCCCCTTTGAGCCAAACGTAAGGTCCAACGCAGCTTGACGTCCCCGTTACGTCATCGCGGGTTTCCACAGCAACGAGATGAGCTTTTGATGCCTGGTCTTCCTGAGGAGAAGCTATTTGGGGCCCTTTGGACCTTTCGCGTCTAGTTCCAGGCCCCGTGCCAGGGCAGAGGGGCAGAATGCTGGGGGAGGGGCTGGCTGCGCTAGGTACCCCCTCCCCCCCCAACACGCCGTTCCTTCGCTGTCACGGGACCTACTGGGCGAGGGGGCGGGGGGGGGAGCGCATTCACATGACGGACACAGAAGTCCACGGAACGGGGCGGGGGGTGGGGGTCGTCTCTATCCTCCCGCCAGCTCCCCTCCTTCCACACCCGCGGCAATTGTGTCTTCTCGGGGGTCGCCGGCTCCCCACCCGCTGCTGGCTCCTGGGAGGATGCGGGGGATGGGGGGGCGGTGCAGCCTCCTCTCCGAGGCTTGGGGAGGGGCTATAGGATGAGCGGCAAGTCTGTGCTGATGGGGGGATGGATGGGGGTGGCCACGGGCTCTTAGGTGGGAGCCACGAAGCTCGGATACAGGTCACGTCACCGACTCGCTGTCGCACCCCCCGCGGGGATGCTGCGTCAGGAGGCGCGCGCCCCTGCGCACGGGCACCAGCCTCCGCGCGCCTCGGGCTGCAACTGCGTAGCGCGGGGGCCTGCGATCTTAGCGGGAACCCAGCAGCGCCCCCCACCCCGCCCCCCGCCCAGCCGCCCTCCTGCCCCTCGCCCTGCAGGCCGAGCGTGGGGTTGGCTCCTGCTTCAAGGGCAGGTTGACTTTGGGCTAGCAGCCCAGCCCCGAGGGCCCAGGAGCGGGGAGGGGTGCGGTGGGGTGGGGAGACCTAGGGCTGCACCCGGCCTTGGCTTCCCACGTCCCAGTCCGTCACCTGTGGCCGGCACCCAGAGGTGCCGCGGCAGGTGGTTCCGAGACTCCCCTCCCTGCTCCTGGCCCCACGCAGTCGCCCCACCCCCTCCCGAAGCCCGAAGCGTTTCTCGGTGCTGGGGCGCGACGCTCCTTGGTCAACCCCTTACTCCCCTCTCCCTACACCCCCCCCCCAAACAGACTGGGGTCCTGGAACTGCCCCCCCCCCCATCTCAGGATGGCCGCAACCCCTGACTCAAATTTGCGGGGCTGGAGCCGGTCACGGCGGTCACGGGGAGGGGCTGCGGTCACCATGGCGGGGGCTGATGTCCAGCAGTCCTAACCCACCCGAGCTTCCCCGCTCCGCTGAGGACGGGGGATGTGCGAGGCGAGACACCGCGGCCCTTCTGGACGGTCCAGGCCGCAGTTCGCCCCGCCGGCCCCCCAGTCGTCCGGGTCAGCGCAGACCCCACAGGAGGACCCCGGTCCGCCACGGGGCTCCCCTCCATACACTCCTCCTGCACACGCACCTGCACACCCGCACACCCCCGCCTACCGCCGCCCTCACCCCACCCCCAGGGCTCCATAGGGATAAATGTGGAAATGGCTCACAAGCGGCTCCAACGCGCTGCTGCGGCAGAATGCGGTCTCCGGAGGAGGATGCGGTTCCAGACGCTTCGCAGCCGCAGTCGGGGTGGGGCGGGGGAGGGGCCGAGCCCCAGACCGAGGCTGCTGTTGCTGGGGAGACGCAGGCTGGGGGAGGGGAGCCCGGAGCCTGCCCCCCACCCGAGCTGCACCGGGCACCACAGCCTCACACCCCCTCCGACGCGTGCGCGCACACACACCTCACGCAGGGCACAGCGCTCTGGCCAGCTGAGGCCTGACTGCTCCTGCACCTGGGCGTGTCGGGGCTCTCAGTCCTGGCTTCCGTCAGGCTCTCAGACTCTCCCTCCCGCCTGCCTTGGTCCACTGGGTTGAGATCCAGCTGGGTTTGGCCCCCACCCACTCAGAGGAGGGCCTCCTTCTCCTGTTTCAGCGTCTGGAGCTCGGGGCTGTCCGCTTTCCTTGGGCAAGCCAGTCACTCCTGGTCACTGTTGCCCCGGCACCTGCTCGGTGCTGGCAGAGAAGGCGCTCAGCAGGTGTTTGGTGAGTGTCATGGGGGACATGACCCCCCTCCCTCAAGGACTCAGCCCCGCTCACAGCTGGAGGACAGCGATGGTGGATCAGCGCTCCACCCCTTTTGCTGTTGAATACCGTCCCATGTTCAGATGGGCCTCCTTTTATCCATCCATCCACACAGGCCTCTGGACCGTTCCTGGTTTTGTCTGTTCATGTTGCATGGATGCTCTTGGAGTCCTTGTGCGGACACAGCTTCATTTCTCTTGGGTGGGTACCTAGGAGTGGAGTTGCGAGGTAGGATGGTAGTTCACATTTCACTTTTAAAGAAAATGCTAAAATAAAATTTTTTTCCAAAGTGGCTGCACCATGGTACATCCACCAGCCATGTATGAGGCTTCAGTTTCTCCACACACCCTCCTCAGCACTTGCTACTGTCTGTCTTTTTTTAAAAAAATGATAGTCATCTCTATGAGTTTGCTAGTCCCACCCCCTGACCTCAGAGGAAGGGAGAGGGGCTGGAAGTTGAACCAATCACCAGGGCTAAGGATTCCATCAATCATGCCTGTGTAATGAAGCCTCCATAAAAACCCGAAAGGACAGGGTTCGGAGAGCTTCCAGGTTGGCGAACACATGGAGATTTGGGGGGACGTTTCCCCAGACCTTGCCCATGCATCTCTTCCATCTGGCTGTTCCCGAGTTGTATCCTTTTATAGTAAACCAGTGATCCAGTGAGTAAAACGTATCTGGGTTCTCTGAACTGCTCTGGCAATTTGGTCCAACCCAAGCAGGGGGTCATGAGAACCTCCAGCCTACAGCCAGTTGGTCATTGTTATTGGTGACCAGATTCATTAAAGGCCTCGGTGCCAATACAAAATGGGCAAGCATTCCTGTCACCAAAGAATTGAACCCAACACCTTTCAGTGCATGGGACCACACCCAACCAACTGAGCTGCAATGGCCAGGGTGATGTCCAAATATATTTCATTGTACATTTGAAATGTGTAGTTTACCATTGGTCAATCAAACCTCAATAAAACTGTTTAAAGAAAGGCCCTTGTGTGCCTGGCAGTGGCCATGGGGTCTGAGGTTGAGCCCTTGCAGTGATGGGCCCAAGACAGAGTCCCTTCCCCAGGCTGAACCCCAGATCTTCACTCAATGGGCTTGCCAGCCCCCCAGCCTCTCTGAGAGGTCAGGACACCAGTCCCCACATGGAGCCTCTGCCAAGCCCTGAGGTACAGAGACCCAGGAGCCCCCAGTCATCCAGCTCCCACATTCACATGGCTGTAGGAAGGTCTGGAGGAAGAGGGACCTCAGGGAGAGACCCTGGAGTCTGGGACAATGGCTGGCGGGAATTTCTTCCAACCTGAGACCCAGTCTGAGCATCTCGCCGGGTGCCATCAGAGACTCACAGGCTCCCTTCAGGCCAGCCCTCTGCCTGGGCAGCCCCTATCCTCCCATCCTTTGCACCACGCCACCCTCATTTCCCAGGACAGCTCAGGCTTTAGTCAGTAGGCACTCAACCACTGGGCTGAGGGACACACAGGCATGGGGCCCAGCTGGCACCCCAGGCAGCTCAAGCCCTCCACCCAGGGCCATCCTACCCCCATCCCACCAGCACCACCTCCAGATCAGCCCTGCCACCTGCCTTCCTGCCTTTGGGGCTGAAGAAAGGGCCTTGGTCCCCTCTCTAAGGGCCACCCCAGTGTCTGCAGCTGGAGGAACTGATGCATAAGCCTCCATTCCACTCAGGGCCACCTGAGTGGTGGCTGCACCTACCTCCAGTCCTGCAGTGTGCGGTCACCATAGCCCCCCACCCAGGTCCCCAGGTCCTTAGGTTGCAGGAGGGTGTCTACCTGTGTGACCTCTGGTCTCACACCCAGGAACTCACCAAGTCAAGAGGCCCAAACCTATTGGGAGGTGGAGGCCTACTTCCCATCTGAGGCTTCATCTCAGGCACCTGGGGGCTGCCCTCGGGAGCCAGCAGCCTCTCTGTGCTCTGCCTTTGTGAGTGAGAATGGTACTGTTGCTTAAAACTTTGGACTGAACATTGACACTTTTCCATATTTCTTTTTAAAAAATATTTTTTTTATTGATTTTAAAAAGAGAGGAAGGGAGAGGTAGAGGGATCGAAACATTGATGAGAGAGAAACTTCAATCAACCATCTTCTGCATGCACCCATTGGGGATTGAGCCCGAAACCCAGGCATGTGCCCCGACTGGGAATAGAACCAGTAACCTCTTGGTTCAATCATTGAGCCACACCGGCTGGGCTCCATCATTTTTCAGATAGAGGGAATTCCAGCCGATCAGCAGCCCCCCAAGGACCTGCCGGTCACGCGCCCTGGGTGGGTGAGATCTGCGTGCTGCCAGGAGGGCAGGGCCTGCTGGTAGTGTTGTTGGGCTCAGGGGTCCTGATTCCTCACCCGTCTAGAACAGGGCTTCGGGGGCCAGCACCCCCTTCTTGAGGATGAGGTTTCCGTAGAGAGCCGTCTCCCTGCACAAGGAGCTGAGCTGAGCCCAGAGCCGAGCCAGGGTGCCCAGACCCCTGCTGTGCACCACCGCTGGACAGCTCAGTGACCCCATTCCCTGGGGACCATCTGTCTCAAGGGGGCAGGGGCCGAGCAAAGGGTGGGGGAGCTCTGGAGTGGGGAGAGGGAGGGCCTCACACTCAGCCCAGACCCAGTTAGACCCAGGCAACCCATCAGGACCCAGTGGATCCAGCCAGAACTCACCCAGTTGCTACAACAGCAAAAGCCTTCTTGGCTTGCTGATAAAACTCAAACCTCTCTATCTTCTCAAGGGGGCTCTGGAAGGCAAACCAATGTGGTTGAGGGACCCTGCCCAGAAACCCCACGGGCCCAGCAGGGGCATCAGGAGGCATGGTCTCTCTGAGCTTCATTTCTCTGGTTTTCCAGGCCAGAGTCCCAAGAATGCTCGGCCTCCTACCTGCAAGGACCAGGCATTGGGGGTGGGGTGGGGGGTGAGTGGGAGGGAGGCAGGCTGTGGTGGGTGAGATGCCTGCTGTGCTTGGTGGCCGCCTGCCTGGGATCCCTGAGCCCCTCTGATCTGCCCCAGGGGTGGGGTAGGGGAGCCACTGTCCAGGACAGGAGACCCAGATGTCCTCTCTTCAGGTAAGTCCTACCCAAGACCTGCCTGTGTGGGTGGTCCCGGGAGGACAGGCTCGACCCCTTGCAGGGTGGGATGGTGTCGGGGATGTCACACAAAATCAGACCAGGCCTCTGACCACAAGATGGGGGCCTGGGGTACCCTACTTGCCCTGGCTCCACTTGGAGAGGCTGGGATGGGTAAGGGCCCCTAGGCAGACAGGTCAGGATCCTGGGAAAACATAGGAAGCTGGGGGCCGGAGGGTGGTCCCACGGTCACGCTCCCACTGCGGGTGAATAGGCGCTCACACAACCATGGGGCAGAGTTTGGAGCCTGTCCTTCCTTCCTCCCAGGCCTCCAAGGAAGTGTAGAGGGTCCCAACCCCGTTCTCGGGGGCAGCAGGCTCACCGAGCAGCCAGCCTCCAAGAGGATGGACTGGTAGCTCTTCCACACCGGGGTCTGGAGGCCCCTCTCCTTGTCACTGGACACCAGCTCCATGACAGCAGCCTGGGACAGAGGGGCCAGTCTGTCCCCGGGTGCCTCCAGGCCCCCCTTGTTGGGTGATGGTTAGGGCTCTTCTGATCAGGGTTAGAACCCTTTGAGGACACATCCTTCCCCCAACCCCCCCAAGGCAGGGATGCCCTCTGAGGTCTGGAAAAGGGGCCCTCACCGGACTCTCCACATAGGTGTCCAGTGGCAGCAGCTTCAGCACGGCCTCCAGGAGCTGCGGGATGCCCAGACCTGAGGGCAGAGTGCTGGCCTCAGACTCCAGCCCTCCGAACCCAGGTGCCCACAGCGCCACCTGGTGGCTGGGCCTGGCCACACGGTCTCACTCAACCATCAGGGACCGACTTGGGCCCAGGATAGAGGGGCCACAGGCCAATTGCTGCCCCCCTGGTGACACTCATGGAGGTCACACTGGTGTCTCCTCACCCGGGCTGCTGCACCTGGCACTGTCCTGGCACTGGGCCAGCCCTGACCATCCCCTTCACTCTGCACCATGCAGGTTGTTGGGGGTACCCTCAAAATCTATCCACCAGGAGGAGCGCCCTGCCATCTCCTTGACCCCAGAGGCTGGGAGTTGCCACCTTTAGCCTGTGACAAGGACAGTGGGGTCTGGGAAGAGGCCTCTTTTGCCCAAGGTGCCCCCAAACCTGTCCCACTTGGCTCCCAGGCCCGCGCTCTCCCATAAAGTGAGTTTCTGGTTGTTAAAGTAACACATGCTCATTGTACAAAATTGGGAAATACAGAAGCCTATGAAAAGGAACCGGCTGTAATCTTACACATAAAGGAGACCTGCTGCCATCGAAGTTCATCTTCTGCATGATTAGACTTTTCTGCCTGTTTTTGACTCTGAATCCTAATTGCTTGTTCTCCACTAATGCGCACGGTGTGTGTGTGTGTCACTTTTGGTGGCTGCACTGTGATTTACTTAAACACCCCTTATGTTCCAGCTTTTCCCACGGCCCACCTGGTCCCACCCTCCTCGGGAAGGAGAGCACCTGGTCACCTGGCCCAGGATCTAACCAAGGCCGGCTGGTTCAGCTCCCTGAGTGGGGAGTGGTAGCCAAGGCAATGGGTCAGGACGGGGCCCTCACCCCAAGGCCCCCCTACTCAGTACTGCTGGCTCTGCTCCTACCATCCTCTCTGGAATCTGGCTCAAGGTCCCTCCCAGCCTCACCTCCCATCCACGGTGAGGGTCAGAGGCTCTCTGAGTATGTGGACACCTGGGGCCTGTGAGGTCAGGTCACCAGTACTGGGATTTTTACATCAGGGTAAAGGCTGAAAACCTGACTGACCTGGGGGAGGAGGGGGCCCCACTGCTCAGTCAGCCAACACGATGCCTAGCCTCCATTTCCCCATTTTCAAGAAGTCACCAAGGGGTGTCAGAAATGGAGCAGGAGGCCCAGGTCACCTCTGGGGGTTGGGGGCTGCAGGGAGCACCTTGAGGGTCCTGGCACACGGGTCGCTGTGGGTGCTTGGGGAATGGGTGGAGGTGGGGGCAGAGCTGTAGCACCTGGGGAGCTGGGGCCAGGACCCCCCACCTTTCCAGCCCCGCCTTGCAGGAGGTGGCCTGCTCACCATCTGCGCGGATCTCCTCTGGGCCACACTTGCAGATGGAGGAGGTGGGGAAGTTCGTGTCTGCAAGAACTGAACGGCCAGCTGGGTTAGACATCCTGGGGTCCACATGGGTGTTATGTTACACCATCTCCGCCAGGGAGGAGAGGGAGTTACCAGGTGAAGGAGAAACTACAGGTGTTAGCAGGATGAGGGCGGAGCTTGGACCTGCAGCCTGCACCCTGAATCCCGCTCACAGCCCAGGAAAAGAGAAACAGGCCCAGACACCGGGGACGTGACCCCTCCGGGGCCATGTGGGGAGGGGTCGGGAGCATGAGCAGCACACAGGGCCTGAGGCCCCTCCCCACCCCTTACACTCGGCTGCGGGAGCGACCTGCCCCTGCCCCGACTTAACCCTGTCCGGGCCAAGGGCACTTGTCCTCGTGACCGCCTGGGGCCAACCAAAGCCTGGGCTGCGGCCTGGGCCAGCCGGAGCCTCGGGAGGGGGTGGAGTCCTGCTCCGAGGAGGGGCAGGGCGGCCAAAGCAATGCCTCCACCTCCGGACCGGCTCTTCCGGGCATGGGGACAGACTGGGCCTGGACCCTGCGAGTCCCCACCCCAGCCCCGGCGCCTCCCCTGACTTCTGCCGCGAGGGTGGGGCTCCAGATCCTGAGGCTCGGCTCCCCGCCGACTCACTCACCGATGGTGTCCCCGTGCCCCATCCGCGCCAGGGCGTAAAGCAGCTCTGGGGACAGAAGCGCCGGGATGCCCTTCAGCACCACCATGCTCGCAGGAGGAAGGGGTGTGGCCGTGGGCGGGGCCTGCAGGCAGGGGCGGGGCCGCTGGAGCTGGAAGGGGGTGGGGCTGCGCCCGGGTGTGTGGTGTGGGACCGAGCCCGGAAGGCACCCTGCAGGGCCTCGCATCCCTGACCAGTTCAAGACCCGGACACTCGCGTGTGTTTCTGGTCGGGGCTCCCTACCCCCTCCCATCCCCCGTGTCCTGGGGTAGGAAGACCCCGTGGTGGACTTACTCCCTGGGCCTGCCCTGGAGAGGACCCCAAGGGCTGTGTACTGGGAGCACCTGGATGGGGCTCTCCCAGCACCGCCCACCAGCTGAGAGCCACTGTGGCCTGTCTGGATTCCTGACCCACTTAGACTGTCAAAGAATAACTGATTTAGGGCTAAGCCCCTACATTTAGGGACCATTTGTTATGCAGCAATAGCTGACCAATGCAGGTGGCTCCTGTGCCCTGCTGACACTGCCCTTGGCCTCCAGCCTGTGTCTGCTCTCCCCCCACTCAGGCTTGGGGCAGACAGCAGCACAGGCCCCTGAGTGCACGGGCCTAGTCACACCCTCACTTAAGAACCCACCACCAAACTCAATGCTCAGCCTGCAGATGGGCTCCTGCTTAGCTCCAGTGGGCCTCAGCCTTCCCTGCTCTAGCTCCTCAGCCCTCACCTTGCAGGGCTGCCCTGCTTACCTACCCACCTACCTGCCCTGCAGCCCAGAGGCCAGCCCAGGCCAGGCTGTCTCCCATCAGAGCCCGCCATCCTCCACTTTGTTCCCAAATCGACACCGGGCTGTGTGGCCAGTGCTCTGGCCACAGCCCTCAGCCGTGTGGTGACACAAGATGCTCAGAGCCTGGCAGCTCCTGGGAAAGATCTGTGTGTACATGAAAGACAACGAAGCCACAGTGAAACCCTGAAGGAAACTCCACATCTTACAGCTTGGCTCTGGGAGCCCGGCTGGCCGAGAGAGCCAGGTGGGAAACCCAGTCTGGCGTCCGGCAGTGCCCTGAACACACAGCCCTGGCCGGGTGGTGCAGAGGGTGGCAATCAGCAGGGCCAGCAGCCGATTCCACCCAGGGTGAGGGCTGTACCTGAGCAGTTTCTACTCTAAGTTTAAGTGGAGAGACTTAAAGTCAACATTCGCCACAGCTTTATCTTTTTAGTAGAAATAGATGAGGGGAAAGCTGGTTTTTTATAGATGAGGAGGAAAAGTTTCCGTTTCAGAAATAAACCAAACCCCTAAAACAACCTGAGGCCAGAGGTCACTTAACTCAAGAGGGAGTGGAAGCTCACGCTGGGGTGTGTGGTCCGTCAGTCACAGTAGAGCACATGGCCACACACTACAGCAGTGATGGCGAACCTATGACACGCGTGTCAGAGGTGACATGCAAACTCATTTTTTTGGTTGATTTTTTTTGTTAAATGGCATTTAAATATATAAAATAAATATAAAAATATAAGTCTTTGTTTTACTATGGTTGCAAATATCAAAAAATTTCTATATGTGACACGGCACCAGAGTTAAGTTAGGGTTTTTCAAAATGCTGACACGCGGAGCTCAAAAGGTTTGCCATCACTGCACTACAGTCTCCTGACAGCCCGAGGTCCCCACATACCCCAAGCCCCGGGCCAGCATGAAGCCTGAGAGAAGGTCCCATTCTACCAGGCCTGGGAGATGGGGGGTGGACTCCTTTTCCTGCAAGTTCTGGAACCCAAATAAGCCTGTGGTGACAGACTTCTGAAATACGCTGGCTCAGTGTGAACCATTCTTGGCTTCCGACTGAGCACGGCGAAGACAAGGGTGTGAGGTCTCAACAAGATCCTCAGAACCGGTCCCACTCTGCTCTGGGGACCCGCAGCTCAAAATCAAAGTGTGGAGGCCACTGCCCAAAGCATGTGAAAAGTAAACCAGTGAACGAACAGTTCTCTCAATTTTATTTTATTATTTACTTATTTATTTTTTAAAATTTTTATTGATTTCAGAGAGGAAGGGAGAGGGAGAGAGAGACAGAAACATCAATGATGAGAGAGGATCATTGATTGGCTATTTCCTGCATGCCCCACAGTGGGGACTGAACCCACAACCCAGGCACGTGCCCAGTTCTCCTGGTACATAGGTCAACGCTCAACCACTGAGCCACGCCGGCCGGGTGGTGTTCTCAATGTTAAGGCTTCATCCCTGGATACTCGGCTTGTCTACTCACATCTAGGATAGGTGGCACTTCACCCAGCAGAGCCCTGGTCACACATTCAGCTTCAATGAGTGAGTATTTCCACATCTACCTTCATGGGGAACACCCTGCCTCCGGGCTCGCTGCCCCAGGGCCGGCCCACTGCAAGCAGCTCCCCTTGTGCCTACTTCTGTCATCAGCACGAGTCAAAGCGTAAAGACCCAAGGCTTCTCTGAAAAGAACGTCTCTGTTCTCAGCACCGGGAAGAGGGCTGATCACTTAAAGACACTGCCACCTCCTTCTCAAACTGCTCCCTTCTGAAGCCTGATCTGGATTTCGGATCTCAGCACAGAACAGACCTGGTGGAGACTGAGGAGCTAATACCTGCCAGGCAGCAGTCTGCACAGCACGTCAAACTCTTGTTCCGACCAGTGCCCCACTTGGCTGCATAAATATAACCAAACACAGGGCATGTGATCGAAGGCGGTCAGACAGCTGAAGCTTTCAGATCATTTCAATTCTTTCTCGGAGGCAGGTGGGTTTCTCCTTGGTGTTCAGCTCCATCCCAGCCCAAGGCCATGACCCACACATGAAGTGACCTCAGCCATGGGGCCAGACTGGGGGGCACGTGGCAGCCAGCAGGGCCGCACTCGCTGGGCCTATCTATTAGGTTGCTTTGCTTTGTGCCCCAACATGGAAAGCCAGCAGGATCCCTCACCGTGGAGGGTCTAAGGATGTTCTGGGGCTTCCATGAAGCCCTCCCAGGTGGCAGGACATGGGTTTCCTTCCCAGGCCCCAGGACTTGTTCCTCTCCCACTTGACGTTCACTCGAGAGCCTGGTTTAAGATGTAGGGTCCAGGGTTCTGAGCTGGGCTGTGATGTGAGAATTAAACGGTAGACATCCAGTGGGGGCAGGGTGGTTTCCTATAACTAGGGTCACTCGGTTACCCAGTGACCTATGTGGTATCTGACACTGCACAGTGACCCAGAGGATGCAGCTGGCCCTCCCCAAGAATGAGGCCAGCAGAGGGAATTTAGTGCATAAACTGTCTCCCCCAGCAAATGGCACTAAGTGTGACAGCCACCACTCACATTTCTGTTCGGGCACCTCCTACACCACGCACGCAGCAGCTCTGATCCAGGCCCGGGAATGGGATCCCGATGCAAGTCCTGACATCAGGCTTGGAGACTCAGCCAGCCCAGCACTGAGAAGAGGCCCTGCTGACCCACAGCCCGAGTTCCCTCACGCGCAGCCCTACAACGTGCGGGCTCCTTCTCACAATCTCAGACATGCTCCACTCAAGTGCAAGGTTCCCTGCTCACAGTGTTATCCATGATCGTCCCGACAGCAAGAAGCAATGCAGTCTAACCACTCAACACCTGGGAAAGCGTAAATTACAACATACCAACATCATAAAACATTCCAGGGCCATTTAAAAGAACGCTAGTAGGAATACTGTTCCGCAATGAAAAGAAACTATTACATGTTATGGCCTTGATGGACCTTGAAAACATTATACTAAATTCAGAGACAGGAAGAAAGCAGTGTAGAGGGTGCCAGGGGCTGGCGGGGGTGGGGAAAAGGGAGCTGGAGTTCATGGAGATAGTCCATGGGTTGATGAAACAGTTTGGAGGTGGATGGTGGTGATGGCTGCAGGACTCTGTGAACACACTTAATGCCACTGAAATGTACACTTTGAAATGGTTAAAAATTCCCAGCAGCTTGTATGGCCGGAACATATTTTACCACAATTAAAAATAATTCTAGCCCAGCCGGCATGGCTCAGAGGCTGAGCATTGATCTATGAACCAGGAGGTCATGGTTCGATTCCCAGTCAAGGCACAAGCCCGGGTTGCAGGCTTGACCCCGTGTGGGGTGTGCAGGAGGCGGCCAATCAATGATTCTTTCTCATCATTGATATTCCTATCTCTCTCCCTTTCCCTTCCTCTCGGTAATATATAAAAACATATTAAAAAAGAAAAAGAGAAGATGCTCAGGTCAGAATGCGAACATTCTCCAAACACCGATTCTCACAACTCCACACCGTTGGAGAGAAAGTGCACGCACCTACGCTGCTCTTTAAAAGAGAGGGTTTATTTGTTCTAAAATAATTTGTCCTCTTTCAATGGAGGTTTTAAGGCAAAGGCAGCAGCTCTTACTGGTCTTTGAAGTTGGCCTTTCTCTTCTCCACAAATGCAGTCATCCCTTCTTTCCGGTCCTCCTGGGGGGAAGGGAATAAAGCAGAGCTGGACGTCACATGTCCTAGTGGGTCAGGCGCAGGGCTCTCCACACTCACAGGCGGGGGGACAGGGAGGGTTCTGCAGCAGGACCACCTGGAAGCCTGCGAATGGTCCGATTCCCTGACCGAGTAGGGCTGGCCTGGGAATGGGTATTTTTACATACCTCCTCCCCTCACGCCCAGGTGATGTTCACTCAGGAACCACGAACCTCTGTGTCAAACAAACTCTCATCTACAGAGAACCTCGGATGCACGCTATCTGGGTCCTTCACCAAATCATCATCTGAGTTCAGCAGTACCCTGGGTGTCATGAGGCAGGAACCCAGACTCTACCTCTGCCTCTTTTCCTGTGTGTACACGTGTGTATACACACATCTGCACTTCCTCAAGAGCCAAAGCCATTTTTTATCTTTCTTTCATAAAAACCCTATATATGACCTTCTGATAATAAAAGAGGTAAATCTGTATTAGAAGAATGATTTCCTTTGTCACTGGCAGAAATCCTAGAAAACATTGTTCTGAACCCCATTCCAAGTGACTGGAGTGACAGGAAATCATGGGTAAATGGACTGCATTTAAGGGCCACCGGGAAGACCTTTTGTGACAGGAAATGGCCTTGCTCTGTCCGTCCTTCTGAACTTCCACTCATGATGGAGCCCCTGACCCAGCTACGGATGCTAGCAGCTCTGACCAAAGGGGAGTGGGGTTGGCTGATGAAGTCTACCAGGACATTCCCAGCAGCTTGTGGCTGGAACACGTGTGATTCTTTACTTGAATGTTGTTTACTTACAGTAGCAAAAGTTGAATAGAAGATTTTCTTTTCCAACTTATTTCCCTCTGTTAATGTCATTTCAAAAGCTGAAAAAGAAAACCCGGATGTTACAAAGTGAGATGCTGGAGCTGGGAGTGCTTTTCTGTGGTGGCAGGAAACAGTCTCCAGAGCCCCACGCACTTGCACCTGATGTAGAATGTGGCCTGGGAAGGCCTGACCGCCCCAGCTCAGTGCCTCTCCCAGAAGAGAAGGTGAGAAACTGCATGAAAGGTGGGATGCAAACGGTCCAAACACAGAGGAGGTGAGGCAGCCCATGAAACTGTTTTAAAAGTCTCAAAGGTCCTGGCCAGGTAGCTCCGTCGGAGAGAACAGCGCAGGGCGACAGCAGCGTGTGGCCTCTGTCCTGGCTCCCACGGGGTCCCGGGAGTCTGCGCCCCGTGGGCCAAGCCTCGGGCTATTTGCACAGCCCCTGACCACTGAGGAGCGGTCTCTCCACCCAGCTCCCAGGGAAACGGAGTTTCTCAGAAGCCGACATCAGGCCTCCCCCCGGCACAGCCAGCACCTGTGCCTGTCTGTCCCTCAGGATGACATATTCTTGGTCTCAGTACCAACGGGAGCTCAGAACAGAATTTGTGAGCGAGCAACTAGAAACAAAAACTCTACAAAGAGCCGAATTTGAAATATTAAGAATTCCAACAATTTTGTCCAGGATGGGCGCCTAATTCAGAGCCAAACTGCTGAAGCCACACAAGTCCTGGCAGCCTCTCCTTCCCCCGGCACAGCCCTACCTGCATTCACCTACCTGCATTCACTGATTCCTTGGCCATCGCTGTTATAATTTTAGAATTGCTGGCAATTTTTTCTGCGCACTGGATGGCTTCATCCACCAGTTTCTCAACAGGAAAAATTTTGCTTACAAGACCTAAAACACAGAAAGGTGAACATGAGGAAGCGGCTCTGGTTGTGTGTCGACACTTTGAGAGCGGAGGTCTTTTGGGCTGTTAACAAGGAGCTGCAACAACACAGGGAGGGTTCCACCTCGTCCCCACGCTGGGGTGATGCTGCGGGCTGCATTCGTGGTCTCTCGACTCTGACAGAGCACGTCACTGAGCAGCGGGAACAGGGTGCGCTGCCAGGTCTCAGAGAACCCCCATTGCTTACACTGAGCTCGGGAAAGGAATGGTTTAACACCATTCTGTAACCTGTGCATATGCTTCCGCTACTCTTTTTACATATGGGGTGTCCATACAGACAGCGGTCCCTTGGGTTGTCAGGACCCCTGAAAGCACTGTGCTGATCACCCACAGGGGCACCTGCAAGCAACTCTCCCCCCTCCACTCCTCATGGGGGACCCCGGCCTGTACCTGCTTGCTTGGCATCCTGGGCTGAGATCCGGTCACCAGTGAGGACCATCTCCATGGCCAGAGACTTTCCAACAGCTCGGGTCAGCCTCTGGGTGCCCCCCGCACCTGCAGGGACAGAAGGCTGTGGTCTCAGCGGGCTGTGGCCAGTATAAGCCGACATGCACAGACACAAGTTCTGAGGGGCTGAAGATGGGTCTCTCAGGTGGGGCGAGGCAGCCAGCAGGGGGGAGGCAGGAGACCCGAGGAACCCTCCTTTCCATGCTCAGTGCCCCCCCTCCACCTGGCACCTCAGTGCCTACATAAGCACCTCACAATACAGGAGTCAGACTCCAGACAGATGCACAGAGCTCGCAGCTTCCGGCCTCAGACCTGGCTTGGGGGAGGCCTCTGATCTGACCTGCTCCCCTCAGGTCTGGGCCTAGAGCAGGGCTCCCGCCTCCTGGGGCACTCTGAATGTGCCCCTCTCTCCCAGCGTTCTGCGGGTGTCCAGCCTATGAAGCTCCCCTCCACGCGCTCCCGTACCCCCCACCAGCTGGAAAGAGAGCAGTCTGCCCAGTCACCTGCCCCATGGTGAACCCCAGGCATCAGGGCGAGTCAAGGGGACCACCTGAGGGAGACAGCCACAGACTCCGACCTTGGGAGCTGGGGCAGAAGAGCCCACTGGCCGCGGAGCTCATGTGGGCTGTCCTCGCCCTTAGCCGATGGGACACACTTTCCCGCCCACCCAGCTGGCTCAGGAGATGCCCTGGGCAGAGACATGTGGGGCAGAGACCTTGTGGGGACATAGGCCCGGAATCTTGACCAGGTGGACTGCAGGGGTAGAGGTTGCACTGCTTGCCCATTGCTCCTGCCAACCTCCGTGTGTGGGGGTCTGATTTCCTGCGCTGCTGAACTTGGGTGAGGCCATAAACTTGCTCTGGTCACTGGAACATGAGCAGATGTGACATGTGTGACCTCCCGGCACAAGCTCTCAGGGCTGGCCCTCAGGCACCATCTTCCGAGCTTCTAACCTACAAGGACCGTAAGCCATGTGTGGTCAGCCTTCCTAACAGCATCTGACAAGGGATGTGGCCATTACCCAAGGAGCCGGCAAAGTTCCGTGACCCCCATGGCCATCTCTGAGTGCTGTTGTGACCACTTACACTTAGTGAGCTGGGGGGCAGAGGGAGCAATGGGCAGACACAGGCAGCCACCCGTCCAGTGCTCACAGGACAACCCCACGTCCCTCGTCATGTGCAAGCCACATGCTCTGCCTGTTCTTGGAAAAGTCCTCAAGCCCCTAAGAGGGGGGCAGACTCTGGGGAGTGACCTGAAGAGCTTATGCTGGAGATGTCACTCCGCTTTACCTGGGATGGTTCCCAGTAGGATTTCTGGCTGTGCAAACTGGGCTTTCTCTCCAGCATAAATGATGTCACACATCATAGCAAGTTCACAGCCGCCACCAAGCTGCAAAACATGAGGTGTCATCAGGGGAATCCAATCACAAAATCACTCTATTTTCTTACTTAAATATTCTATTAAAATGAAACACAGCCTTGGCCAGTGTGGCTCAGTTAGTTGGACGTAGTCCCATGTACCAAAAGGTTTCAGGTTCGGTTCCAAGTCGGGGCACAGGCCCCGGTTTCGGCTCCATTCCCCAGTAAGGGGTGTGTATGAGGCAGATTGCTGTTCCTCTCTCTCTCCCTGTCTCTCTAAAATCAATAAAAACATATTTTAAGCCGAAACCGGTTTGGCTCAGTGGATAGAGCGTCGGCCTGCAGACTGAAAGGTCCCAGGTTCGATTC
>NW_005871303.1:1635189-1639868 GCF_000147115.1 Myotis lucifugus
CTCCAATTTCTAAATGTTCACCAGCCAAGCTTTTAATAATACTTTAGAGTGCTTATATAGGAGTTGGCACAAAAGGATGGTGCTTTAGACATGATCTATCTGGATTTTAGCCACAAATATGAAGATTTCCTACTTCATAAAATAGCACTTAAGAACTTTAATACGAGCCGAAACCGGTTTGGCTCAGTGGATAGAGCGTCGGCCTGCAGACTGAAAGGTCCCAGGTTCGATTCTGGTCAAGGGCATGTACCTGGGTTGCGGGCACATCCCCAGTAGGAGATGTGCAGGAGGCAGCTGATCGATGTTTCTCTCTCATCGATGTTTCTAACTCTCTATCTCTCTCCCTTCCTCTCTGTAAAAAATCAATAAAATATATTTTTTTAAAAAAACAACATATTTTTAAAAATAAATTAAAGTAATTTTTCTAAAAAAAGAAAAGAAAAGAAAAGAGTCGGGGGTATAGCAAAGATTAACACAGTGGTGCAAAGTTGTTAAGTGTTCCCAAGAAGCTATAATAATAAAAGCATAATATGCACATTGACCAAACGGCAGAACAGTGGAACAACCGTCCGGATGACCTTCTGGACGAAGCCGGGGCTGCGAGGGCGGCCGAGACAGCCGGGGCTGTGAAGGCCTACTCTTGCACGAATTTCATGCATCAGGACTCTAGTTTCTTATAAAATGGCTGAGGCTGCCCAACTCTTTCTGTAAATGACCAAACAGCAAACACTTTCAGCTTTGTGGGTCCTAAGATCTCTCTGCAGAGGCTTGAAGGCAAACCAATGGGCATGGCTGTTCCAATACACTTTAACCGCTGATCCTGGCTTGCCCCAAGAGAGCTTTATTAAACAGTCACAAAGTGAAATGCTCTCATCACTTCTCTTCAGGCTCTGACCAGCCCAGCATCTCTGAGCAGTCGACACGCCTGCAGGAGACCTCAATGCACTAAACAGAGGACACAGAGCTTTCAACGGTAGTTAAAGAGGTTAGTTTATAGGTGCAGTGCAGGTCGGAAAGTCATTACAACTGTACAAAAAGCCAACGCGTATGCCTTTAATATAGCAGAGGGGAGGAACATTACAGGGAGTCACAGCGGTCGTCATGAACACTGGGGGAGAGGGGGCGCTGACAAAAGCAGATCCTGAAACACCTCCTCTCCTTACAGTCCTTGGCTCTTTGGCATCGAGTGGGAAAGGCCTCCTGGCCTGGGGACTAGACTTAGGCCTTTTCAAAATAAAACCGGTTACATGTCACACTCACAAGTACGGTTCCATAAGGAATTCTGAGCGAGAGGGAGACTCGGGCTGACACTCACAGCGTAACCATTGACAGCAGCGATGACTGGCTTCTTGACCCGGGCGAGATGGTCCCAGTGGCTCAAGAACCCAGTGGAGTAACAGTCCTGGAATCGCTGGTTCTGCATCTCCTTGATGTCGGCTCCAGCTGGTGGAAGTGAGGCCACAGTTACCAGAGTGCAAACACCCCAAGAGGCAGCTACAGAGTGTCCACTGTGAGCAGGCACTGGGGCTCCTGGGGAGACCTGGCTTGTGCAGTGATGGACAGTGGCAAATCGCTGTGATAATGCTCACAGAGGTGAGACGGAGGGACCCCGGGACAAGAAACAGACTCAAGGTGGGCTCAGAGAAGGCTGGGCTTATTCCTTGGTCACTTGAGCCCTCAACACACGACACCTGACTATGGAGGACCTGCATAAACGTACTCTGCTGGCAGAGCACACCTGAATGTTAAACATACCGAGCAGCTCAGCCAAGCAGTTCCCCAGCCCATTTCCATTTTACATGTAAATCAACCCCAAGTTGTCTGAGCTTTTCTGACCCTACTTCAGAGGTGTAAGTCTGTCTGCAACACCACACCATGGGCGTGATCACGGTCAGACCCCCCCTCGTACACCTGGGTGACCTGCCACCACGCTGCCCACCACACCTGCAAACGCCTTCTCCCCGCCCGTGAGGACGATGGCCCCCACGGCTGGGTCCTTCTCGAAGGCCTCCAGCGCCTGGTTGAGCTCCTTGATCAGGCCATCGCAGAGCGCGTTGAGTGCTTTGGGGCGGTTCAGTCGGATCAACCCCACGCTTTGGTTCTTCCCCTTCTTTTCTGTGATGATGTACTCAAAGTTAGCCCCTGGGACAAAGAGAAGAAAGGAGATTTTTATTCATATAGTGTAGGGAGCGGCTATAGGGTCAAGCCTCGGACTGACCAGTGGCAGAGCCACATACAAGTCCCAGCTTGGAGGGCAGAGCCCTCCTTAGTGAGCTTGACCTTATCGTCCTCCTTTGTTCCTGGGTAGCTAATGGGCTGTGGGGGGTGCAGCAAGTGCTGCCAAAAACAAGGCTTGGGTAACGAAATAGATGTGAAGCTCCCCTTGCTTTGCTTTGTGTGCTCTGACTATAAAATGAAGCTTCAGCTTATAGGCTGTCACTGTTTCCTCATCCAGGCAGTGGTCCACCTGGCCCCAAACGGAGTCTCTTGTCAGTCTTCTCTAATCCTTCACCCCCGCCCCTCTGCAGCACGCCACATGGGTGGCCGTCCCACCACTCTGCTTCCACTGATGTTTGAATCTTAAGTTAAAACAACAACAAAAAACCCAGCAATGAACAGCCCGCAGCAGCCTTCCTTCTGAAGGCCTCCGTCAGCACGAGAGACTTGTGATTCCGCAGAAACAAGGGAGGAGGAATCCGTGTTTTCAACCAATGCCAACTAGGTGAGGGGACTTGGGCTGTGAACTGGACAGAGCTCTGGCCTTGCTGAGTGGACCGTCTGGTGGGGGGCACGCACAGGCACGGGTGACTTGCACCTCGCAACTGTCCGCCCAGACGTGGGGGTCAGCAATGACCTGGAGAGGAAGAGGGTTGACCTGAGGAGACAAAGGCGTGGGTGTGTGTGTCTGCACGTTGGAGTGGCCGCTTTCGTGAAGGGTAACACGGGATCACAGTCCCTGCCCCGGGGGCTTGCTGGGGAGAAACTGGAATAACAGGTCACCTGTCGGGGGACCTGGAAACGGTTGCTGATTACAGCCAGGGTGCAGGAGGGTCAAGGAGAACTCAGGGTAACGCCGACACGACTCGGTACTTGGGTCGTGAACTGGATACAGGGGTGAAGGGAAAGGACCCTGCAGGACCGAACGCGCGACCACTGCGATGCCCGCGGCGCTCCCTGCACAGCCCCTTAGAGTCAGGCAAACCCGCGGACTCCCACAGCCAGCTCCAAACACGACGTGGCCCCGACCGATCCCCAGGGCTCAGCGAGCTCGGCGCGGCGGCCCCACCCGCACTCACCCGAGGCGAAGGGGCGCAGCGCCGCGCGGCCGGGCCGGGGGAGCAGCGGGCCGCGGGCTCGGAGCAGCAGGACACGCACCGCGGCCATGGCGCTCAGGGGACGACTCGCCCCGCCCCCCGGCACCGCCCCCAGCCGAGCCATTCAGGGGACGCCCCGCCCACAGGCCGGCATCGCCCCTAGCCCGGCATCGCGAGACCGCGTACGTATCGCGAGATCAGTCCGGGAGACGGGGGCGTGGCCACGAGCCGGAGGGAAGGGCAGAAGGGTCTGGGCGGGGACAAGGGTCTGGGGGCGGAAGTTGGGTCGGTGGTGTCACACCCCCGCCCGGGCCGGCTGCAGTCTGACTCCGAGCGGTTGGAAGTAGCCCTGAGCCTGTGAGCGCGGACCCATGGTACCTTGGTGGCCTTTCCGCGCGCGGACCCCGCGCCTGCGCAGGGCCGTGCCCCTCCCCGCCTGGAGGCCGCCCGCCCGAGCCCGGCGGGGTCTAAGCGTCCTCGGGGGACCTCGGCGACTCGTGCTGACCTAGGCTCCGGACGCCCGGCGTGGCCCGCGGTTGCTGTCCAGCGCCGCGGCCTCCACCTGGCGGCGTCGCCTCCTTGCTTCTCCTGGGCAGAGGTGGGTGCTAGGTGGCCCTCGGCCCTTGCCCCACCATATTCCCGGTGTCTGAGGGCCAGCCACACCTGGTTCCCAGGAGGCCCGGACTTTGAGCTGCACACAAGCTGTCGGGCACAGAAATCCAGCCATATTAGGGAATGAATAGGCTCTCGAGCGCCCTTCTTGCTGGAGGGACACAACCTGTGAGCCTGAAATCTGCTCTCAGGATCAATAGCTCAGGCTCCCGCACTTCCCTTCTTATACCCAACGTCCTCCATGAAGAGCGGCCGATGGTAGAAACCAGGTGAATTTGCTGTGCGGAGAGCTGAGTGTTGAGACAAGGAAAAGACAGACATTCCTTTTCTTGTTCCTCTGCCTGTCTGTCTGGTGGCCCGAGGTACTCAGGAAGTAGGGAGTTATTCACAGCAGTTGCACAAGGTGACTGAGAAACATTAATGCATATCACTCTGAAATTTATGTATTTATAGGTCTAAATGGAGCAGGCATGAAGCGCAATGCTGATTTTTTTTTATTGATTTTGGAGAGGAGAGTGTGAGAGAGAGAGAAACATCAATGATGAGAGAGAACCATTAATCGGCTGCCTCCTGCATGCCCCCCACTGGGGACCCAGCCGGCAACCTAGGCATGCACCCTTGACTGGAATCGAACCCAGGACCTTTCAATCGAACCCGGGACCCTTCAGTCCACAGGCCGATGCTCTATCCACTGAGCCAAACCGGCTAGGGCAATGTAGGGCAATGTTGATTCTTTAAAAAAAAAAAAAAAAA
>NW_005871303.1:1640193-1642895 GCF_000147115.1 Myotis lucifugus
CAATAAAGATTTAAAAATATATTTTAATTGATTTTAGAGAGAGAAGGGAGAGGGATAGAGAGAGAAACATCAATCAGCTGCCTCCTGCACACCCCCAACTGGGGATTGAGCCCGAAACTCAGGCATGTGCCCTGATCAGGAATCAAACCATGACTTCCTGGTTCATGGGCCAATGTTCAACCACTGACCCACACCAGTTGATTCTTTTTTTTTTTTTTTTTTACAATGCTGATTCTTTACATTGGCAACTAAATAGCTATTGAATACTAGATTATGAAAAGTTTTATTTTTACAAATATAAGCTTTAATTAAATTTTAATAATGAAAATTATTTAAATAACACTTGGAACTCAATAACAAAAAGACAAACGCATTAAAAATGGGTAACATATTGAACAAACATTTCTCTAATAAAGACATACCAAAGGCTAATAAGCACACGAAAAGATGCTCAACATCATTAGTCATTAGGGAAACACAAATCAAAACCACGAGGTACTGCTTCAAACCCAGCAGGATGGCTAAAAAGACAGACAATGTTCAGTGTGGGTGAGGGTGTGGAGAGAATGGGATCTCCATGCACTGCCAGTGGGAATGTAAATGATGCAGGCACTTTGGAAAAGTGTGGCAGCTCCTCAGACGTTACAGATAGAGCACCATATGACCCAGCAATCCCATCCCTACATAAACTTAAGAGAAGTGAACACACATGTCTACACAAAAATGTGTACGTGAATGCTCATAGCATTATTTGTAACAGCTGAAAAGTGGAGGGAAATTGTCCATCAATTTATGAATGAATACACAAAATGTGAGATAGCCATACAATGGCACGTGAGAATATACAATGGAATGTTATTTGGCAATAAAAAGAAATGGAGTGTGCTGATAGATGCTACATGCTCTGATGTGGATGAACCTTGAAAACATGATGCTGAGTGAAAGAAGCCACAACATGCACGGCTCCATTTACATGAAATGTCCAGGACAGGCAGATCCACAGAGACAGGAACTGGGTTATGGGTGCCGGAGCCGCAGATGGGGCTGCGGAGAGCTGTTACAGTGTCGCGTTTCTTTTCGGGGTGATGGAACAGGTCTAAGCCTGATGGTGGGGGTTGTTACACAGCTCTACAAATATACTGTGAAATGGTGAACTGTACACGTCCGGTGGGTGAGAAGTATGATATGTGACTTCTAATCCGTTTACCAAAAAAAAAAAAAAAAATGGGCAGGCTGGTTTGGTTCAGCCCAATGGCAGTGTCGGCGCGTTTACCGCCTCCATGGCCATAGGTGGCCCGGGCGGCAGGAAGGCCCCGCCCCCCGGCCCGCCCGCTTATCTGCACCTCGCAGCGGAGGGAACGCGCAGGGACGGCCCGGGACCGCGCGATGGAGTCGAGCGGCGGCGACGATGGGGCTCCGGGCCGCGGGCCGCGGGTGCTGGTGGTGGGCGGCGGCATCGCGGGGCTGGGAGCGGCGCAGAGGCTCTGCCGCCACCCGGCCTTCCGGCACCTGCGGGTCCTGGAGGCCACAGCCCCGCCGCTGGAGGCCGCATCCGCTCGGAGCGCAGCTTCCGGTAAACGGCCCTCTCCCGGAACTCCCTTTCCCGAGCTCATCCCCGGATCCCCAACCGGGGCCGCCCCGCCCGGATCTTTGGCCTCCCCCTGGCCGGCCTGCGCCCAGGGGTTTAACGGACCCGAAAGCTTGCCCTGCCCCCTAAGTGAACCCCCGCCGCGGCCCCAGTTTAATCAACCAAAGTTCACTGGTCCTTGAAACTCAGCTGCCCATGGCTGGCAGGGCGGTCCCTGGCGGGGAAGGTACCCCATGACTGTACCCACCGCAGCCGGTGCTGGGTCCCAGGCCATCCCTCCAGTGTGCATCCCTCCAGGTGCAGGCCAGCACCCCCCCTCCTCCGGGGTCCCCCTTAAACTAGGTCGGGCCAGGCCCTTCGGTGAGGGATTGTGGTCCTCAGGGACCCGTGGCCCTGGGGCTGGTTTTCAGAGCATTTGGGGGAAGGGCAGAGCTGGCTGAGGTCCAGGAGAAGGGCTCAAGGTTCACCTTCGCGGGGACAGAACCTCAAGGTGCCATCTGTGTCCCCTCCCAGGTGGTGTGGTGGAGGTAGGCGCTCACTGGATCCATGGGCCCTCTCAGGGCAACCCCGTCTTCCAGCTGGCTGCCAAGTACGGGCTGTTGGGGGACAAGGAGTTGTCAGAGGAGAACCAGAGGATCGACACCGGAGGTCACGTGGCGCTGCCCTCGGTGTCCTATGCCAGCTCCGGGGAAAGTGTGAGCCTTGGCCTGGTGGTGGAGATGGGCCATCTGTACTACCGCCTCATCGACCAGTCCCGGGAGTTCCTGCACGCGGCCGAGGCCCCCGTGCCCAGTGTGGGGGAGTTCCTCAAGAAGGAGATCCGTCAGCACTTTGGCCAGCTGGACAGAGGACGAGGAGACCAAGAAGCTCAAGCTGGCCATCTGAAGAACTTCTTAAACATAGAAGGGCTGGGGTGAGTTGCACCCACTATCATGGACCTGGTTGGCCCTCCGCGGCCCGTCGCACCCCTTTTGGGGAAGTACACCCGTGGCTTGCCGGGGGCTTGGACTTGCACTTTTTCCTTGGGGAATGTTGTATTGCCAAAACCCCAACCCGGGCCAGCCCTTTCCATGCTTCCCCAGGATCCCCCTTCCCTTGCTTCCCCAGGGCCCCC
>NW_005871303.1:1642995-1664426 GCF_000147115.1 Myotis lucifugus
AGGCCCCCTTCACCCACCCCAGATCCCCTCTACCCACCCCGGATCTCCACCCACCCCAGATCCCCTCCATGTACCTCTGGTGAAGCTTTGGGAGGCAGGGGAGTGGCGGGAGGGTCAAGGGGGACTTTTGTCTTCTCTTTTTATTATTATTTTTTAAAATATATCGTTATTGATTTCAGAGATGAAGAGAGAGATAGAAACATTAATGAGAGAGAATCATTGATTGGCTGCCTCCTGCTTGCCTCCTACCAGGGATTGAGCCCGTAACCCGGGTGTGTGCCCTTGACCAGAATCAAACCTGGGACCCTTCAGTCTGCATGCCAACGCTCTATCCAAACCACCCAGGGCTTTCTCTTTTTAGAAAGCTGGTCATTTGTTTCCCCAATTTGTCTCATTTAAGAAAAGGGAAATAATGATTTTCAAGAAAAAGTGATTAAAAGAAGGAAATGCATCTTGTAATGCTTTCTTCCTCCCGTGTTTACGAGGCCCCTCAGGTGCTCAGCACTGTGTGAGGGGCCCTTCCCTGGAGGGGAGTGGTGGGAGGGTTAAGGGGGACTCAGTCTGCCCCCAGGCACTAGGGAGACATTCCCACTGGGCTCTCCCAGGTCTCCTCCCAGGCCCCATGCACAGGGAAGGGCCTTTGTGCAGAACCAGAGCACTGGGCAGACAGCAGGGACCTTGTTCACTACCTTGGAACTTTGCCCATTTCATCCTCCCATTAGCCAGGAGGCAGGTATTAACATTCCTGTGGTGGATCAGAAACCACAGGGCGGAGCCTGGTAGGAGGCCCCCAGGCCCTCCGTGACCCTTCCCAGCCTCCTCCCGCAGGCACAGAGCCTGAGTGGGGACAGAGCTGCTGCAGCTTCTTGGAGGGCTGTTCTAGTGTCTCCCCTCCAGACTGGTCCTCTCATCAGTGCCAACACCCTGTCTCCCCCAGGGGCTACCAAGGACTCACAAACTGCATCCTGGCCTCCTTGCCCCAGGACGTGATGGTTTTTAACAAGCCCGTGAAGACTATTCACTGGAATGGGTCCTTCCAAGAAGCGGAGTCTCCTGGGGAGAAGTTTCCAGTGTTGGTGGAGTGTGAGGATGGAGACTGCTTCCCAGCACATCACGTGATCCTTACCGTGCCCTTAGGTAAGGTCACCATCCAGTCAGGGTTTCCTCCCTTCTCGGCCCCAGGTGCCCTGGCCTCTGGCTCTCTCCCGTTGGCCTGGGGCTTTGCCTGGCTGCTAAGCTCACATTCTCATTCTAAGTCTTGGGTAGAATGACTCTGTTGTGTTTTGTAGCAATCCCAGGCTTTGGAAATAGGAGTTTCACAGAGAAAAGGGAAGTCAGCTGTTCTCATCCTTTGGAGGTCTTTTCTGGAAAGGTTGGGAGGTCTCCTGATGGAGGTTCACCTGGGAGACAGCATGAAAGCCACACCTCAAGGTTATGTCCAGCCATCATCAAGGAAGGAGTCAAGTACATAACCTATTTAATTCTAGAGCTGATGCTTTCGACAGAAACTTTGAGCAGGAGTGTGCAATTTGATAAAAGTTGGAGATGATTGAAATCAAAGTTTTGCCAGCGTTGTCTCATTTACCCCTGAGGCAGCCTGAGGACTTACCTGGCCCCATCCCCTGTTTGACAAATGTCAACAGAGATAAGTCAGTTGCCCAAGTTCACAAAGCTAGCAGGAGCCAGAGCTGACTTAAACTAAAGTCTCCTCCATGTCCCACAAGTGGAATCTTGTTCTGCTGCTCCATTTGCCTCTTCTCTCCTCCCTCCCCCTCTCTCTTTCTTTCTTTTCCCCCTTTGTTCATTCATAGTTGCTGATGCTTACTGAGCCCTTGCTGTGATCAGTAGGAGTATTGTTATGACTGTCCATACTGGTCACAGAGAGCCAGGCCTGTACCACACTTGTTCTTTACAGCCACATAGAATTTTCTTCTATGCAGGTGCCATTGCTTAATATTACTTAACTAGAAGTCCATTGCACGAAGATTCGAGCAATAGGCCTTCCTTCCCCTGGCTGCTGGCACCGGTTTTCCTCTGGCACCTGGACCCAGGCCTTTGGTCCGGCCACAGTGAGGGTTGGCTTCTCCGCTGCAGCTGCAGCAGTGAGGCTTGGCTTCAGTCTTCAGTCTTCAGTCTTCAGTCTTCACTACAGCCGAGCCTTCAGTCTTCGCTCCGTGCCTGCGTAAGCAAATTAACCGCCATCTTTGTTGGGTTAATTTGCATAGTCGCTCTGATTGGCTGGTGGGCGTAGCGGAGTGACACCAATTTGCATGTTTCTCTTTTATTAGTGTAGACTAGAGGCCCGATGCACAAAATTTGTGCAAGGGGCTCGGCCCTCGTAGCCGCAGCGGCTGCCTCGGCCCTCCCAGCCCTGGCTTCATCCAGAAGGTCATTCCACTGTTCAGGCCACCCGGTCTAATTAGCATATTATGCTTTTATTATTATAGATATGGATGGAAATTTACGTTGCTTTTACTTTTTCTGTTTCACACAATGTTTTACATGTGTGTTTAAGAACGCTTGTGCGGCCCAGCCGGCATGGCTCAGTGGTTGAGCATCGACCTATGAACCAGGAGGTCACGGTTTGATTCCCTGTCAGGGCATATGCCTGGGTTGTGGCTCAATCCCCAGTGTGAGGTGTGCAGGAGGCAGTCCATCAATGATTCTCTCTCATCATTGATGTTTCTATCTCTCTCTCCCTCTCCCTTCCTCTCTG
Source organism: Myotis lucifugus (assembly GCF_000147115.1). Lineage (NCBI taxonomy): Eukaryota > Metazoa > Chordata > Mammalia > Chiroptera > Vespertilionidae > Myotis > Myotis lucifugus. The sequence continues at coordinate 1,645,712 of NW_005871303.1, forward strand.
ACATCAATAAAAAAAAAATTATATATATATATATATATATATATATATAGAGAGAGAGAGAGAGAGAGAGAGAGAGAACACTATACGGATATCTCTGTAGGACTCTGGACAGGTGGAGATGGCTGTGGAGGGTGTGGCGACCCCTTCTGGTCCTCCCCACCCCCTGCCTCGCTTCCTGTGGGTTGTCCATCCTTTTCTCACTGACTAGTGAGTTATGTGCATCTTAAGGGATTGGCTTCCACTGTGGCTGTTTCTTCCCATTTGGTTTGACTTGGCTGCATTAATTTTTCCATCTGGCAGATGGTTGTTATGTGGCCTCTGAAAAGGCCCGTGCTGTGCCTCTTACTGCTTCTCCCCACGATCCTGAGCGGTGTGCTTTCCAGGGGGTGAGAGGCAGAAGGGTCAGACATGAGACTCCATCCCTACAGAGGCCTCTCTCTGACTTTTCTGCGGGCTCAGGGTGGGTTTCTGTGGTTGCTGATCCCAGTTATGGATATTTCTGTGGTGTAAGTCGAGTCCAATGATAAATTCCAGGTTTTCTTAAAGAACATCTGGACACCTTCTTCCAGCCGCCACTGCCCGCTGAGAAGGCAGAAGCGATCAGGAAAATGGGCTTTGGGACCAACAATAAGGTCTTCCTGGAGTTTGAAGAGCCCTTCTGGGAGCCGGACTGCGAGCACATCCAGGTGGTGTGGGAGGACACATCGCCCCTGGAGGACACCGCTCCCCCGCTGCAGGACGCCTGGGTCAAGAAGCTGATTGGCTTTTTGGTCCTGCCTTCCTTCAAGTATGTATGCTCCCCATTTCTCTGAGGAAGCCTGAGTGTTGAGAATGGCTGGCTCCTCGGCGTCGTTTGGGTTGAGGATCCAACAGTGTGTTGACTCACTGTGAGGTGTCTGGAGGGTTTCATGTTGGGGACCCTGAGGGTTCCCAAAGGGCTGATGATAGACAGACCGCCTGGGCCTAGCCCCTGTGGGACAGATGGGCACACTGTGTGTGGCTTGTCAGCATTGCTGAGGCCCAGAATGTGCTGGTGGATGGAAGGCATGTTTAGTCAGTAAGAAAGTATTTGCTGAAATACAAGCTGGGGCTTGTAGGTCACAGAAGAAGTCTGAAATGTGGACATGTCTGTAACTGGGAGGCAGTGCTTAAACCCGGTGCAGTCATTGAACAAAGCATCCTTGTAAGTCATGGGATCAGAGACCCTCACTTGAAGGGCTAAGTCGTGTGTCCCAGACATGCAGCATAAGCAAAGCCACGCGTGTGGGCTTGGTGCTCACTCAGAAATCAAAACAGGAATCATTAGGGAGGGAGGGACTGATTTTTCCAGCAAAGCCTAACATGGGTTGTCTCAGTGGTGTGTTCTCCACGTAGGTCTGCCCACGTCCTCTGCGGGTTCATCGCCGGACTTGAGTCTGAGTTCATGGAGACACTGTCAGATGAGGAGGTGCTTCTGTCTCTGACACGCATGCTGCGCCGGGTGACAGGTACTGACCACGCATGGCCATGGCTCTGCCTGTGCTCCTTGTTGGATGACCTCTAAAGGGGAACCAAACTCCCTAACAGTGAAGAACTGAGTTTGCCTCTATGAGCCTCCAGGGACGATCCTTCCTTATATTGGTGGGGTCACTTATCTGAGTTCTTGTTCCTAAGCAACTGAAATGGCTTTGCAAACACTTTTCACTTCTCTTTTCTAAAATATGCCACCAAAATAAATACAGCAGCCCTTAACCAGGGCTTTAAAGATGAGACATGGAGGCTCAGACAGCGCAGTGACCACATGGTCACGTGGGGTGAGAATGCAGTGATGGCGTCCCCAGTTGGACAGCGCGGATAAGACTGGGAGAGCCTCTTATTCATACACTTTGTGGCTTGGTTTTCTTCCTGGCAGTTTCTTTCATTTTAAACTGTTCAGTCTTGAAAATGAAGGCCCAATTGCAGGCTTGTGGGAGGAGTCCCGGTTCACGTGTGGCATCTCTGTGGTTCAGGGAATCCACAGCTGCCTGCGCCCAAGAGTGTGCTGAGGTCTCGCTGGCACAGCGCCCCCTACTCCAGAGGCTCCTACAGCTACGTGGCCGTGGGCAGCACCGGGGATGACATTGACCTGCTGGCTCAGCCCCTCCCTGCGGACAGAGAGAAGGCCCAGGTATGGTGTGGCCCCTGGATGGGAAGGCACCGGGGTCCCGCTGGAACACAAGAGAGTATGGGTGGGGCTGGGGCCCCTGAGACTCAGAATCCCTTTTCTTTATATTTTTATTGATTTCAGAGAGGAAGAGAAAGGGAGAGAGAGACAGAAACATAGATGATGAGAGAGAATCATTGCCTCCTGCACACCCCACTCTGGTGGTCAAGGCCACAACCCGGGCATGTGCTTTGACTGGGAATCAAACCGTGACCTCCTGGTTCATAGGTCAACGCTCAACCACTGGGCCACGCCAGTCAGGAGAATCCCTTTTCTTTTTGGAAATCAAGAATACTTTTAAAATGTATTATCTTCATCAGAATTGTACACACACACAGCCCCAGGGCACATGCTCTTGTGGCTTCCCAGGGCTCCAGTACAGGCGTCCCAGTGGAGTGGGCGCTGCATCACCTCCTGTGACCACGCTCAGAAGTCAGAAGGCACCATCCTGGGGCAGGACATGGGCCCCTCCTTTCTGTAGGAGTCTCCTAGTTTGGGTATAAAATCATGGTTTGAGAGTCATGCCCCTCAGGGTTTAGAACATTTTCCACTGTTGCTGTTGGGAAGTCCAAAGCCATGTGGAGTCCTTTCTTCCTTGTGTCCCGTGCTCCAAACTCTTAGGAAGCTTAAAAGAGCATTAGGCTCCAACACCCATGGAGTTCAGAGGCACGCCACCCTCGGCAGGCGTCCACTCACTTCACATGGCTTGTCTTGAGCCCCTGTCAGCTGGGAAGTTCTTGTGAATCATCTCATCTTCTCTCTGCTTTCTTTTCTTTTCTAAGATTTCTGTTGTTTGAATGGTAGACTTCTGGACTGGTCCTCAAATATTCTTATCTTTTTCTCTCCTAATTTCTATCTCTGTTTTTCGGTCTGCATGTTGGGGGATGTTCTCCCAGGCCCTCTGTTGCATTTTCCATTTTGTGATCACGTTTAATCCCGAATGTTTGCTGTTTGAGCCCTGTTTCCGTGAGAAGCACCCACTCTTGTTTTGTGGCCACATCAGGGTGTGGGATTAGGTGAAGAACAAAGCCACCGCCTCACCATCAGCTCTGTAGCCACAAGTGGAAGGCATGGGGCCTGTTGCTGGACCCCAGCACCCCATTCTAACCCCACCCTTCTCCGCAGCTCCAGGTACTGTTTGCAGGAGAAGCCACACATCGGACGTTTTACTCTACCACACACGGGGCTCTGCTCTCTGGCTGGAGGGAGGCTGACCGGCTCATCGCTCTGCTGGACCCCCAGGCGCAGCTGCATGGTCCCAGGCTCTGAGCCAGCCCTTTCCTCCCTTGCCAGGGGAGGCTGCCACCATCCTTTCCTCTGTTCAGCCTGGCTGGAGACTTGGGATGTATTGTTACGGGTCATTGCTCTCATTTTTCACGACTGTCACTGGGTCTGGCCATGGCTGAGCTGGAGCTGGGGTGGGGGTGGGGAGTCTTCCTGGAGAAGTGAGACACAGGTGTGACCAGCTGCTGGTGGGTGGCTCACATAAAGCGTGTCAAAACCTCTGTGTCCAGAGTCGTCCTTACGCCTCAGGGCTGCAGCATCTGTGGCTTCCGCCTTCAACTTGCGTCAGGCCCAGTCATTGCAGGGCCCCTGGACTCTGGGTGCTGTGGTTGCCCCTTGTCCTGGGCATCTTCAGGTGTTTCTGAGGGCCAGCAAGTGGGGAGTGGCCAGCAAGGAGGCACCCCATCCTGAGGATTTCTGGAGGAAGTGAACAAACAATGAGGCCTCAAGAGTGCAGAGGGTCAGGGTAGCGGGTGTGTGAGGGTGAGGGAGGAGAGTGCTAGGGGTGCGCTGGGCGATGTCGGGGTGCGCTGGCATAGCCCCTTATCCTTCCTGTCTTGGGTCAGATTGCCCCTCCAGAGGGTCTTCCTGCCCCTGCCTGGGAGTTGTATGTGTGCCCAGTGCTTTGTGTCACTGGAGTGGTTTTGCTTAGACCGCTTCCAGTTAAAGCTGTGCAGAAGCCCAGACTTCAGCAGGGGTTTGTTTGCTTTCACGGCCCTAGGCTAAGAAAGGATGCAGCTCCAATCTGATGCATAGATCTGTATCGTTCACGCCCAGTTTCATCAAGGCATGAGGCCTGGGGAGGCATTTCTGTATCCCAAGAGGCAAAGGCAGGATGCAGGCTGCTTCCTGGGTGGGAGGCGGCTCAGTGAGAAGGACTGGGGGCTGAGTCCCCACCGGGTTCTGACTCATCCGGAGGCTCACTCAGCGGGGAGGCCACCTGGCAGGACTTGTCTCTGGTGGTGGGCACTTGTCTCAGCCCCAGGAACCTTTAACCCTGAGTGTTAGGAACTTTAAGACCATCAAGACCACCGTGAAGATGTTTTTGTGTTGAGAATCTGAGCATGTTGGAGTTTAGGAGCTCGTTTCAAAAATCCCGTTAGAGTAGTCATTTTGTAACTCGGTGTGCGATTGAGTAGTTGCTGGGACCCGACTACGTCACACGGACAGTGAGGACTCACTGTCTAACACTCATTGTATAACTGCAGTCAGTTTTTGCAGAGGGTTTGTTTGCCATATTAAAACCTGGAGTACTTGGGGGGAGCGGGAAAGGAGGATAATACATTTATACGGTAACTTGAAATACTTGAAAAAAAATTTTTTTTTTAAAATATATTTTATTGATTTTTTACAGAGAGGAAGGGAGAGAGATAGAGAGTTAGAAACATCGATCAGCCGCCTCCTGCACATCTCCCAGTGGGGATGTGCCCGCAACCCAGGTACATGCCCTTGACCGGAATCGAACCTGGGACCTTTCAGTCCGCAGGCCGACGCTCTATCCACTGAGCTAAACCGGTTTCGGCTACTTGAAAATTTTAACCAGGTTTGTAAACAGGACCCAAATGAGACCGCTAAAACCCCGCCCCGGCGCGTGGCCCCGCCCCCTAGGTCCCGTCCGCCACTGGAGGCAGCGTTGTGCGCACGCGCAGGTCGCCCTGGGGCACTCGAGGGCCGGAACCTTGGAGGACCGGAACCTTCGGCGGGGGTTGCTGGCCCAGCCGAGAGGTCCGTTGCGGGAGCGACCCCCCGCGCTGCGCGGCGTGCGGGGACGCGGCGCGATGAGGCTGGCCCCGCGCGCACTGTGCAGCGCCGCCGGGGCCGCCTGGCGGGAGAGCTTCCCTTTGGGGGGTCACGATGTGGCGCGCTGGTTCCCGGGCCACATGGCCAAAGGTGAGGTCCCGGCAGGAGGGGGCGGCGTCCCCGGTGCCCGGCTGCTCTCGGGTCGCCGCGAGCGCGTCGGCGGGGGTGACCTGATCCCTGACTCCCAGCAGGGCCCTTCTGAAGCCTCGGTTTCCACATCTGTTCTTAAAAAGAAGCAATACTCCTGGATATTATGTTGAGGACCAACAGAACTAGGCGTAGGAGAGGACTTCCCAAGTGCTTTCACTGCGGCACCTTAAAACGTGGTCATTTCTTGTCTTCTGCCTCAACCTCCGGGAGTTTCTTAGTGTTTGTCAAAATGTGGCCCTAAGAGACGTCTAGGACCCGCCCAGCTCTTCTCCGTGTCCTGGTTGCCACTGGCCTTCCTGCTCCAGCCCTCGGAGTCGCTCAGATTCACTCTAAACAGTGACCCGGTGCCCGCCACGCCAGGCTCCTGCAGAACGCTGTGCGCGTGTGTCCCGAGTGACGCGCGGAGTGGGGGGGCGGGGGGGGAGATGTTTGAGGCCGGGCGCTGCTGCTGAACTTGAGGAAAGGCCCAGCACAGGGTTACCAGTCGTCATTACTGGCGCACATCACTCAGACGTTCTTTTCGGGCGATTGTGGGGTCGTTGTGGACCCATCAGCTAAAGGTCGTGGCGCTCGAAAGGCCGCGGACCCCACGCCTTAAGTGCTCTGCTTTCCAGGGCTGAAGAAGATGCAGAGCAGCCTGAAGCTGGTGGACTGCATCGTCGAGGTCCATGATGCCCGGATATCCTTTGCTGGTTGTGATACTGGAACTTACATTAAGAAGTACATATTTAGCCTTTGTCCCCACTCTTGGCTGGAGCTCTAAAAACTCTTGGAATGTCCTAAGGGATGAGAGAGGAAGGCCTCCGTTGTTAAGTTAATGAGGCGACTTTTGGAAAGCCCCTCAGGGAACCCACTTTCACTTCTAACCCCTGACCCCTCGGAGTGGAGAGGGGCTGGAGGTGGACTTGATCTGCAGTGGCCAGTGCTCCCATCAGTCTTGCCTGAGCAATGAAGCTGCCATAAAATCCAAAGGATGAGGTTCGGAGAGCTTCCGGGTTGGTGAACACATGGAGATTTGGGGAGAGTGGTGCTCCCAGAGAAGACGTGGGGTCCCCATGGGGGGAACCCTGTCTCCTCAGTGGGTGCCGGAGGAGGCAGCGATGGTTTGGGACACACTAGTTAGGACTTCACTTTTCTGAGTGATCAGATACGCATTTTGAACTTTGATACCTTGACAATCAAGCAGTGGTCTAGTTTTAAGACCTCCCACTGAGCTTTGTTTTTGTCTCCATCATTCCCACTTGAGAAGCCACGTGAGAGCCACTGCTGGCCTGCCGCCTCTTCTCTATGGGAGGCAGTGTCAGTGGCTCCGTGGCTGGGAGGGGAGGGCAGCACGCGGCTGGCGTCACAGCTCCGGGAAGAGGAGGCTGGGTGTGCGCTCGCCCTGAGACGGCGTCAGGTCCTTCTAAAGATTTCCTTCTGAGGTGGTGCCATCTGGGCAACAAGACAAAATCAATTAATCGGCTGGTAAAAGCTCTGAAGGAATTTTTGCCTTAATTTTGCCACATCCCACTTTCGGGCCGCAACCCTCTGTTTCAGGAAACCCTCGGGATTAAGCCTCACTTGCTCGTCCTCAACAAAATGGACTTGGCGGATCTGAAGGAGAAGCAGGTAAGGCCCCTCCGCTGCCTGGGCACTGGCTCGCTGGGCCGGGATGACAGTCACCGCTGAGACAGCCTTGAGTTTGCTGGCCAGGCAGGCTTACCTTGGCACTCTGCCCTTCGTCTGCAGGCTTCCTCTAACGTTTAATTTATGGTCCGAACCATTCATGTGTGTCTCCTGGGGAAGTGGCCGGGATGTGCTGCCGGAGCCCAGTGCCCACAGGTGACTCTGAGCACTTGAAATGCAGCTCTTGTGGCTGCAGAATTGACTTTCACATGATTTCATTTTAATTAGTTTAAATTTCAGTGGCCATATGAGGCTGTTGGCCACAGGCCTGGACAGCGCTGGCCTGGTGGTCTCCTGTGATGGCTGCTTTCCCCCAAGTGCCCACATTCACCAATTCCAGGGCCTTCCAGACCCCCGCCTGGCCTGCAGATCGCCTCCCGCCCGCTGTGTGATCTGAGGGTGGGGAAGGCCCAGAGTAGAGAATGGATTCTCCAAAGCCAGGCAGAACCCGGGGACACAAGTGATCAATTGGAGGACATTTCCCTTGGGTCCCAGAGGTAGAGAAACGAGGTGATTCTGGAATGCCGTTTGCGAATATGCATCTTCACTTTCCTTGCTGTTATCAAATCCTTTGCAGAGTAAGTGTTAGAGTCTTTTGAATTCCATTTGTTTTCAAGTTGTTAGTGGTGCAGAGATTTCCCTTTCACTGCAGCCTCAGGAATGCATTCCAGGTTTCTTGGTACGTTTGAGTTATTTAAACCCCAACCCCAGCCTCCACCGAAGTTTTCCAGGGACGTTCACATGCTGAACCACATGTCCCACCCTGACTCCCACCCACTGCACAACCCAGGAGCCCACCTCTGATCAGTTCAGTCCGTCCTGTTGTGTGAGGCTCATAGCTTCACGGCTTTCCGTGGCTTTATCAGTGAAACGTCAGTCTTACCAGCGAATGCTTCTGCCCCTCGATGCTGATTTTGTTGTGCTGGCCGCACTGAGGTTACCTAACACAGGACACAGCGGTGGTTCACCTCGTTGGGAGGCAGCAGGAGCGTTTGCTCTCAGGTCCTGCTTCCCCGAGGTCTTGGAGGGGAGGGGGGAGGAGAGACTCCCAGTGGTGGTCCTCAGTGCAGTGGGTGGGAACATCGTGTGAATTTATACACTTCCGAGTGGCTTCACATAAGTCTGTTTTGGCTGTTTCTTAATCTGCATCGTTTTACTAGTAACTGAAATGCATAACTAAAATTAACTGAATTAGTGACTTTTTTGTTCATTTAAATGTCAATCATGTTTAGGTCAATAGCTGACCAAACAGTACTATGTTGGTTTTAACAAGTATGATTTATATGCTGATTTCACTTAATGTTAAGACCAGTGAACTCATATTAGCCTGAGTTTACTTTTGGGCTTTTAAAGTATTCCATATACTTTGTAACCAGATTGGGTTCAAACCTTAAAGTGGAGTTCATTTTGTGAAAGCTTGTTAGAATACACAGGAGTGACAAAATACTAAGGGAAAATGAAACTGTATTATTTCAGTGCCGGATGAGGCTTCAGAATAACCTAGGTCAGCCTCATTTTATAAGAAGGTCCTGGGGTCCCAAGAAGGCAGGATGCTCACCTCCGGTGGAGCCTAGAGCCCTCGGACTGAGACCGGCTCTTCCCTCCTGTCCTTACACGGAGCCAGCTGCTCTGGGCCATGGTGGGGCCAGGCTGTCCTCTCAAGTCCCCTCACACAGTCTGTACCGCCCTCGGTGCCCGTCACCTGAGTCTGCCCCACATCTGCCCGATGTGAGCCTAATCCTCCCTGTGTCCCCAGCCCCGTGGCTCTGAGCCCGAGCGCATGCCTGGGCAACCTCAGATCCTCAGACCTTAGGGTTTATGCCACCCCTATTTTTACTTAGTATTTAAGATAGAAATATCTCTTTCAGAAAATTATACGACACTTGGAAAGAGAAGGCCTAAAAAATGTCATTTTTACCAACTGTATCAAGGATGAAAACATCAAACAGGTGGGCTTTTCTGTTTATTCTCAAATGCTTCTGCTGAAGGACTGTGAGAAAACACTGCAAAATGTTCTATGCTTTCATAGGAGGAGAGTTTTGGAGGCAGTCCACAGATTGGCTGGGTTTCCCGGGGCACACTTGTCTCCTGGTGCCCAGAGCAGATGGGCCTGGACAGTCCGATGGTCTGAAGGGGCAGAGTCAGGCTGTAAAATATGCTCCTGGTGATAAGCAGGAAGGGCCTTTGGGAAGTCTAGCACCTTATTCGTGCCAGTTGTGTTTGGAGAATTTCACTGGCTGGTGTACATCTTTGTTGCAAGGAGTTGTCACCCTCCTGGGATGGGACAGGACAGGGCACAGGTAGTCCCCCGCATAGGGCAGTCAAATCCGTGACGTGGATAGAGCCTGAGTGTGCCACCTCCAGAAACCAAGGGAGAAGCCGGTTTCCCCGTGAAAGTGCCTGTGTGGTTGTTGCAGGTCATCCCGAAGGTCACGGAATTGGTTGGAAACAGCTACCGCTACCACCGAGGAGAGGTTGGTTGATGGGCCAGCGCTGGCCCTGGGACAGTCCCTTCTGCTGAGGAGCCCGAGGCTCACCAGCTAAACACAGTGGGCCAGACTGAGCCCTTGGCACAAACATGAGCCTCTCGCCTCACTGCTCCCCTGCAGGAAGGGTGGGGGGCTGTCAGGGTGGGCAGGCCTTCCTTCTCCCTTAGCTGGCCTAGGCTGCTGGGTCCCGTGGTGTGGCTGTTGGGGTTCCCAGTGGGGGTCTGGGTGTGTCCCTGATAGCCACTGTTCTGCTCTGCAGAATGTGGAGTTCTGCATCATGGTGATTGGCGTCCCCAACGTGGGCAAGTCCTCACTCATCAACTCGCTCAGGAGACAGCACCTCAGGAAAGGTACTGCCAGCCACGTCGGCTGAGGTTGCGACGGCCTCATCACTCCTTCAGAGCAGCTGCTCTTGTTCTGGGACGAAACTCAGCCCATAAGTCCTTGGGCACAGTCCTTAGCTTGTCTCTTTCCACCGAAAGGACCCACTTAGCAGCCTGCTGTGTGGTTGCACGGTGAGAGAGTCCTCCCGTGACATTTCACACTTAATTTGTTCTCTCTGCTTGATACATGGATGACTATTCTAAAGTTTGATGATTTTGCCTTTTTATTTAAGTTTTTTAAAAATATATATATTTTTATTGATTTCCAAGAGGAAGGGAGAGGGAAAGAGAGATAGAAACATCAATGATGAGAGAGAATCATTGATAGGCTGCTTCCTGCACGTCCCCCACTGGGGATTAAGCCCACAACCCAGGCATGTGCCCTTGACCAGAATCGAACCTGGGACCCTTCAGTCCGCAGGCTGACGCTCTATCCACTGAGCCAAACCAATCAGGGCTTCATTTAAGTTTTTGATCCATTGTGCCCAAGGCGTTACACAGCCCGTGGGGTCTGATGTCAGGCAGGGGTGTCGGGAGCCTGCTTGAGGATCACATCCGGGAGCCCCTGGCTATCTCCCTGCTTCATGCATGTTCTCTGATTTCGAGGCACACAGGAGGGTCCACAGCACTCTAACTGTGCCTGCCCCTTTTTTCTTAAGTATTTGGAAGATTAGAACGGTGTCTGCATTGGCATCACCCCGTCAGTGTCAGCGTGTGGTCTTTATTAGCACTGTTTCCAGTGCACAACCCGAAGGCTGTAAACTGCACTGCACTGCACTGTGATTGACAGGCGCTGCTTCTGGTACTCTTTGGAGGGTGGTCTTGGTCATCTATTTTTTAAAGTTCCTTTTTCTTTAATTGTGGCTTAAAAAATCGGTGGCATTAAGTTTTATAACTCAACACTCCACTCTCTCCCAGCCCTGGGAACCTGGAATCTCCTTCCTGTCTGTGGGTCTGTGAATGTAGCACCTGTGACTGATGTCACTGAGCATAATGGCCTCCAGGTCCATCCAGGTGGCAGGTGCCAGACCTCATATTTTTTAAGGCGGAATAATACTGCGTTGTGTGGATGGACCACATTTGCTAACCATCAACCAGTGGACACATATGTCCCTTTACCCTCCAGTGATTTGGCAGAGGGTGCAGAGTCTGCTTGGGACACACCCTGAACTGGGCTCCAAAGCACAGGCTGGCCCTTGGTCGGGTCAGCCTCACAGACGGCCTACCCTGGGCAGTGCTGGGGGCAGTGCCGTGGGGCAGATTAGGAGGGTGCAGGGTCAAGTTTGGGAGGGAGGGAGATGACCGCTGAAAGGAGCAGCTGTGGTCTGACCTTCACTGTCAGGTCCTTGCCCCTTTCCCTCTACAGGTCTTGGAGCACCTGTGCAGGCAATGGGGAGGCATTGCTGGAACCTGGTTGAAAAGGTCATTGCCATGAACTGGTTTGGGGCAGAACCCTGAACTCAGGTTCATTTGGGCCTTTGCAGGTTTCCATGTGCTTCATTGCTTTTTCTGTACCTGATACGCCAGGTGTGTTTAATGTATATTGACAGCCCTGTTTTTCCTGCAGGAAAAGCCACCAGGGTGGGCAGCGAGCCTGGGATCACTAGAGCTGTGATGTCCAAAATTCAGGTAGGGGCCTCGGCTCCTGGGCCCAGAGCTCCACACACACAGATGACTGTCACCCCCTGAGGGCTTGCAAGGTGGTGTGCTCTTCTCTGTCCTTTCCCTCAATCTCCATTCCCACGAGTGCTCGCCACGGGCCAGGCACTGCACCCACCTCACACCGGACCTATGGGGAGGGCACACTTGTCCCTGTTTACAGATAAGCAAACTGAGGCACAGAGGCGTTGCGTCACGTGCCCAAGGTCAGAAAGTAGTCAGGGCAGAGCCGAGCTGCGTTACCTCTCTGCACATTCCCTTCCTCCTGGGAGGAAAACATGGGGCTGTGGGGGCTCTTGCTGTTACCTCCAAATTAAATGGGAGCGGATTCCTGTGGGGAAGCCAAGAGCTTGTGAAAACAACCCCATCAGGGTAGGTTCATTCGGGAGTCTCCTGCTTGAGGGCTTATCCAACAGGCCTGGTGGGAGGGCTGCTTGACACTTCCTGAGTGGTGAGCCAACTGCCCTCTGTACCCACAGGTGAGTGAGCGGCCACTGATGTTCCTGCTGGACACGCCTGGAGTGCTGGCTCCTCGGATTGAGAGCGTGGAGACGGGCCTAAAGCTGGCCCTATGTGGTGAGCCACCCTCAGGGTCCCACCTGTGGCCCAGTGTAGCCCCAGCCCGGTGGTTGTGCCACACTAACCCGCTGGCCGCACTGTCCCTTGTACAGCCGGGCAGAGTGGTCAGGTCTGGGCATGGCCTTCTCCTTGCAGCCTCTGGCTGAGATCGAGAGCGTGCACTCACCCTCGCTGCCTGTTTCCAGGAACCGTGTTGGACCACCTGGTTGGGGAGGAGACTCTGGCCGACTACCTTCTCTACACCCTCAACAGGCACCAGCTCTTTGGGTGAGTGCCGGGTGCAGGGCAGGCCAGCCCATCCTCTCTCCTACGCTAGTGTAGTTTCCAAAGTGGCACGGTTAGGATATTGCAGACAAACAACAGTTTGTGCATCATTTGAAGCAGCGGTCGCCAACTGGTGGTCCACGGGCCACTGGTGGTCCGTGAGGTCCGAAAGGTTGGCGACTGCTGAGTTGGCCCTTTGAGTGCCAACCAATATCCTAGGAACTATGCTAAAATTGCCAAGGCATTTTTGCTGATTTTACAGCAGTTTAGGAAAAAATTATGAATCGCAAGTACCTGTAAAAAATTAGGCAGATAAACGCCAGTGGTCAATTTTAGAACTACAAACATTCGGCATCATAAGTATTATCTGCACTTAGGTGCCATCTGTCAATAAAGAGTGAACTACTAGCATCTAATAGTGACACTGCAGGAGGAGCACGATCGCGCTCCCTGCACTTTTGGCGAAAGACAGGAGGAGCGCGATTGCGCTCCCCGGCACTCTAGGGGTTAGCAGCCGTGGGCAAACTACTGCCCGCTGGCCGGATCCGGCCTGTTTGAAATGAATAAAACTAAAAAAAAAAAGACCGTACCCTTTTATGTAATGATGTTTACTTTGAATTTATATTAGTTCACACAAACACTCCATCCATGCTTTTGTTCCGGCCCTCCGGTCCAGTTTAAGAACCCATTGTGGCCCTCGAGTCAAAAAGTTTGCCCACCCCTGGGTTAGAGTGTATATAGTGGGATGCGTTTGATACACAGACACAGCTGTGAAGCTGCTTTGTAATTCCTCCTCATACCTTGTCACCTACACTGACACCAGTCACCCACACTCACGAAGGTCCCTGTGGAGCCAGATGTGACCTCACAGGCCGCCCTGGCTCCTGCTGGCTGACGGTTCTCTGTTTAGGTACGTGCAGCACTATGGCCTGGGCGAGGCCTGCGATGACGTGGCAGGTGTGCTGAAGCGTGTGGCCATAAAGCTGGGGAAGACGCAGAAGGTGAAGGTGCTCACGGGCACAGGTGAGACTCGGGGCTTAGGGGGCCTGTCCTTGGAGCAGGCCTGGCTGTCCAGGGAGGACACGGGGGGACATGAAGGTTCTTGTGGGAGCGAAGGTTCTTGTCCAGCCTCCCTGCTGGGTGCACTCCGTGTTCACCCTTTCCTCTGCAGCCTCAGGAGGCGCTCTGTTTTATTTATTTATTTATTTTGTTAAATATATTTTATTGATTTTTTATAGAGAGGAAGGGAGAGGGACAGAGAGTTAGAAACATCGATGAGAGAGAAACATCGATCAGCTGCCTCCTGCACACCCCCTACTGGGGATGTGCCCGCAACCAAGGTACATGCCCTTGACCGGAATCGAACCTGGGACCCTTCAGTCCGCAGGCTGACGCTCTATCCACTGAGCCAAACCGGTTAGGGCTGTTTTATTTATTTTTTAATTTAATATATTTTTATTGATTTCAGAGAGGAGGGGAGAGGGAGAGAGAGATTGAAACATCAATGAGAGAGAACCATTGATTGGCTGCCTCCTGGGCATGTGCCCTGACCAGGAATTGAACCGTGACCTCCTGGGTCAAAGGTTGACTCAGCTCAACCACTGAGTGACACCAGCCGGGCTCGCTGTTTTCTTTTTGAGTGGGTCCTGGTGCCTGAGCTCCACAGGGTCGCTGTTCCTGAGGGCAGGCTGGGTGGGATCCTGCATGGGAGCCCCTTCCTCACCAGACCCTCTTGCCTTCCCCAGGCAACGTGAACGTCATCCAGCCCAACTACTCTGCCGCAGCCCGTGACTTCCTCCGGGCCTTCCGCAGTGGGCTGCTGGGCCCCGTGATGCTGGACCGGGACGTCCTGCAGAGCTTCCCCCCCACCGACCCCAGCCAGGCTCCAGGCCCCAGAGACATGTAGTGCCCCAGACCTTCATGCCTGGGTTTTGACACTCGGCTTCCTCTTCCGAAAGCTCTATGCCAGTCACTACACTAAGGTCTCTGCTCCAGGAAGGGGCTGTGCCCCCCTGCTGCTCCACAGCCAGGCCAGCTCCTGGTTCCAGGGGACAGTGCCTGGGGTGTGGACGTCAGGCACCGACGTCCCTGAGCAGTCCTGTGTGCCTGGCCTGGCGAGGACATTCACTCCTGCTCACATCTCGTATGGAGAAGCGGACATTGTCCCGGAAGGAGTGAAGCTATAATCTAATTTAAATGTTTTAAACTAAAAGCCTCATCTCTGTTGTTGGCCCAGTCACCCTCAGCACCTTGGGGGCTTGTGTCCGGGCCCCTGTCACCAGGGAGAAGTGGGAGGCGAGCTGGTTAGCAGCTGAGGGATGTGGAGTCACCTGATGCAGTGTCCTGGGTCCTGCAATGAGGAGGCGTCGTTGCCAGGACAGTGTTTATTTCATGACGTGACTGCCATGTGCACACAGATGTGGACGGGAGGGTCCAATACTCGTGGCAGAACCCAAGGACTGGCCTGTCCCCTCGGTAACGGGTACTGGCTGGGAGGGTCTCTGGTATGGTCAGCGGGGACCTAGGGCTCCCACTGCTTCTGAGCACCTTCTAGCTGATGGACAATGGCACTTCCCAGGTGCCTCCCAGCATTTGTCATTGCACCTGAAGGGGTCCACGGGGCAGGAAAAGAACAGAGGAAGGATGGGTGGGTGTGGGGAGCAGATTCCCGGTCAGTAGCCCTGGCTGCTCTGTCGGGGTGGCCTGACCTTCCTGTAGGTCTCACTACCCATGTGGGTTCCCTTGTAGTTCCCACTATTTATGTGGGTTCCCCCCAGGTCCCACTACCCACGTGGGTTCCCACACTCCACAAACCCTGGCTAACCCCGAGATGGTCCACCTGAGCACCCTCTGCCTCCTGCGGGAACCCTGAGGGATTCAAAGATTCGGGGCCGCACCAAACGCCAGACGCGCTCCCAGAGTTGGGGATGAAATGCGCTCTTGACTGGAGTGTGGCATCTCGATTCCAGAGCGAGCTGATGGCTCAGTCCTGGTGGTCATCTGAGTGGCTGAGCGCAACCACACTGGGCCCACATGTCGGGCCCTTGGGGAGAAAGCTCGGCCCTGTGCAAGATGACTTTCCTGCTCCCTGCGGATAAAGTAGCAGGACGGTCACACTGCCTCTGAGGCCCTGGGCAGGGCTTGGCCACGGCTCACTGGTCTTTGGTAGCATTGAGCTTGGTCTGGAATGGAAGGAGGAGCGTCTGGGCTCGCTGCACCCCAAGAATACTGGCAGTGTGGCACAGGAGGCTGCCGAGGCTTCCTCCTGCAGCTTCGTGTTTTGGAGAAGAACACTTGGTCCGAGTCCTGCGGAAAGCCTAGAGGCCCCTGGCCCCTGACCAGAGCCAGCTGTGGGAGAGCAGAGGTGACAGGCTCCCTGCGTGCTGTCCGTCACTGAGTCCAAAGGCCCTGAGGTCCAGGGGACGAGGGCGCATTCTGGGAGGCTCTTGCTGAGCACCGGGAGGGTGAGGTCCCCAGGAGCCAGCCTGGGAGCTGCCCTGCCTCGGGGTGCGGTGGTGGTAGAGCTGGAGTACACGTTGAAGAGCTGCTCCCCCAGGGCTGAGTTCACAGGTGCCCCAGAGGCTAAGGGTTGGCCTTATACGTAGGGGTGTTGGGTGCCATAGGCAAACCCTGTGTTCCCTTAGAAGCTCCTCGACATCGGCCCTGTGGCCCTACCCTCAGAATGTCTGGAGTGTTTAGACACCCCAAGATGTTAGAGGAGCTCTGCCTCCTGGGTGCTTCCTTCTACTGAGGGAGGCTCTCATGCCTTGCTGGGTCCTGGGGCCCAACCATCTCCGCCTTCCTCCAGGTACTGCCCATGGTCATGTGACTAGAGCTCCCAGCCTCACCTTCGAGGGGGTGCGGCCCGCTGAGGGTTGCTACTGCCTACTTGCTACCTGTCTGCCTAGAACACAGCGAACCAGGCTGGGGAGGGCTCTTCAGTGGGAGTGGCAGTTGCAGTCCCTGAGTGCAGGCCAGGGCTCTGGGTCCGGGATTTGAACCTGAAGTTCAAAGGGAATGGAAAGATCTTGATGTTTAAACAAAATGTTGCTTTTTCCAAAGTAGGTCCCATGAAGAGTCAAAGTGACTTGTTTCAAGTCAGAGCATAGTGGCTCCAAGGGAGTCCCTGGCAGTGGGTCCCAGAGCATCTGCACAGAGCGCCGGGGGGCAGGGCAGCCCGTGGGCAGGGTGTCCTCCTGGGAACTGTCCACAGAACCACGAGTGGGCAAGCCTGGCCCTGAGATCCACAGAGGGCCAGCACCTGACATTCTCCAGGCTTCAGTCCGTGAACAGAAACCTCTTCCCTTCTCCAAATCAGTTCCTTTGGTCCATTGTGACAGCTTTCTGTGGGGGAGGCCACCACAGTCCTCTGCACCTCTCTGCCTGGTGGTCAGCACTGTCCACACCCCTCGAGTGTCCAGGGTGGGTTCCAAGGAGACAGTGGCCGGAACAGCCTGGTCTTGGCACCTGTCTTTGAGGCAGCTCTGGAGAGATGGCAGGCAGCTGGCCTGGACGGCACAGGAGCCACGGGACACCTGCCTTTCTGGGGGAACCCCCTGACCTGTAAATGGTGGGTGAGGCATCCTGGAGCTGATGGTGGGGAGGTTCTGGAGGGGCTTGGGCAGGATGGTGAACAGGAGGTGGCACCTGGGTCACAGGGAAGAGAGGATGCAGCTCCTGCTGGGACTGGCAGGCATTACCCACGCAGCCTTTCTGGACACCAGGACCGTGGGCTGCGGGCTGCGGGCTGCGGCCTGCGGGGAGGGTGCGGGCTGGGGGGCCGATCTGGCTCTGAGCCCTGCCATGCCTAGGGCTGCAGCAGCCCCAGGGCGCTGAGAGGCCCCGCATCCGACGTCCATGCCCAGTAGCTGTAGACAGCGGTCCTGTTGCCTCCGGATGCGGTGTCCTCGTCCTCCAGGTCACTCTCCCAGGGCCCCAGAGCCCTCCTCCAGCCTGAGCCCGAGGAGGCCGCCGCCGCCGCCCCCGCCGCCGCCGCTGCCGCCACCGCCCCCACGCGCAGAGAGGACCCAGCGTAGCGGGGCGCCGGCCTCACGCGCACCCTGGGGACCCCGCGTGAGCCTCCGCGTGCGCCTCCACGCGCGCTGCCGCGGGCCCCTCCACGGCCACCCTTGGTCTCGCCGCTGTCGCAGAGAAAGGCGGCGGCTAGCAGCAGAGCCCAGCACGTCGCTGCCATCCAGTTCATTCTCGTGGGGCAAAACCTGTGGACGACGGAGGAAAGGACCTCAGCTTCCGCGGACAGGGGCTGGTGCCTGAGGCGGGGACTCACTCCGCTCTCAGGCTGGTAGACTGATGAGGGGCTTGAAGGCCTAGGATCCGGGACTCAGGCCTGGGGAGGGGTCTTGTTCAGTAACCGGGGAGGGTGGGGTGGGGGTGAGGGGTCAGCGCCTGGGTGGAGTGGGGGCAAAGCGGGGGTGGTGAGCACCGTGCAGTGGGGTCGGGAGGCCGGGGCGGCTCTCCATCCTGGGCTGCTCCGGGAGGACCCACCAGGCCCGCGCTGCGGAAGGGGGGGGCGGGGGGTGTGCTTGGAGGCCGCAGTCCGAGGGCCCCCAAGGACCCGGATCGGGGTCTGGAGCAAGGACCCCTGTGCCTCTGCCTGGCTCTCCCGGACCCTTCCCGGCTGCGCGCAACCGGGGCGAGGCTGGAGTCTGGGGAACGCGCGGCCGGTGACGCGGGCTGACTCCACCCCCCCAGGCCGGGACCTAGGGGATCGGTCCCTTCCCCCCAACCCCGGCCCCGCACTCCACCCCTCCTCCGACTGCCTAGCCCCACAGCCGGGACGGGACCGGGACCAGGACCGGGACAGGACGCCGGCCGGTTCCTGGCGCAGCGATCTGGGCGGCGGCTCGACCCTCTTCCCGGGCCCGCCGGTCCCTCCATCCCTGGTCCCGCGGGCACCCGCCCAGCCTTACCCTCCACGGGGCTCAGTCGGAACCGCGGCCGAGGTGGCGGCTCCAGGGGCTGCAGCCGAGAGGAAAGCCCCGGGCTGTGGGGGAGATCCTTCGCCCGAGCGGGGCGCTGGAGCCCGGATCCGTGCGAGGCCGCCGCCCTAGGATTGGGGGCGGGCAGACGCCGAGGCTCGGCTCGTCCCTCGGGAGACGGGAAGGGAGGAGAGAGAGGCGGCTCTAGGAGCGCACAGCCCCCTCCCTTCCCAGCACCACCCTCCTCGCTGCACCCCGTCCTCCTTCCCACCCACACAACTGCCTCCCTCAGCAGTCCCCATCCATCCCCCTCTCCCC
>NW_005871303.1:1664974-1676671 GCF_000147115.1 Myotis lucifugus
CTCTCCGCCTGCAGTGAGCATCGGTAGATCCGTGAGTGCACTCATGCAAGTCACCTGTACCACTGCCAAGCACAGGCTTCAGTGCTTCAGTGATCAGGCACTTCTGAATGTGCTGTCTGCCCTGGCCTTACCCTCCACCTGGACAGTAGGTTCACCCAGCACTCACCGCAGGCGCTTAGCAGTGGGTGCAGGACCTCCTCAGCTGCACACAGTCGTTTATGTGGTTAGCATCTCTCTCAGCTCCGTCAGATCCTCATGATCCCAAAGGCTAAGAACCTCCGCTCCACCGAGCTCCTGGGCACTCTCACTTCCTTTCCCTTCCTTTCCCTTCCTTTTCTTTTTTCTTTTCTTTTCTTTTCTTTTCTTTTCTTTTCTTCTTTTCTTTTCTTTTCTTTTCTTTTCTTTTCTTTTCTTTTCTTTCCTTTCCTTTCCTTTCCTTTTCTTTTCTTTTCTTTTCTTTCCTTTCCTTTCCTTTTCTTTTCTTTTCTTTTCTTTCTTTCTTTCTTTCTTTCTTTCTTTCTTTCTTTCTTTCTTCCTTCTTTTTGTTAATCCTCACCCGAGGATATTTTTGCATTGAATTTTAGAGAGAGTGGAAGGGAGGGGACAGACAGAGAGAGAGAAACATCAATGTGAGAGAGACATTGATTGGTTGCCTTCTGCACACCCCCCCCACCCAGGGCTGAGATGGAGCCTGAACCAACATACATGCTCTTGACAGGAATCGAATGGGGGACCCTTCCGTCCACAGGCCAATGCTCTATCCACTGAGCCAAACCGGCTAAAGCAAATCCCACAGTTTTTGATATGCTGTGTTTTCATATTCATTTTAAAACATTTTCTTATTTAACTAATAGATTATTTAGAAGTGCATTGTTTCCAAATATTTGGAGATTTCCCAGAGATCTTAATCTTTTAGTGATTTCTATTTTAATTCTATTCTGGTCAGGATACATCCTTTGTATTGCTTTTAATTCTTTTAAATTAGACTTAGTTTATGGCCTAGAATATGGGTCTGCCTCGTTCCATGTGCTCTTCTGTGCTGGGGGAGTGCCAGTCAGGCAAGTGAGTCTGCCTGTATCCTCCCGACTTCCCACTTGTTCGATCTCCCTGGGTCTTGTGCACACACTTGTTTTTGAGTTTGTTTCTGGAAAGTCCCACGCCTGCTGCCACCCTGCCCTTTTATTCATATGGATGTGCCAGCTCACCGTTGATTGCGCGCTGAGTCCTGTAAGAGAAGAATTACCTGCTTGGAGCGCACGCTCGGGTGCTACCTTCCTCCCTCCTGACGGGATTTTCTGTTTGTTTTTACTGCTTCCAGACACAGGGTGGTGCTAGTTGTCTAGACTCGTGTGACTCTGGACTCCCGAGTGATTTGGACGTACTTTTTCTGATCTAAAGGCATCTCTCGTGGGACATTTGTCTCGTCACAGCGGCTGGGACTCTCGGAGCCGGGTTAGCTCCAGGTCTATCCAACAGGAGGCCCCTCGGATTAGTGGTTGGTGTTTTCGGGGAACCCAGCATCTGTGGACAGTCCTCCTGCTTCCCAGGGCCCTGTTTCCCCAACCATCTCAGACACCTTCCCACAGACCCAGCTTCCCGTTGGCCAGAGCTTCCCCTCCTGGTCCACGTGCGAAGATTAAGGCCCTTTTCTCAGGTCGCTCCTACAGCATCCCTCAGCACCTCAGTGAGCGCCCAAGTCCTGGGACCTGGGAGTCCCTAACTCCCAGGTCAGCGTGCCCAGCCCTTGCAGGGCCCCCCTCTGTGCCTGCAGCGGAACCGCCACAGCTTCCCCACAGGCTTCCTTAACTGCACCCCCTTCTCGGAAAACAAGCCAGGGCAGGGGCACCACTTCCTGCCTTTTCTGCAGAGATCTTATCTTTATCCACACACCTCCTGGGCCCTCCTACCAAAGCCGCAGGGCTTGGGCCTCCTCCCATGAGGACCCTTCCCCTTCTTTCTCTCCAGCCTCCTGTCTTATAAACAAAAGGGAAGGAAACCCCACCCCACAGCCTCCCGCTCTCTGCCCCCCCTCTCCCCTGCTCTACTGGGCAGGATGCCCCCAAGCCCCTGAGACTGGGCCCTGGGAGGGGGCTCAGACTGTCCCTGCCACCCTTCCGGTCCACACTCCAGCCACCGGTCATCCTAACCCGAGTGGGGCCTCCCCGGTCCTGCTGTATTGACTGGGATGGCCAGCTTGCATTTTCCATGTAAACTGTAGAAGTCATTTTTTTTAAAAAATGTATTTTTATTGATTTCAGAGAGGAAGGGAGGAGGGGAGAGAGAGATTCAGTGATGAGAGAGATTCTTTGTTCAAGTTTTCTTCGCCACCCCCCACACCCCCCCCGCCGTTCCCCAATGGGGATCAAGCCCATGACCCGGGGCATGTGCCCTGAGCGGGAATCGAACCGCGATCTCCTGGTTCATGGTTGGATATTCACACCCGGGCTGGGCGATCCTTAACATTTTTGTTGCCTTTTTAATAACTAGCTATTTAAAAGAATTCTCCATGTAGAAAAACAAGTGACTTTCATTCATTGACTGTGTCCAGAAGCGTGCTAAACTTTCTTGTGAATTCTACTAACTTATGTGTAGATTCTTCTGGATTTTTTACAACCCCAGTGGCATTGTCTGTGAGCGATGAGGGCTTCAACCTCCTTTCCAACCCTATGACTTCTTTGCTCCTAACTTGCTGCCCTGGTTAAGGCCTCCAAGGCAAAGCCCAGGTGAGAGTGGGCCCGCGCTGGTTCTGACTTCAGAAAGTAGGACACTTGCTGTGGTTTATGTTTTGATGATATCTGTTATCAGATTAAGGAAGTTCTCTGCTATTTCTGTGGTAGGCAGTTAGACAGACATGAGCAGAGCAAGGACGCTGGGCAGGTCCAGAAGGTCACGGGTGGGAAGCCCAGGTGCCTAGCAATGGACAATCCGCTGTAGGGAGGATCCTGCCCCCAGGTGACTTTTCCTCCCCTGGCATATCAGGTCACGAGGTTTGGACCCCCTGGCCTTTCCTCCAGAGATGAACATCTAGGCCTCAGCTCCATTTCAGCTCCAGGCCCCTAGAAGCAACAAAACCCGTCACTGCTGACGTCAGGACCAGCTGCTTTGGATAATGACCCCCTGCCCTGGTGCCGCCAATCGATCAGTGGAGACCACAACCCTGAACGGACACACCTGGAAAGCTGCCGAATATTCTATTTCGATCTTCCCCTGGGACCGCCCCTAAAATCTCCGCCCTTAAAACCCTTAGGAGGAGGACCCAGTGGGCTCCCCCCTACCCGCCGCCCCACAGGAGCACACCCCTGCCTTTTCCTTTCCCTTACTGCCACCCCACCCCCCTCCACTCACCAGGCACTTTATCCTTAGCTTCCTCACTCCCAAGCTCCAAGGGCCCTTCCTTTATCTCTAGAATATAATCACGGTTGGTAAATGTTCCATGTGTGCAGGAAACACATGTACAGTCTACTCTTGCGTTGGCGTGTTCTGTGAATGGCGGTGATGTTCCGTTCTCTGAGCTCCCTGCTGCCTTTCTGTCCAGCAGGTCTACCGATTGCCTGAGTGGGACTGTGCACGTGTCTGTTCTTCCTTCAGCTCTGCCCGTTACTGCTTCATGTCTTTGGATGCTCTGTGGTTTGGTGCATTCACATTTAGGCTTGTTCTACCTTTTACGGGTGGATTGGTCTTTTAACCATTAGATAATGGCCCCCTTTCTCTCGAGTAATTTTCTCTTATCTGAGATCTCTTTCTGATATCAATATAGCGTGTAAATTAATGTTTACAAGAGATATCTTTTTCTACTTTATTTTCAACCTACCTCTGTTGTGTTTGAAAAGACTTTCTTATAAACAACACATATTTGGGTCCTGGCTTTATTATTTTTTTGTATGCACTTTGCCAATATCTGTCTTTTGAGTTATGTGTTTAGACCATTTACATTAAAGTATTATTGACATGCTGGGGCTTAAGTCTAGCTTTTGATTTTTTGTTTTAGATTTGTTCCCACTGCTTCTCATGCCTCTGTTGTTGTTTCCGTCTCCCTGTGAGTTGTGTGAACATTTTGAGAGTTCCATTTTGATGTATTTATGTTTTCGAGTTTTGTGCAATTTTCTTATTGATTGCCCTAGATGTTAAATGCATATGTAACTTATCACAACCTAATAGTACTTACAATTTACTAGTTCAAGTGGAATATAGAAACCTTACGTACATTTAGGTTCTTTACCCTCCCACTTTAAAAATACAGTTGTCCAAAATACTTCCTCTATGTACATTGAACACCACTTCAGGTAGTGGTATAGCTTTTGCTTCAAACATAACATTTTTTTTCCAAATAATACACAGTAGAATATTACTCTCAGGTGTATAATACAGCAATTCGATATTTACATAGCTTACAATGTGCTCCCCCCACAAAGTCTGGCCAGTTTTTGTCACTGTGCAAACTTATCACAACGTTATAAATTTCTACCTTTCTTAAAAACCAACAGAAAACACAAAATACTGTCATCACCATTGCAATTATTACCGTGACCATTTCTATTACTACCTATGGGTTAACCCAGTCAAGTTTTTCTGCCCACAAAGGTACCCACTTGACAGAAAATGACGCGGAGGGGGCGTGCTTCGCTTTGGGGAAATTCCTAAATCCTTCTGGGAACCGCTGGCACCCGGTGAGCCCAGGTGAAATGTCAAAGTCCACCGGACAGCCTTCCTCAGCACAGGAGAGGGGGAGGGGTGTGGAGTCTGCCAGGAGAGAGAGAGAGAGAGAGAGAGAGAGAGAGAGAGAGATCTCAAACAACATTTGATGGAGAAACTCACAAAGCAAAGGACAGTCTATAGTGGCTCTCAACCTTCTGGCCCTTTAAATACAGTTCCTCATGTTGTGACCCAACCATAAAATTATTTTCGTTGCTACTTCATAACTGTAATGTTGCTACTGTTATGAATCGTCATGTAAATATCTGATATGCAGGATGGTCTTAGGCAACCCCTGGGAAAGGGTTGTTCGACAGCCAAAGGGGTCGCGACCCACAGGTTGAGAACCGCTGGCAGGTCCACTCTGCTCTTACCCACTGCATCGCTGCCTCCCTTCTTGGAAGCCCCATCTCAGTGTCAGCATTTTCTTTCTGCTTGGAGGCCTTTGTTGAACCAAGTGTGCCTACCAGCAACACGTCCTCTTAGTTTTCCTGCATTTGAGGATGTCCTTGTTTCCCTTCATTGCTGATGTCTGTAGGGTGGTTTCACAGACACAGGGTGCGGGCTTGACGCACTTTCTTTCAGCTCTTCCACCTGTCGCACCTGTCGTTCCTCCGCCTGCTGCCTCCGAGCAGATGAGAAATGTGCAGTCGTGCACGTTGGTTTTCCCTTGTAGATAACGTGTCCTTTTTCTCTGGCTGTTTTTAGGATTCTTTTCTTTGTCTTTTGTTTTCAAAAGATTAGTTCTGATGTGTTTTGATGGGAATTTCTTTGGGTTTTATCCTGTTTGGAGTTTGCTCAGCTTCTTGAATCTGTAAGTTTATGTCTTCCACCAAATTTGGGAAGTTTTCAGCCATATTTAAAATTTTTATTTTAGTCTCTCTCTTCTCCCTTTCAGATCTCCAGTAATAGAAATATACGAAGTTTTGCTACTGTCCCAGAGGTCTCTGCTGCTCTATTATTTTTTCCTATTTTCTCTCTGTTGTTTACATTGAGTAAATTCTCTTGGTTTGTCTTCAAGTTCACTGATGCTGTCCTTATTCATTTCCATTTTACTAGTGAGTCTATTCAGTGAGTTAAAAACACACTGAAACAAGCATGAAGCAAGCAGTGGCGCTGGTAAATGCAACAGGTATAGGATGGTTTCCACGATTGCTCACCTGATTCTTCAAACTTCACCTGAAGGCTGAGAGCAGTTTCAGTAAAGAAGAGTAAGGAGAACGTGAAGCTGCATTTTTTTCTAGACAAGATCCTTACCTAGTTCTTGATACAATATCATTCCTTTTAGAACAGGCAGCATATCGCCATTGGAAGCCAGCAGCTTTGCAGCAGCAGGTAGAGAACATTCATCTTAAACAAGACAACGCAGAAGCATTTGCCAGTGCTTGGTCTTCCACGGCCTGAGAAACAGTTAAAAAATTCAGGCAGAGCAGTCTTGCTTCCCACAAGCTAGCGACTGCAGGCTGGCTGCTCGATCCTCAGAGGGCTCCTCTGCCCCAGCAGAACCAAAACCTCCTCAAGCTGGGGCACAGCCAGGGTGCGCGAGGAGGATGAAGAGGGTCTGGGGGAGTTCCTGTGGCATCCAGTCACAAGGAGCCCTCGGATTTCTGTAACAAGCGAGAGGCCATCCAGCACAGCTGGGCTCCCTTCCCTGATGTTCTCAAAGACCGGTTTCCCCATCACACTCCTGCCACCTCGTTGTCTTGCTTTGAAGATAGACGGCCAGGCTGTGTTTTCTGAAGGAGTCAGCAGTGTTCTTCTTGTAAATTAAGTGGCTTATCACTTCTTAGACTAATAATAGCCAAGGGGAATCATTTTCTGAGGACTGGTTTCTAGTAGAGAGGGTGTCACAAAGAAATGGATGCACATGTCGACTGCCATTTTAATTCCAGTGGGTTAAATCTGAAAAGAAAGAAACATCAGTTGAGCTATCAGCTATTAAAGTGTGTGTACATTTTGGGGGGACACCCTGTATATTCTCTAGTTCCATGAGCCAATAGCAAGCAATTGTTAAGAACACTTTTGCTTAAAAAAGAAAAGAAAAAGTATTTTTTTTACTGTCCTATTTTTTCTTTTTTATCTAACTAGTTTATTTTTTATATATTTGATGACACTACAGGTGTCAAGGAGGGTCCTGATTGGATACAAGGTATAAAGTGTACCTTAGAATACAGAACTTCAGTAATTACATTAATAAAAATAAGAAAGCAGTCACCTGCAATCAAACATATTACAGTATTTTTCTTTTAAATATAATGGGCATATTTTGTTTTGGAAATAATACAGGAAAGAAGTGAAAAATAGAGCTAGTAGTAATATATCAGATAATTCGTGTGAGTTTCTCTGTGCACTGTTGTTTTTTCTCTGAGTGTAGTGATTTAATTATAGTCCAGGGCTTTGTATGCTTTTCTTTGTACTGCAGATTAATAATGATTCACTTTGTAGTGTGGGAGTCAGATTCAGATCATGGATTAAAAGAATTATAATGAGTACTAAGTGTGTATCCTTAACATTTCAAAACAGATAACTTTTACATTCTCTTTCTGTAAATATGTTCATTTCAGTCAATAAAATTTTTGACTTAGCATTACTTAAAAATAACAGCTTTATTACGATATGATTCATATACCACAAAATGAATCTTTTACTTCATTTTTTAAAATATATTTTTATAGATTTCAGAGAGGAAGGGAGAGAGAGAAACATCAATGACAAGAGAGACTCATTGATTGGCTGCTTCCTGCCTCCCCCACACTGGGATTGAGCTCACTACCTGGGCATGTGCCCTGATCGGGAATCGAACTCTGACCTTCTGGTTCCGAGGTAGATAGATGCTCAACCACTGAGCCACCCGGTCAGGCTATGTTGGATGCTGTTCTGAAATCCTTGTCAGGTGATTCCGACATCGAGTTCACCTTGGCACTGCCATCAGCTGATTGTCCTTCATCATCAAATTGTGTGCTTTGTGTGGTGAGGGATTTTCACGTGTATCCTGGGCATTTTGGTTATGATGTTGGGGAGACTCTTGATTCTTTTTAAATGTTCTGTTTCAGCAGCTGGTCACCTGTTTCAGCTTAGGTATAGGTTTTGGCCTTCTTTTGTGGACTTTGGTTCCAATGACAGTTTAGTTTACAAAGCCCCTGCAGAACTACCCGGGCCCGTCTCGCTGTCCTGGTGCTTCGGGCCCCCGCTCAGTCCCGGCGGGTCCCCAGGGAGCCCGGTGTCGCTGGTCACTGTCTATGCGGGTGGTTTTCCTGCTGCTGTAGCTGCGGGCAGACCGGACCACTTGCCTGATCATGGGTCTGGGGGAAGCCGCCCCGTCAGCAGTTCCCAGCAGGAGAGGAAACCCACAGCTGGGCCCTCTGCGCATGCCTGGCGATGCTCAGAGCTGCCGAGGCCGTTGGCTGCTGTGCTCACAGACCGAGAGCAGGAGCCACTGATAAGCCCTGGAAAGGCTCTCGCTGTCTCCACTGGTCCCGGGAGGCCACTGGCAGCCCCCACGCCTGTACATTTGACTCTGGGCTCCATCCCTGCCATTGCCCCAGCTGAGTGGCCAGAGCTGGCTGACGCCCCGGGGGCGGAGGGGCCATGAGGGCAGCTCTCTGGGCCTTGGGAGTCGGGCCCCTTCTCCTCACTCTCTGGGCAGTCCCCATCGGTGAGTTTCTTCTTCCTTCATCCACGGAACCTTCTGGAGGCAGTGGCTCTGTAGATGCTGAGTGTGAGGACCCTCTGCTCTGACCAGCTGCCTGGGTCTCGCTCAGCTCGGAGGGGGTGGGATATCCTGAGGTAGGAGGGTATGTGGACTCCAAAGTTCAGAGCCCTGGAGACTCTTGTCCCAACACTGAGCTGGTCCCATCCCAGGGTGAACCCAGGGCCTCCCGCCCCACTGCTCAGAGCCTGGGGTGTGGGCTGGGTCAGAGCCTGGATGAAATGAGGGTACATGGCTGGGGTCTGGTCTCAATGACTAGACTGACAGGAGGTGTGATGGGTCCAACAGGGGGCTGTTCCACCCCCTGTGCCCTGGAGCAGGGCTGGAAGGCGGGGGTGGGGGACGTCGCTACCCCTGGCGGTGAGGCTGAGAATCGGGCATGGTGCTGGGACATGGAGGACAGCTATAGCCCCAGGGAGACGCCACACCAGGCTGGGGGCACAGGGGTGTGGGAGCCGCTGGTCCAGAGGCCGAGAGGCAGAGTCCTGGGCAGGAAGCTGCAGAGAGGGGCCTGCATGCAGTCCTGGAGGAACAGCATGGAGAGGACGGAGGTGAGGCCGAGCCCCTGCGGGACCTGCCTACAGTAGCATGGGTGCGTGTGCATGTATGCGTGTGAGAGAAGAAGGTGAGCGTGTGTGCATATGCATGTGAGTGTGCATTCGTGTGAGTGTGCATTCATGTGAGTGTGTGTCAGGGCAGGGAGGCAGGAGAGGGCAGCAGCATTCGGTACCCTGGAAGCTGACGGAAGAAAACGTCACTGCCCAGGCTGACCCAGGGTCCAGCGAGGAGATGACTACACAGCCGGACAGAGGGGCACCCAGGTGGTGGGGTGGGAATCTGGTGGCAGTGAGGTGGGGGCGGGGGAATGGCACCAGGGGCCCTGTTGTGTGTTAGGGACGCAGGCACTGGTGCAGTTCACGGGCTGGGAGGCCGTGATGGCTGAAGGCCCCAGCGGGAGGTGGGAGGGCCTGCTTCCTTCGGGCCCTGGCGGGTCTGCCCTTCCGCCTCCTTCCCCACGTGAGTCCCGGGCAGCCCTGGTGGTGGTCTGGGGTGACCCAGGCTGGGACGAGGTGGCCCCCCTCTCAGATGTCCTGGGGCCGCTGTTTTATTTCCCTGCACCAGCCCAGGACTAGGGCTGAGGGTGGAGGGTCCGGGGCTGTGATGAGGTGGGGGTTGCCAGGGCTGAGGAAAAGACCAGGGTGCGGAGGCCTAGGAAGGGTGTGGCTGGGGGCAAGCTTCTGGGTCACTTTCTAATCTGGCTCTACCGGCAGCAAGGCCTTGGGGGTGGCCCCAGGCAAATGCCGAGGCCATCAGCACTGGGCTCACCCTCAACCTCCCCTCCCCTGGCACCCGGTGGTCTGGCCCCGCTGAGGCTGGCCTGTCCCTCCGCAGGCGGCCCGGGCAACCTGAAACTGGCGAACAGATACAGTGAGTGTGACGGACTGGTGCTGGTCCAACACGAGGGTGTGTGGGGACACGTGTGCAACCAGGAGTGGACGCTGGCGGAGGCGTCGGTGGTCTGCAGGCAGCTGGGCTGCGGCCAGGCTGTGGGGGCCCCCAAGTATGTCCCGCTGCCCCAAGAGAGGAAGCAGCCCGTGCTCCACAACGTGTCCTGCAGGGGGGACGAGTCCTCCCTGTGGGAGTGCAGCCTCGGGGCGTGGACGCAGACCCAGTGCCCCCACGAGTGGATGGTGGTTGTGCTGTGCACTAGTAAGTCAGTGCTGGGATGGTGGGTGAGGGAAGGGGGAGGGAGGGGAGGAGTCAGGGGACAGGGTGTGGGAGGGGAGGCAGGCAGGTCTCTGGCTCTCTGGGTGGACTCCTTTTGGGCACAGGAGCCGGCCTGGCCCCTCTAGCCAGGCCCAGCCTCATCTCCATTCCATGTCCTTGCAAGGCCCTGTTCTAGGTGCTGGGCATGCAGCTGGGGATAACCCGCACCTTCCTGCGGGGCAGAGCTGGGCTCCCCGGGGAGAGACAGAGAAAACCAACGACCCAGTAAAGCAGCAGCTGGAATGAGGAGCGGGAGTCGGACAGAGGGGTGGGGTGGGGGGGGGACTGCCCTGTCTTCTAGACACTTGAGGAGGCCTGAGGGGCCCACGTGGGTATCTAATCAGGATTTCTCACCCAAAGGCAGGGATGTCTGTCTGTGGGCACTTAGTGTCCCGCCTCTGACGCAGCCCCACTGCTCGGGTTGTGGGGTGCAGGCGCCCTTTTCAAAAACAAGTAGGTTGTCAGGAGCATGACAGCAGCGCATCACACCAGGCGCGGCCCCTCTGAGGGGGTCCTTCTGAGCGAGGGGCCCTGTGTGACTGCCTGGTCGGAAGGGGCCCCCTCAGCCCAGCACTGACACCGGAGGAAGGAGCAGGACCCGCCTCTGGGGCTGGGACCCCAGGCAGGTGGAGAGCCTAGGAGCTGCCCTGCCCGAGCGGAAATGTCTGTGGAGGCGGCCGCAGGCCCCCCGTGAGGCGGGGACAGCAGCGGCTGCCCCTTCTGAGTGTGGCTCGTGCTTTCCAGACGGTACTTTCCGGGAGATCCGGCTGGTGAAGGGCCGAAGCCCCTGCTCCGGGCTCCCCGAGATCAGGAACCTGAACGGCATTGACCGCCTCTGTGGCCTGCACAAGACGGAGGCCACAGTGTTCTGCCAGGAGCTGGGGTGCGGCCCCGCGCTGCAGGCTTCCCGCCAGGACGCAGGCACTGGCGGGAAGTACATGACTTGCCAGGGTACAGAGCCCACCATCCGTAACTGCAGACTCAACAACAACCTCCGCAGCGGCTGCGACTTCCAGCAAGACGCAGAGGTGGTCTGTTCAGGTGAGGCCACCGCCACGCCCGCCCCCTTCTCCTCTCGGACACCTGTGCTGCTTGCTGCTCAGAGGAAGTGGAGCAAATGGGGTGGTAGGGGCGGAGAGAGGAAAGCGCTGAGTCAGAGGTGAGAGGGCATTTGCCCACATCCACCCCAGAGTTGGGGCAGGCTGAGGCAGTGCCCTGTGGCCTGAGGGCCTTGACGTTGCCTCCAAGATTGGACAGGGCCTTGAAGCCACCACCTGGGCGGGCGCAGGCTGTGACATGCATGGGCGCCTGCAGCAGGTGGCTCTAACCTCTGCCCTGGGGGAAGCACCCAGGGACCCTGCTTTGTTCTGCGTGCAGGGCGCACCGGCCTCTGGCGGTCAGTCTGTCCGGTGCTTGGCGGACGCACTGCCTGGATACAGAGGACCTCCTCTGGCCGGAGCGCCCTGTGGTCCAGGGAGATGGCAACCAGGTGAGCTGTTTACCTGAGAACACCTGCTCCTGACTGAGAA
>NW_005871303.1:1677807-1691047 GCF_000147115.1 Myotis lucifugus
AGGGCCGTACCATGTGCGGAGAAGGCGGAGCGGGCCTACGAGGCGGCCGCCCCCGGGCGCGGGGCCCGGCGTGGGGCTGAGCCGCGTGCGCTGTCTGGGCACCGAGGCCCGCCTGGCCCAGTGCAACGTGTCCGCGTCGCGGCTGGTGCCGGCGGGGACCTGGCGGGACGCGGGCGTGGTGTGCGCTGGTGAGTGCGGCCCCGGCCCCGCGCCTCCGTCCGCCCGGAGCCGGGGCCGCGCTGACCCGGTGTCTCCGCAGGGAGCCGCCGCGTGCGCCTGGCCGCGGGGCCGGGCCGCTGTGCGGGGCGCGTGGAGGTGCTGCACGGGGGCGCGTGGGGCACGGTGTGCGATGACGGCTGGGACCTGCGGGACGCGCACGTGGTGTGCGGGCAGCTGGGCTGCGGCCACGCCCTGGGCGCCCTGGGGGCGGCGCACTTCGGGTCCGGGTCCGGGCGCATCTGGATGGACGAGCTGGGCTGCGAGGGCAACGAGTCTGCGCTGTGGCAGTGCCCGTCGGGGGGCTGGGGCCAGCACGACTGCGGGCACAAGGAGGACGCCGGCGTCTTCTGCTCAGGTCAGTCCCGGGATCTGAGTTCTTTCTGGGCAGCGGGTATCTGAGGGTCGTGGCGTCTTCGTGGTAACAGCGCGCACTGGCTCTTTGCGGGCTCGCTCCGGTGTCCAGGGCCTCCGCTCTTCCCCGCAAGGAGAACTCCACAGTGGATGCTCGGTGTCCTCCGGCTCCGGGACCAACACCTTTCCCTGTTGGCGGGCGGGGCCTGGGGTGGGGGGTGCGTGGTGGGGGCGGAGAGGGGCGCCTGCTCCTGTGGTGCCTGCGGTTTCCCCCTCCTCAGAAGGTCACCTCACACTCCGTCCGGGTCCCCTGTGCCAGCGTCTTCGGGTGTGTATTTAATGGGCTGCAGGGCTTTTTCCAGAGTATCTTTAAGGTTTTTAGCTCACACACGTCTGAGGCTCTTTATGGGGTCCTTGTCTGGGTGTGATGGTGGTTGAGGGACAGAATTTTGCCACTGATTGGGGGCGTGAGCCTGGAGACGCCTGGGGAGGGGTTGGGTGTCCAAGTGTGATCTCTTCTTATTGCTTTTGGTTCCTATTTTGCTTTAGGAAAGTTTTCCTAAACTATGTTTAGAAGATTGCATCTATTTTAATCATTCTGTTTCTTTTTTTAAAATTATTATTTCAGAGAGAGAGACAGGGAGAGGGAGAGCGAGATAGAGACATCAATGATGAGAGAGATCTTCGATCAGCTGCCTTCTGCACGCCCCCTACTGGGGACCAAGCTTGCAACCCAGGCATGTGCCCTGACTGGGAATAAAACCATTGACCTCCTGGTTCATAGGTCAATGCTCAACCACTGAGCCACGCTGGCCAGGCTGTCATTGTGTTTTTCATGTCCTTACAGTTCTTCCTCTGACTGGTGGACTCCCAGGAAGCTGCTGCCGCTGGGGACCAGCTTGGCAGGGGTGGGGGACGCTCTGTTTCTGATAGGACCGAGCCTGGCAGCAGGTTCCACAGCAAGAGGCCCAGGCGTGAACAGCACGGTCACTCTTGTCCACTCACTCCGTTGGCCAGAATCTGGAGGCCAGATTGGGTGGGTGGGGAATAGACTCATTCATTGCAAGGAGCGTGGACACAGGCAGATCTCTGTGACCACTTCTGTAACGTGTCACAGATGTATTTCCTTCCCGTGTTTACTCTAAGCCTATTTTAGTTATGACTGTCACATGCAATTCATACCCAACTTTCTTCATTGACCCTGGTATATAGGTATATAGGCGCTCATAACAATTTTAAAGGATTGTCTAATACTCTGACATGTGGCAATATTTAGTCCCCCTGTTGGAATTACACTGGCCAATGGTATTGTGACGGTCCATGGACCCTGGCCAGCCTGGACTGGTGCTGTGTCCCAGTGCTCCGGGCTAATTCCTTTTTTCTTTTTCTTTTTCTAAATTTTTATAGTCACTGCTAAATTGGTCATCTTATGCAAAAATATTATTTTGTATTTCAAATAATTTCCAAGGTTGGGTTTCTAGACAATCAGCTGGCACACCTGCTAAGGCGTTACAACTTGGGCTTCACGCTGGTGACCTGTGCTTAACTGCTGGCTGCTTCCTTAGGTGGGAGATGGCTGTGGGGGTGCGGGGTCGATGCCAGGGCCTCTCTGGTCCGATGGCCTTGAGCGGCATCGGTCTCAGTGCTGGGGCCCCTCCTTCAGAGCTTCCCCTGGCCTGACTGTTCTTGTCTTGCAGAGTTCGTGGCCCTGAGGCTGCAAGGGGGCACCCAACAGTGTGCTGGGTGGCTGGAGGTGTTCTACAACGGCACGTGGGGCGCCGTGTGCGGTAACTCCCTGAAGGACAACTCCTTGTCCATCATTTGCAAGCAGCTGGGCTGTGGGGAGCAGGGCTGGCTGGAGAACAGGCCGGTCCCCACTGGCCTGGGCGTCTCCTGGGTGGACAACATTGAGTGCCGCAGGCTGCAAAACTCTACGCTATGGCAGTGCCCCTCAGCCCGGTGGCACCCGCGCTCCTGTGCCCATGGAGAGGAGATCTGGATCGCCTGTACAGGTGGGCCCCTGGCGGGCTCTGGCGGGACTGGGCACCCTCAGGGGCTGCCACTGACCCATGGCTGCGGGCCCGGGCATCGCTTGGGCTTCACAGACTTCATTCCGAAGCTTCTCAGGGCATTTACTCTGGGACGGCCCCTGTTTAATCCAATAGGATTGTCAGCGAAAACGACGCAGGACCCCGGGGAGACCCTCAACTGCTCAGCCACCCGCAGCTGCCCAGGTACTCCCCTGCCCCTCTGCCTGCCCCTCCGCACCCCAGCCCCGCCCTGCAGTGACCACAGCCCCTTTTCCAGAGGAAGGCTCCGTGCGCGTGCGCGGGGGCGAGGACAGCTGCTCCGGCCGCGTGGAGCTCTGGCACGAGGGCTCCTGGGGCACCGTGTGCGACGATGCCTGGGACCTGGCGGACGCGGAGGTCGTGTGCCGCCAGCTGGGCTGTGGCAGGGCCATCAGCGCCCTGGCCGGGGCCGCCTTTGGTCCAGGCTCAGGGCCTGTGTGGCTGGACGAGGTGGGGTGCCGGGGCAGCGAGGCGTCCCTGTGGGGCTGCCCAGCGGAGCCTTGGGGACGTGCGGATTGTGGGCACAAGGAGGACGCGGGCGTGCGCTGCTCCCGTGAGTGGGCAGGAGGCAAGGGGGGGTAGTTAGGGGCTGGGAAGGGGGTCTCAGGAGAGCTCCTCTGGCGTGTCCCCCCACTGTGGGTGCTCCCATGGCCCCGAGGCGGCCCCTGTGCTAGGTCCCTCCGAGGGGTGGGGCACAGGCTGCCTCTGTGGGGGTTCAAAGACATGACAGGCTCAGGCTGAGTGGGGCTCAGGCGCTGCTCAGAGGGCCTGGGCTCCTCAGGACTGTGGCCGCCTCTTCTTACTCGCCCCAAGGTCTGGCCCGTCCACGGTCTTCCCACCAGCATCAGGTAGGTGTGCTCTTCCTCAGGCCTCAATCCACACCCTCCGGTCTGACCCTGACCCACCGGTCTGACCCTGACCCAGAGGAGCTTGCAATGGGGTTACAAGGAGGGGCGCCCTGGGGTCTCCTCGGGGGCAGGGCCACAGTGCCGGAGACGCCCTGTGGTTGGAGGAACACGGCTGCCCGTCCTTGCGCCAGCCGGGTGGAGAGCCGTGAGGAGGGACAGCAGGCCTGGGCCCTGCCCCAGCTGCTTCTGGGGTCTTTCCCTTGCCAGCTGGAGGTTTTGGCCCTCGTGGCTGTGGCCTCTTAGAAACGTGGCTATGTCCAAAGCACAGGTGAGGGCAGTGGCTGTCAGGACCGGAGGAGCTGCCCCTCTGCCCCTCCCTCTGCTTCCTCCCCCTTGGCCCTGAGCTGGGTGACCCCCTCAGGGCCAACTCTGGGGGAGGAGCCGGACAAGGCCCATCTCTCCTCTGGGTACCCCTCCCCCCCCCACTCAGGTGGTCCAGGCCAGAGGTCACAATTCCCCAGGCAGTGCAAGCGCTCAGGGAAGACCCACCTCTCACTGTCCCTACAGGCCCTGCCTTGGCCCCACTGCCTTCCCTCAAGGCTGGGACCCTGCCCATGATCTTCTGCTTCGTTCTGGGCACCCTCCTGGGCTGCGTCTCCCTGATCCTGGGGGTGCAGTGGTACCGCAGAGGAGCCTGCAGGGGTAGGTGGTAGGCACGGCCTATGAGGGTGACACAGGGCCTGGGGCTGGGAGGGCTGGGGGCACACTCTGCGATCCCAGCCTATTGCAGGCCCTCTCTGTCCTGGTCACTGCCCTGCACGCTGGGTGCCACCCGATCTCCCCTGTGATGACTTGTCAGTGACCCACGACTTGTCAGTGACCCACGACTTGTCGGGGACAGGGGGCGCTGGGCTCTGCTCTGCTTCTGAGAGGAGCTGGGTGAGAAGATTCATAGTCCTAGGGCTGCCTGGGGTGGGACAGGCTCGAGGGTTCCCCATTCCTGTGTCACCTGAATAGCTGGGGAGCTCTCTGGTCTTGGTGCCCACAGAAGTGTGTGTTCCTTGTGCTCCTGAGGCAGGAGGAGCTGAGGGGTCAAGGGTCCCACCCTGCGGGGGGCCGGCAGCTGTGGCCTTAGACAGCAGCAGTGTCAGGACTGCAGGTTTGGGTGTGGCCTTTGCAGGTTTTGGAATGCTGGGGACTCGGCCCTCGGAAGCTGTTTATGAGGACATTGGAGCTGTCCCCATGGGGGAGAAGGTCGAAGGGTCCAGTGTGCCCCGGGACCTGGTGCCGGAAGAGGACTATGATGATGCCTGGGAGCCGGAGCCAGGCCCTGAGGAACTGGAGGAGGAGCAGGAGGAGGAGCCGGAGGAGGAGCCCGAGGAGGAGCCTGAGGAGGGGACGGCCCTGAGCTCCGTGGGTGTGCACCTGTGCGCCTTGGCGTCCGCTGTGCTTGTGCTGCTGTACTGCTCCTATGTCCACGGCTCTGCTCTGGCCAGCGCCTACATTTAAAGATCCCAGGAGCCCCCTCTCTGTGTGTCTGTAACTCTCACTGCTGTCCGGCTTGGGCTTTGATACGCGGCTGTCCCTTCAGAGTTGCTTGTTACCCTGGAATCTTATGAGCAGACGTGGCGTTGAGGGAGGGCCCTAGATTTTTATTTGGGCTTCTTTTCATGGCTGTGCACAGAGTCCTTCCAGAACCCTATTCCCAGCCAGCTTTGGGGGGAGCGGATGGCGGGAGGAGACACGTGTGAGCACCGCTTTACTCTCACCCCCACTCACTGTCCACCCTTGTCTGCCCCTCTGGCTTTGGGGTGCAATGACCAACCAGGGCCCAGACGTCCTGGAGGCTCCGCGGAATTGCTGAGAACACCATGCATGTCTCTCCCCTTAAGTGCAGGTGGACTCCGCACCCTCCGGGCCCCAGAGTGCAGGCTGGGACGGAAAACCGCGGTGGCCCCGGCTGCAGGATGCGATGCCCAGGAGCTGGCCATCAGGGACACCAGCAAGACTCCTGGGGGCTCTCATGTTCCTCATTTCTAAAAAAGATGCCATTAAACTCCCTTTGAACGCATGCATCCATCCATTCGTTCACCTCAGAATATTCCCCAGGTTCTGTTTTCGACCCCCCAACCCTCTGCCTCGCTCTGGTCTGATATGGGCTCTGAGTGTTTTCAACTCTCCTCACCCACAGCCTTTTGTCCGAAGGTTCTACAGGGTGTGGGGTGGGCTCCTTGTGAATGAGCTCCTGGCCACTCTACTCTCGCCTGCAGACAGCCCTCCCCCTGGCTCAGGTGCTGTGCCAGGGTCCCCAGCACCCAGAGCTGTCCTGCCCTGATGACCCACCAAGCCCTTTGTGACCACACCTCCCTGACCACACCTCCCTGACCACACCTCACAGGAGCCGGCGCCATGGGAGACCCTCTGTGGGAAGTGTTTCTCTGTGTCCTCTTCCCTGTGTGGGTCTGGGATAGGTTCACACATGACCACATATCTGACCTCTGCTGACTCACTCTCCCACGTAAATGTCTTGGGAAGGACCAGGTTTAATCATAGGGTCTCCCAGTGATGGCAGCGATTACCGCCCAGCTCTCAGGGTTCCCTTGAGGGTCTGGCCAGCGGCTGGGGGTTCTCTCTGAGCACTGCCTCCCACCCCCAGTCCTCCCCCTGTGCCCACCCCCTGGGCTGTGAGAGAGGCACAGCTTGTGGTCTCCAGGACCACTATGCTGCAGACGATGAAAGTCAGTCCCTTCTGGACAGGAAGCCCGGTGAAGGAGATGGGGTGATGTCCACAGAGGTTGGACGGGGCCTCTGGGGTGAAGTGGGTGAGGAAGGCTAGTTGCCAGGCCCTGGGAATGTGGCAGGAACAGCTCCTGACAGAGCCTTGGGGGACAAGAAGGAGTGTCCTGGATGTTTGAGCTCACCCTGCACCCCCGTGCACACACACAGGAGCCTCCCTCCGGCCTCAAGAGGTGGCCAGCCTGGCTCGGGGTGCATGCTGGGTGTTCCCAAGGTCCGAGCTGGGAGCTGGGCTAAGTGCTTGGCCAGGCTGCGGTGTGGGAGGGGCGGAGCCTCAGCACAGAGGGTCCTGCCCACAGGGTCCTCCTCCCTCTCAGGAAGGGGAGGAGGACCGAGCTGCCCTCTCTTAAACTGCTTCTCTGGCAAATCTTTTGGAAAGTAACTTTCACTGATGATATTCTGGTTAGAAAATAATACACATGATTATAATTTTTTAAAATATCTCTTTATTGATTTCAGAGAGGAAGGGAGAGGGCAAGAGATAGAAACATCATTGATGAGAGAGAATCATGGATCAGCTGCCTCCTGCATGCCCTCTAGTGGGGATCGAACCTGTGACCCAGGCATGTGCCCTTGACCGGAATGGAACCTGGGACCCTTCAGTCCGCAGGCCAACACTCTATCCGCTGAGCCAAACTGGCCAGGGCATGATTATAAATTTTAGAACTCATGGAACCAAGAAAGAAAATGAACTGCCCTCCCCCCCCACACACACACACAACCATGCACAGTAAAATAAACAAAAAGAAAATGAAAACCATGATTCTCTCACTCCGAAATGAATGCATCCACTCTCCTTGGTTTGTATCCTTTGAGAACTTTTCTTTGAACAGAGGCACAGACATAAGCATGAGCTACAGCGATGCATCGGGTGCACATTCGTGCTTCCTGTGTGTTTCCCACCTGAAACATGTGCTACGTACGCACTAGTCCAACCGGCCTGTTAAAGGGCTTCCCAGCCTCCTCCCTACGCGTCTGCAGTGAGTGCTGTTCCTCCGGTTGGACGCGAGGCTGCTCTTCCAGGACTCCCTCCTCGCAGACAGGTGTCTGCCTCCCTTCCTGCTGCCGGTCGCAGGTCACGCACGTTCCTGCTGGCTTTGGTCCAATTGCTGGGTCCTGATGACACATTGAACGATCCGTGTTCATCAACACGCCTTTCGTGTGAGGCAGAGAAAGGCGCGTCTCCCACGGCGCTGGCTCCTGGCTCCAAGGTGGTCGCTCGCCCGCCTGTCTCACACCTGGCCCTGCAGGAGGTCCAGCCCCGGCCTCGCCACGTGCTGCGGGGCTGCCTGGGCTCAGGCCTGGCGGCTGAGCCTCTGCTCCACGTGACAGCTGATGACACTGATACGGGGGAGGCGGGCGGGGCTCACGGGCTTCCTTCTCAGACGGCTCAGCGCTGAGCTGGAGTCCACCGCCTGCACCGGTGCGGAGCACACCTCCCGGGCCTGAGGGGGCTCAGCAACAGAGGTGCCCAGGGATGGCATCGTCCCCTCTGAGGCTGTGGCCCCTCCTCCTGGCCTGCTGGACCCTCCCTGCGGGTGAGTGCTGCTGTCCTGAGGGCTGGGGGCTCGGAGGACGGTCTGTCAAGAGAGGGGACACTGTCACATGGTGTGTGCATCCCGGGAGCTCGGCCAGGGCCTGGGGGTGGGGGGGCTGTCTCAGCCCTTTGCAGGCGAGCGATCATGACCTGTGCATGTGGGAAAAGCCACAGGAAGTGGTCCTTAGCCATTCCTTTTTGTTACCGTTTTCTTTCGTAAATGTCATCTACACCGAGCGTGAGCAAACGCGGAAATTGAAGTGAAGGGTACAGATTAGGAGGGAAGGCGAAAATTCGATTTCAAATTTTTGAAAATTCTGGACAAAAAGTTCTCGAGCGGGCCACGCACGATGTCCACCTCCCTGTGTTCTGTCCCAAGGCCCCGAGGCAGAGTCCGTGGCCCTGCTGAGAGGCGGGAACCGCTGCGAGGGCCTGGTGCGGGTCCAGCTCGGCGGCCTGCGGGGCCCCGTGTGTGGGGACCACTGGGGCCTGCAGGAGGCGGCGGTCGTCTGCAGGCAGCTGGACTGCGGCGGGGCCCACGTGGCGCCCACATACGTGATGTGGCCCCAGGAGAGGCAGCCCTCCTTGCTGCAGGGCGTGAGGTGCCAGGGCTCGGAGGCCTCGCTCTGGGACTGCGCCCCGGGGTCGTGGGAGAAGCCGGAGGGCTGTGCGTGTGAGTGCATCGGTGCGGTCCACTGCACAGGTAGGAGGCCCTGGTGAGGAGGGGGCATGTCGGAGGCAGCCCCCGGGTGGAAAGCCCAGGACCCAGGACTGTGACCCTCAGGCCCTCATGGCATTGTCCTGGCCCCACAGGAGCAGGGCCCAGGACGGCCCAGGTGGGGAGCACTGTGCTTCCCAGCTGCGGGTTGCACACCCAGGGCAGCCCTTTCGGGGTTCATTTGCCTCCTCCCGCCAATGGTCAAGCATTGGGCCCCAGGGGGACCACACGAGAGTAAAGGGAGCCTGTTTCCCTCTCCCACTGGCCCCTCTGCTCTGGCGGGGCTCCCAGGGCGCCCAAGTCCCAGAAGCTGGAGTGCTTGGAGCTCAGTCCGGCTGTCCCCTGTTGGAGGCCTTCGGGCAGCAGGAGGGGGAGCAGCCGCCCCCCTGAGGGATCCTGGGCGGGAAAGAATTGCCTCTGCAGAGAAACCCAGGGCTCTGCCTCCCCAGATGCCAAACCCTCTGTCCGGGAGCCACTGTGTGCAGAGTGGGGTGCGCGCCCCAGGCCAGTGGGGCTCAGGTGAGCAGCAGGCGGGCTCCTGTGCCTCTGCAGGCGGGAAGCTGGCGAAAGTGGGGCTCAGCGGCGGAGGCAGCCCCTGCACGGGGACCTTTGAGATCAGATTGCCTGGAAGCTCCGGTATGACGTGCGGTTTGCACGTGGAGGAGGCGAGTGTCTTCTGCAGGAGTCTGGGGTGTGGCCCCGTGCTCCAGGCGTCCAGACCCCACCTCACCGGGGCCTCTGGGGGCTGGGGACCTAAGGTCGTGACCTGCCGGGGAACAGAGTCCAGCATCTTCAACTGCAGGTTCAATCTGAACGTTCAGGACCAGTGCAGCCTGCCGACAGATGTGCCGGTCGTGTGTTCAGGTAAGGACGCGCGGTCTGTGAGGGAGGCATCCTTTCATAGCTGTGTTCGGGGGACATCCACTGACTAGAGAGGCGGGGTGGGGGGTGGGGGATTGTCCACGCCCTGCCACCAGCCTGCATCCCTGCCCTGGGAGGTACTGGGTGCAGCTAGTGCTGGGGTTTAAACTGACCAGGTGACTAAAGTGCTGGCCAGACAGAGTCCAAGTCAGGGGAGGGTGTGTGTGTGTGGCGGGGGCAGACGTCGCAGCCCTGGGCCCTTTGGGTCATGGGCCTGGGGGCTGTGCTCACTAACCCGGGCTTGGTGGAGCCCCAGGGGGTGGGAAGTGAATGTTTGCTGTCGGAATAGGAGTGAGATGCCGAGGGACGGGAGGGTCCTCCCCGCCTGCAGGTCCCACGTACCCCGGTGCCCCTCAGGGCTGGGCCCAGCCAGGTGGTTCTGGTCCTCCTGTCCTTCCTCCCCATGGGACTGGAGGGCAGGAAGGCCTGCAAAGCTCCTGCCCTGCCCCTGAGGGGCTGTTTCAGCCCAGTGTCTGCCCCCAGGACACACTGAGGCCCGGCTGGCGGGCGGCGAGCACCCCTGTGCTGGGCGCCTGGAGGTGAGGCGTGGCCTGACCTGGGGCACCGTCTGCGATGAGGACCTGGACCAGGCCACAGCCCACGTGGTGTGTCGGGAGCTGCAGTGTGGCATGGCCGCGTCCACACCCCCGGGCGCGCACTTCGGCCAGGGCTCTGGGTCCGTGTGGACGGAGGCCTTCCGCTGTGCGGGCAACGAGTCCCTGCTGTTCCACTGCCCTCGGGCGCCTGGGCACCAGTGTGGGCATGGCCAGGACGCTGGGCTCAGGTGCTCAGGGGAAAGTAAGTTTTTATGT
Organism: Myotis lucifugus; assembly: GCF_000147115.1. NCBI lineage: Eukaryota > Metazoa > Chordata > Mammalia > Chiroptera > Vespertilionidae > Myotis > Myotis lucifugus. The sequence goes on from NW_005871303.1 coordinate 1,688,079, forward strand.
AATTGTAAAGGGAATTGTCTCTTATTTTCCTTTCGGATTGTTTGTTGCCAGTATATAGCCAATACAACTAAAGTTTGTGTATTGATCCTGTGCCCTCAACTTCCCTGAATGTATTAGCTTTAATCGTTCAATGTGGAGTCTGTAGGATTTTCTGTAGAGATCATGTCTTTCAGGCCCTGAGCACTATGAACCTCAGCAGACAGGTTTATTCCTCCTCTCCAATCTGAATGCCTTTTACGTCTTTTCTTGTCTAATTGTTCTGGCTGGAACTTTCAAGATAATGTGGAACAGCAGTGGTGAAAGGAGTGCTGACCTGAGGGGTGGGAGTTTTCAGCTTCTCACCACTGAGTATGTTAGCTGCGGGTTTTTCATAAACAGCCTTTATCATGCTGAGGAATCTTTCCTTCTTTTCCTAGTTCATTGAGTGTTTTTATCATGAGAATCTGTTGGATTTTGTCAGATGCTTTTTCTGCATCAACTGAGATGCTCATGCTTTGTTTAGTTTTTAAAAAATATGTTTTTATTGATTTTTAGAGAGAAGGGAGAGGGAGAGAGAGATAGAAACATTGATGAGAGAGAAACATCGATTGGCTGCCTCCTTCATGCCCCACCCTGGGGATCAGGCCTACAACCCAGGTATGTACCCTGTCCCGGAATCAGTGGTAACCTCCTGGTTCATCGGTAGATGCTCAACCACTGAGCCACACCAGCCAGGCTCCATTGATTTTATTTTTAAAGTCAATAAATTCTCTTTAGTTCCTTTTAAAATAATTGATATCTCTTTATTGAAATTCCCTATGTCATGAGATTTCATTAAACTGGTTTTCTTCAGCCCTAACCAGTTTGGCTCAGTGGATAGAGCATCGGCCTGTGGACTGAAAGGTTCCCGGGTTCGATTCCGGTCAAGGGCATGTACCTTGGTTATGGGCACATTCCCAGTGAGGGGTGTGCCGGAGGCAGCTGATCGATGTTTCTCTCTCATCGATGTTTCTAACTCTCTATCCCTCCCTCTCCCTTCCTCTCTGTAAAAAATCAATAAAATATATTTTTAAAAAAACTGGTTTTCTTCAGCTCTTTGAGCACATTTAAGACACTTATGTAAGGTCTTTCTCTAGTAAGTGTAATGATTTCGTTTCCTCAGGGACAGTTTCTGTTTTTTTTTTTCCATGTGAATGTGTCATAGTTTCTTGATACTTTGCATGAAGGAGACATTGCTAAATTACTATAGTATGGTCACTTTAAAAATCAGATTCTCCCACCCACTGTTTGTTGCTGCTAATTGCTGTGGGTCATAGTTGTTTGTTAAGTGACTTTTTACACTCTTGGTGTAAAGACTCTACTCTTTCTCGTGTGTGACCAATGAGGTCTCTTTTCATTTTATTTTATTTTTTTGTTATCTTAGTGGTGATAGCAATTTGACAGAGATTTTCTTAAATGCAAAACAAATAAAACATAAGATTCGTCCAGTCTTTGCATATTAGCTCTTTGTTGGAGCATAGCTTCAAGGCTGGGGCAGGCCATTTTTTCAACTCTGCCTTAGCATTCCTTCCTGCCTGCCAGAGCCAGACTTGCCAAGTTTTTGCTTCATTAAGTGTTTCTTAGTTCTTGTAAGTTTTTGATTAGATGCTAGAGTTTCAAAAAAGTTGGTTATGACAGTTTTACAAGCCTAAACATTATTTATTTGTGTTTCAAACTTCATCTTTATTGTTGAAAGTATTACAGAGTCCCCCTTCCCCCGCCCATTGACCCCCCTCCCCCCGCTCCCATCCCCTCCCCAGGCCGTCACCCCACGATTGTCTGTGTCCATGGGTTATGCATATAAGTTCTTTGGTTAATCTCTCCCCGTGCGCCCCCCTCCCCACTTCTCTCTGAGATTTATCAGTGTGTGGCATGCTTCCATGTCCCTGAATAAGCCTAAACATTACTTAGAGGAGAGGTGCAGTTTGGGGGTTCCCTCCTCTGCCATGTCTCGGGCTTTCCTTCCCAATTCCAGGGTGCAGGGTAGGTTGAGGTTCTAGTGATGGGCCTGAGAGCAAGGCCGTGATGCTCTGCTGCTCCAGGGGCCTGGCGGGTCAGTGGAAGCAGCAGCTGTGCAGAGAGCGGGTCTGCCTCAGTCTCCCCTTCCTGCCTGCACGGAGGCAGCATCCCACCACTTCGCTGCTCATTGGGATCCTGTTTCTGCTTGCACGTCAGGCTCCTGGAGGAGCTGATTTTGCCTGTTTCCCCAGGTTAACCATCACTGCAGTGGAGGGTGCTCCATCTTGGAGTTCTCTATCTGCCATTGACAGCGATGTCACTCCCCAGAGATGTTTACTTGCGCTCAGCTGTCCTTCCCCAGTGTGGGAGTGGCTGTGTTGAATGAAGCCTCCATTAAGGAAGGGTCTGCAGGGTCGGGAGCAATGCTGACACCCTCTTTCCTCAACCCTCCCACCCCCACCCTAGGGTTCCGGCTGGTCAACGGCAGCAGCAGCTGTGAGGGGCGCGTGGAGCTCCAGGTTCAGGGGGCCTGGGCACCCCTCTGTGCCGCCCACTGGGACCTGGCAGACGCCACCGTCCTCTGCCACCAGCTCAACTGTGGCAGTGCCCTGGCCGCGCCCCGAGGAGGTCACTTTGGGCACGGAAGCGCTCCCCTCTGGCCCGACAGGTTTCACTGCGTGGGCACAGAGCCCTATTTGTGGAATTGCCCAGTGAGCACCCTGGGCGCCCCCGCCTGTGCCCCGGGAAACTCGGCCTCCGTGGTCTGCTCAGGTGGGTCAGCAAGAGCGATGGGCAGAGGGGCTGGGAGTGGCCGGGGCTGGGGCGGGGGGCGGTCCTCTCCCTTCTCCAGGCCGAGGGTGCCGCCCCTGCCCCCTGCCAGCCCCTCCCACGCCCCCGCCTCTCTGCCCAGGTCTCCGCCACGCCCTGCGGCTGCGGGATGGGCAGAGCCGCTGTGATGGGCGCGTGGAGGTGTCCCTGGACGGCGTGTGGGG
>NW_005871303.1:1691941-1694643 GCF_000147115.1 Myotis lucifugus
GGCAGCGGGCCCTGCGCCGGGCGCTTGGAAGTGCTCTTCAACGGGACCTGGGGAGGCGTGTGCCGGCCGCTGAGCCCTGCCTCCCTGGGAGTCCTGTGTGGGCAGCTGGGCTGTGGGCCGCAGGGACAGCTCCAGGCGGCGGTGGGGACCGGGAAGGCCCCTGGGACGCTCTGGGTGGCCTCCATTCAGTGCCGGCACAGGCACGACCTGTCCCTGTGGCAGTGCCCGTCAGCCCCCTGGGACCAGCGTTCCTGCTCCAGCCAGGAGGAGGCCTGGGTGGTGTGTGCAGGTGAGGGAGCCGTGTGTGTGTGTGTGTGTGTGGGGGGGGGGGGGGGGGCGTCTGTAAGGATCGAGCCCCAAACCTGGCCCGACATGGATCCCCCTGCAGCGGTCATGGGCGCAGCCCCCTTGCTCTAAGGCAGCGGTTCTCAAACTTTCTAATGCGGCGACGCCTTTATTACAGTTCCTCATGTTGTGGTGAACCCCAACATAAAAATTATTTTCGTTGCTACTTCATAACTTGAAATATTGCTGCTGTTACGAATCGTAATGTAATAATCTGATATGCAGGATGTATTTTCCATTGTTACGAATTGGAACATCATTAAAGCATTAGTGATTGCTCACAAAAACAGGATGTATATGTATGTGTTTTCCGATGGTCTTAGGCGACCCCTGTGAAAGGGTCGTCACCCCCAAAGGGGTCGCGACCCACAGGTTGGCGACCCACAGGTTGAGACCGCTGCTCTAAGGGATGACGCTACCACCCTCACTTTGCCTTATAGTCCCGGGTGGGCTGGTCCAGCACTGGGGAGAGTCCTTGCCCTGAGGGTCTGAGCTGGGGGGTCATCTGGAGTCTTCTGAGACCTCCGGACTCCCGCACAGTGGGGAGCAGGACCCTGGGTGGGCAGCTTCCCGTGGGGAAACGTGCTGCGTGGAGAAGCCCAGGACAGTGTGGGGAATCCTCACCCTGCGTGCCTACCCCTCGGCTAAACGTATAGACCTTTCCTCATCTGCAGCAGGCATTCCTGGTGCTGGGAAGAGAACAAAGAAAAGTATTTCACAGAATTTGCAACTGCCAACCTTGCAAATATCTGATGGGTCCTACTTTCCTACACAGAAAAGGCAGGGGGAACTCCTCCGGGCCCCGGGGAGACCCTCAACTGCTCAGCCACCCGCAGCTGCCCAGGTACTGCCCTGCCCCTCTGCCTGCCCCTCCTCACCCCGGCCCGCCCTGCAGTGACCACAGCCCCTTTTCCAGAGGAAGGCTCCGTGCGTGTGAACGGGGGCGAGGACAGCTGCTCCGGCCGCGTGGAGCTCTGGCACGAGGGCTCCTGGGGCACCGTGTGCGACGATGCCTGGGACCTGGCGGACGCGGAGGTCGTGTGCCGCCAACTGGGCTGTGGCAGGGCCATCAGCGCCCTGGCCGGGGCCGCCTTTGGTCCAGGCTCAGGGCCTGTGTGGCTGGACGAGGTGGGGTGCCGGGGCAGCGAGGCGTCCCTGTGGGGCTGCCCAGCGGAGCCTTGGGGACGTGCGGATTGTGGGCACAAGGAGGACGCGGGCGTGCGCTGCTCCCGTGAGTGGGCCGGCGTGTGATGGGAAGTTTCCTCGCTGCGTTCTCTTGGGAATAAGCTGAATTGTTGTGGTTTCTGCTAACATTTGGGGACATCTCTTGTTTTTTACCCCCAATTCATGTCTACTCCGGGAGAGTTGGGGTACCTTGTGTCAAGTGCAGTGTGACCTCATTCTGTTTGCAGAGAACAAAAATGACCACAGTGATCCCCACTGTGCGTGTCTCACTGAGCAGGAGTAGCTAGCTCCCTGCGCCATGGGTGGGGGGGGGGGGGGGGGAGGCTGCTCAGGAGCCTCTGTTTTGGACCCATGATAGTCACTGTTTTAGAGCGGAAACCTCAAGCCCTCACCAGCACACACCGGTCAATCATGGGGTGCTTTGCCCAGCAGATGCCCCCTCAGCAATTCAGAAGCACATGGTGGCCCCTGAGGGTGAGGGTGTGGGCCCTGGGGGCTGCCTTCTCCCCCTCAGCCACCAGGAACCGCTGGTGGTCTCTCCTTCCACAGAGCCTGGCCCTGCTCCCCTGCGGACCCCAGAGCCCTGCCCGATGCTCAGGGCGGTCAGCACAGTTCTGGGAGCGCTTCTTGGTCTCCTCTTTCTGGGCCTCCTGGGCCTCCTGATCCTGCTGCGAATCACGCAAGCCAAGCAGAGAGGTATGTGCACCCACCGGGTCCCGATGGCCAGCATGGCAGAAACCAGGGGAAACTGAACGCTGTTGTTGGGGTCCCTGACGTGGGGTTTCACTTCAAGTGAGTGGCCTTTTCTTGGCCAAACAGAGTGACTTAGAAATTAGTCAGCCCCAGGCCCCTGGGACTCGGTGCTGACCCTAGGAGGTCCCACCCGGAAACCACATGGAGGCTCACTGGGCAGCAGCCTCAGGCCCTGCTGAGAGCGGCTGGTGGCCAGGGGTGGGAGGGCACGGAGGGCCTGGTCCCATCACTGTCGCCTCCCAGGCCCTGCCCAAAGCATCCTGCCTTTCTGCTGCCCAAGTGGGGTTTCCCCCTGAAAGTCCCGCCCCCGCCCCCAGCCCACGGACTCGTCCACACCCGGGGTCTGAGTGTGACCCTGCTCCCCTCTCCGCAGGCCTGGGAAGGTTCGGAGGCGTCTCCTGGAGAGCCTCACCTATGAT
>NW_005871303.1:1694743-1737852 GCF_000147115.1 Myotis lucifugus
GAGAAGCCCCAGGGTGAGGAGGATCAGGGTGTCTGTGCTCCCAGCTCCAGAAGCCAGGTGGGGGGGTCCAGCAGGTGGGAACCTTGGGGAGGGGGGGTGCTTGTGCTTCTGAGTGGCTGAAGCTCGCCGCCTCGGTGTCCTCACCTGGAGGATGAGCGTGACAGAACCCGTCCTGCGCTGTGACCGGATGGTTGAGGCGCCCCAGTATCCAGATGCCTGGAGGTCTCTGTCAGGGGGTGTTTTTTTGTTTTTGTTTTTATATTTTTATTGATTTCAGAGAGGAAGGGAGAGGGAGAGAGAAATAGAAACATCAATTGATCTGATTGTGCCTCCTGCACACCCCACACTGGGGATGGAGCCCGCAACCCGGGCATGGGCCCCGGCCAGGAATCGAACCGTGAGCTCCTGGTTCGGAGGTCAATGCTCAACCGCTGAGCCACGCCGGCCGGGCTGTCAAGTGTTTTTGGTGACGTTGCTGAGCTTTCCTAACAAGAGGGACGTCATCAGGCCAGGCCACTGGTGATGAATCAGACGTGGCTTCCGGGCGATCCGGTGACCCGGCGCCTCGCGTGCCTGTTTCAGAAGGGGCAGCGAGCCTCACGGACGGACAGTCCGGGCCCGAGGACGGTTACGACGAGGCTGCGTTTCCTCTGGAGGAGATGACGCTGTGAGGACCTGGAGGTAGATTTGCCGCTGACAGAGTGGAAAGCACCGTTCGTGGTTCCCCTTTACGATGGTGTTGAATCCAGAACACACAGGAGCATTCTGGGGACTGTCCTCAAGCCTCTAGGTGAAACCCCCATTTCCTCCCACCCTGTCCCCTCGCCCCCATTCCTTCTGGGAGACATACACCTGCGGGCTTTCTGTGCATCCACAACACAAACACAAACGCCTGTAGAAATCCATAGTTATGTTTGCCATTTCTTTAACGACATCTGTGGTGAGCCCTGGTTGGTGTGCTCAGTGGTTAGAGCATCGACCCTCGCACCTGGGTTGCAGGCTCGATCCCTGGGCCTGGTGGAGGCGTATGCGGGAGGCAACCAATCAATGTGTCTCACACCCATATTTCTCTCTCTCTCTCTCTCCCAGCCCCCCATTTCACTCTCTCTCTTAAAAAAAAAAAAATCAATGGAAAAATATCCTCAGGTAAGGATTAACAAAAAAACCCCAAAAACCATATTTGGCAACATCTTCAGGTACCACTCACTGGAGGGCTCTGTGTCACTGGGCAGGCATCTGCTTTCCTTTTTTTTTTTTTAATCCCCATCTGAGGATATGTTTATTGATTTTCGAGAGAGGAAGGGAGAGAGAGAGAAACATTGAAACATTGATCCGTCACCTTTGGTACTTGCTCAATCAGGTATTGAACCTGCAACTTAGGCATGTGCCCTAATCGGGAATCGAACCCGCAACCTTTGTGGTGTATGGGACAACACTCCAACCCACTGAGCCACCTGGCTGGGGCTGCTGCTGCTTTTTTCTTGTAAACTCTCCTTAATTGGGTCCAAAGTGTCCTGTAGCTTTTCTACATGTGTAATCATGTCATCTGTGAATAATGTCGGACCCTTTCCTTTCCTTTATACCTTTAACCTCTTTTTTTGTGCCTTATTTCAAGGGCCAGGCCCCTCGGTCCCATATTGAATGTGGCAGCACAGTGACCACGCGCCTCCCGATTTCCTTTCACCATTAAATACAGTATTGGATGTGTTTTTTGGGTAAATGCCATTTATCAGAGGAAGGGAAATCAGTCTATTGCCAATTTTCTAAGCGTTTTGGTTTTTATCATGAAGTGCTGACTTTAATGCTTATGCATCTGTTAAGATTATACATGATTTCCTCCCCTTTGTGGTCAATGTGGTGAGCTGCATTGATTGATTTTCAAATGTTAATCCAACCTTGGGTTAAGCAAACTAACCTCTGTCATGCCATATTTCTTATTCATTATATCTATTACAGGAATCAGTTTGGCAATATGTTGGGTCAATATTTAGAAGAGGGCTTGATGTGTAATTTTCCTTTTCTGTAAATGCTTCTGTCTCATTTCTTTTGGCATGAGGATTATTTAGGTCTCATAAAAATTAGGAGATTTCCCGCTTTTAAGAAATAATTGTGAAATTTTGTGTAGCCCTGGTTTTATGTCTTCCTTAAATGCTTGGAAGAATTTGACAGTGAAGCCATCTGGGCCTAGAATTTCGTATTTTGGGGAATTTCCTTTTCAGATTTAATTTTTAAAACTGTAGACAGCCCTAACCGGTTTGGCTCGGTGGGTAGAGCGTCGGCCTGCGGACTGAAAGGTCCCAAGTTCGATTCCGGCCAAGGGCATGTACCTTGGTTGCGGGCACATCCCCAGTAGGAGGTGTGCAGGAGGCAGCTGATCGATGTTCCTCTCTCATTGATGTTTCTAACTCTCTATCCCTCTCCCTTCTGCTCTGTGAAAAATCAATAAAATATATTTTTAAAAAAACTGTAGATAATTGAATTATTTGTGCTTTCTATTTCTTCTTAGTGAATTTCTTTTTATCAATGAACTGACAATATTATCTACATTTTAAATTTATTGACATAAAGTTATTGATAATATCTTTGTACTATCTTTTAAATGTCTATAATATCTATACTTATGTGCCTTTTTTCAATGGTGATAGTGGTACTTTGTGACTGCTCTGTTATTCTTGATCAGTGTTGCTAGGGGTTAACCATTTCACTAGCATCTTCAAGGCCATAGGAAACATGTGCCTTTGACTTCCTTCATTTCTTTAAATTGAACATCTGATTTCAGTTTCACTTGTTTCTGCTCTGATCTGTATAATCTTTTCTTTCTACTTATTGTAGCTGTTTGGTAGTGATATTTTGACCACTTATTTTCCACATTTCTTCTTTTTAATGTGTACATGTAAATTTATAAACTTTCCTTGTAATGTCGCTTCAGTTACATACCAAGAGTTATAGGCTGTATTTCTGTTTTAACAGCTTTGAGGTTACATTAGCATACAATAAAGTTCATATATTTACAGTATGTAAATGGCGATAAGTCTTGACACACGTGTACATTCAGGAAGCCATCACAGCAATCTTGGGAGTGGACTGATCCCCAAAGATTTTTCCTGTCCTTTTGTATGTCTCTCTCCACCCCCACAGCTAATCATTGTTCAACTTTTTGTCACTGTAGAGTAGTTTGTACTTTGGGGAATTTATGTAAGTGGAATTAATACAGAAGGTACTCTTCTGGTGTTGGGGGACCAGCTGGCTTTTGTTCACTTGGCATAATTATTGTGTTTAGAAAGTATCCTTAGAAAATTTTGTTAATAAAGTTTGCAGCTAAATGTTTAAGAGATATTGGTGTTAAGTGTTCTCTTATGTCTTTCTCTGGTTTTAAAACAAGGTTGACACTGACCTCACAGAATGAGTTGGGCAGCATTCTTTCTTGTTTAATTTTATGAAAAAGTTTGTGTCGAATTGGTTTTATCTATTTCTTAAATTTTTGGTAGATTTTACCAGTGAAGCCATCTAGGCCTGGAGTTTTGTTTGCAGGAATGTTTTTAACTACAATTTCAATTTTTAGTGGATATAAATTTATTGATGTAGGAGGGAGGCGGATTGGGAGGTGGTGGAAGAGGCCATAGAGGGGATAAATGGTGATAAAAAAAAAAAGACTATTCATGTAATTTATTCCTTTTTGTATAAGCTTCATTAGATTGTACCTTTCAAAGAATTTGTCTATTTTGGGTATGTTTCTGAGTTAATAGGTATAAAGTAGTTCATAATAGTCCCTATTGTCCTTTAATATCTGTACAATGTGAGTTGATAATAATACATCAATATTCATTCATTAATGACAACAAACCTACCATACTGATATACGGTGCTAATGATAAGGGAAACTGGGTGTGAGCCTCAGATGTACTTTTCGTGTGGTCTGCTCAATTTTTATGTAAATCTAGAAACGATCTCAGCAATAGTCTATTTAAAATAAAATCCCGTCTTTCCTGCAGGGACTGGCTGTCTGAGATACATTCAGGGGAAAGACCTTGGCAAGCCAGTGGTCAGTGAGCTCACGCTGCCTCCGGGGGCCCGGGGGCCCTGGCCCTTCTCTGTGCCCTTCAGGGTGCTGGCTCTGCTCAGCCGTGAACTGTGCCCACAGGGGTCCCTGTTTACCTGTGGGAGGGAGTCCCTGCTCCCAGCACCTCAGCCTCCCCAAGGGGACAGACTGTGCTTAAAGATCAGCAGCAAATGAAGGAGTCACCAACCTTGGGAAGACGGTTCACACTGCATCCCATTTTCCACCAGAGTAAGAATTTCCCGCATCTTCTCCTGAAAGTGTGAGTCTTACATATTTAGACAGGAGACGATCCGGGGCATGCCATTACATTCCAATCTTGCCTTTTGGACAATCATCGCTGATTTTCTTCTAGATGTTTCTGAAAAGACAAATTTGTTTTTGTCTTGACCTATTTTATTGTGGAAAAAAAAAGTGATACCAGAATCGCTTTGCTATGCCTTTTACTTCCGTTTGAAATGGCAGAACCCCCAGGACCTCCGCACATCTGCTCATCTGCGGCCTATCTGAGCCCAAGATCAGCAGGAGGGAGAACCAGAAGTGTGGTCTGGGCTCGAAGTAGGTCAGGTTCTTTAAGAGAAGCCTGGCCCAGCAGGGAGCCTGCACCTGAGCCAGGCCCAGTCCTGCTCCAGGAGGCCTGGGTGGGTCCCGGGAGGCGTGTGCGAGGCAGTAGGCGGTGTTGTACAGGCCTGGGAGTTGGGTGGAGGGGTTAATCAGGGACATGGGGCTGCACTGAGCTGAGTCTGTGCCTTTCTTTCTTCCCTGAACCACAGCTCCTGGCCCCGCCTGACCCTCACTGGGGACAAGCTTCCCACTAGCCCAGGAACAGAGGATGGGGTTAGAACCAGGAGCCAGGAGGCTCCATACTCCTGCCTCATGGGAGCTTACCTCCTCGAGGAAACGGCCTAGAGTGGGCCAGGCAAGAAGGGGCAGCTGTGGTTTCCACTGATGGGCTGTGGCCAAGGATGACCTTCCCAAAAGAGCTGGAGGAAGGGAGAGGGAGAGAGAGAGAGAGCGCACGCGAGAGAAACCTCAATCAGCTGCCTCTTGCATGCCCCCTACAGGAGATCCCACAAGCCAGGCATGTGCCCTGACCTGGAATTGAACTGGTACCTCTCTGTGTAAGGGATGATGCTCAACCAACTGAGCCACACTGGCCAGGGCTAAAAGATTGATCATTTTAAAGTATCTATTTATTTTAAAAAACATAGCACAAATACTGTGGAAAGATGGCCCAAAGAGTTGAATAAAATCATTACAACACATACAACTGACAAAGGACCATGAACCAATATGAAGCATTCCCGTAAGCACTGGACAACAGAAACCCCACGGACGAGGAGAGCTCAACAGAAGCGGGCACTTCATAGAAGAGGCTACAAGCATATAAGGAGATTCTGCGCTTCATTCATAATCAGGGCGATGCAAATTGGGGCCGCAATTAAATACCATTTTGTACTCACCAGATGGGAGAAAAATAAGAAATCTATTAGCATTAAGTGTTGGAGAGGCTGTGAATCAACAGGACCACTTTGACACACTTTGAAGGACCATCTATTTTTCAGTTTGCAACTGGCATCTCCTTTGGCATCTTGGTGAGCTGCAGCCGCCAGCCAGAAGTCAGGAGGGCTCCTTCTTCAACCCGAGGGGCTAACCTTGCACACAGTGAAGTGCTGCTTGCTCCCCGTTCTTGCTCAACAGCTCAGAGAGGGGGGCCGCCTGAGCTCAGGTCAGAGCACACCTGGGTCACCTCCAGTCCCTTCGATGCGGGAACGTTTGTTCCTGGGCCAAGCTGGCTGGCCCTTTGGACACTGCGATACTGTGTGTTATCTGCTTTTGTTTTACTTGGAAAAGATTTTTGGTTTTTGTCAAGGTCATTATTTTTTTTCTTTCTTTCTTTCTTTTTTTTTTTTTAGTGAGAGACTCCATCTAGAAGGAGTACCTTAGGGGAGGGGGCATTGCACTCTTTATTTCTATTAGTTACACTGTGCTTTTAACACATGACAGTCCCTGTAGCGTGGGTGCAGTCCATGGTGAAGCAAAGGGGCAGGGAAAACTTCAGAGAAAAGCACAGCAAAATACTAGCATTCTGGAAGAACTGCCATAATAAATTAGAGATTAGGATGAGATAATAAGTAGTCAATATACCCATAGCGCTCCCAATATTCTCTCTTGATGTTCTCACCATCTTTTAGTCTAGATAAACATGTACACATGGTTATGCTAGGGTGAGGTGAGAGTAGGATACAGGTGTGACAACTCATCTGAGAGGTTTTTGAGCCTGAGTCTGAGATACAGCTGTTCAATTGGCTTTGCGGAGAAGAAATCTAAGAGGATGAGGTCAGAGGAATGGGATGGAAAACATACACACGGTGCAACTTCTTCACTAAGGTAGGCAACCTGCTCTCTGGAAAAGGACTATTAAGCCAAGACATTCTTCACGACCGAGGCTGACCAGAGATGCCTTTTAGTCCACAGGGAGTCATCCTGTTATTCTTTCAGAGTTTGAGAAGGCTTCTCAGGAGCTAGGCACACATAACCTTATTCCCTGTCTCTTCTCCCCAATTTTTGTCGGAATATTTCTGAATATTAGAGACATGGAAAAAAATGACATATTCTCCTTTTCTCCCTCCTCATGTAGGGATTTCACAATTGAACTACAGGGGGCCTGTAGTTTTCTTTCTCTCTCAGTGATCAACAAGAGGCAAATGTGAGTGCTTCAACCTCAACAAGTGGTCTTAGTTGAATCTACCAGAAAAAAGAAGGTGATTGAAACCCACCTCTTCTCCTCCCTCCCTCCTCCCGAGAGGCGAGGGCTGTGGGAGGAGCACCACTGGGGAGGAGGGAGGGAGGAGGAAGAGGAGCCAAGGTCATTATTTTTAACCCGATGTTCATTACACTTTATTTACTTGTCTGGGCCAATTCTATTTGGGGTTCTCAACCCTTTTACCAAACAAAAGAAGAGGACATTTCCTGGAATGACATTTCCTGGAGTGACATTCCTGAGCGTGTTGTCAACTCCATCTCCACTCTGCGCCCTTCTTGCTACCCCCGGCCTTTTGGCTGCCTAGGGAAGTAATGCTCTCCCAGGCTTTCCTGTGTGGTCTGAGGACTTACGGCTACTGAGTTGCCTCCTGAAGAACTTCTGGGATAGTTACACTGCCTCCTTGTGAGTATAAAGAAAGGGAAGCCACTGTGTCTACCTGACAGAAAATACCTTTACCCCCGAGGAGAACTCGGCCCTGGGGAGGAGCCACGGAGCCCGCGGGACCCTAGGCCAAGCAAGCTCCGCAGGGAAGGGCTCCGTGCATCTCCCGCATGTGCCTCTTGTCTAACCCGTGCTCTCTGCATGGCGCCTGGCCGAGCATATAGTTTACACGCTTAGGAGCAGGAATCCAAGGAAGATGAGATGTCAAGTGGAAGTAACAGAGGAAGATATTGTAAAGTGAGTATTTCAGGGCAGATCATTGGTAAGGTGGCTATAAATAGCTAAAACCAATTTATAAGACAGGAGAAAATATCTGTGAGCAAATCCAAAACGAATATTCTAAAACTAAGATTCCTGAGAGTGGAGTGGTATGTTGCACGGAGAGTTATGCCTTATGTTAATATTATATAGTATTACATTACAATATAATCTACATAGATACATCGGGTTGTTTTGCTTTTTTAAAACATCACTATGAAATTAAAGTAGCATACCTGAAAATATCTATTTAACGCGCACACACACACACACACACATACAAACACACACAAGATAACAGAGCAATAAAAGACCAAAAAAGGCACACCCAAAACTAATAGCCATCGAATGGGATGCAAGACAAAAAGGCCTTGCTTCTAAAAGAAGTGCTCGCCGGTGTCGGCCAATGTCTTCCCAAGACATGTGTTCCTGTGCTGAGAGTTTGATGTAGTTTGGGCGTCCGACAGCATTATGGCCGGAGGACCTAGAATCGCGGGCCCGGCCTCTGCCCACAGCTGCCCCTGGGAGGTCCGTGCTCACCAGCGCCTGCCCTCCCGCCCTCGGCTCGCACACTCAGGGGAGCTGCGCGGGTGCAGCTCTTCTCAGCCAATGGGAGCCACAGGCTCTGCTGGGCCTCACACACATCCTGTCTCACTCCCCCGGTAAGAGCTTAATTCTAGCCTGAGCCAGGCAGCCTCTGCTTCTCCCTCCAGCAGCCACAGGAGGGACCAGCGAAAAGGAGACATGCTCCGTGGACCACACAGGTGTCTGCCCAGGCAGGCCTCACCGACCGAAGAGAGCAGAGGGGTCAGGCGGCTCAGTCTCCATCCTGGGCTCTCGCAGGCCGATGCTCTATCCACTGAGCCAAGCCAGGCAGGGCCGGCCTTGTGTTTTTTAGGCGAACGGTTCTAACCACACGCACCCAAAGCTCTCCCAGAAAGGTGGCGCTGGGCCTGGGGAAGGCGGCAGAGTGACACAGAAGAGGTAAGGAACGTGGAGGGATAGCGTTCCCAGACAAGCCAAGGTAAGACGTCACCAACACGTCTACCCAAGTTAGCTCATTGGCTTACAGCAAATCCAATAAAAATTCTAATGTAACCTTTAAATCATTTGGTGAAACGATTTTCAAGAACAATTATCTCCTAATTGTTTATCATAAAAATATACCTTTTTAATAATGAGATGAACTTTTTCCAATTTGGTCAACTCTCCCCCCCTACCCCTCCCCTTTCACCCCTCCACTGATTTTTCCAATTGATCTGGCCAAGTGGAATAGATTCAGGCGGTGAACTTCCATCTCTGGCCTATGAGTTTGGCTGCTGGTGATGGAGGTACTGTCTGGGGCTGCCAGACAAGCCTTCTGATCAGATGTTACGAGAATCGAGCCTGAGATCAGGCACTCTGCCATGGAGACAGCACAAAACCGATGTTGTGTAAACCCCGTCCCAGACACTCACAGGCAAACACGATCCCAATCCCCCTGCCCAGCTAGTGTCAAAGGGGAGGACAGTTTGCCCAATGCTTTCCCTCCCCACAGCCAGTTAGCAGCTGGACGGCAGGACACTGCTCTCTGCAAGGTTTACTTTGGCGGGCTTACGTCTTGTGCCTTTCACTCGTGCATGTGCACTAGCAAGAAAGGCTGTCTTTTCGGGGACCCTTCCTCATTTCAGTGCTAAAACACACAGCCCTGGGTGGAGACTTAGCATGCTAAGGAGACATGCAGGGCATGAAGAAGCATGGAGTTCCACCGCGCAGGCTCGAGTCCCCATCTCTACATACTGTATGTTACACTTAGATGTCTTTCCTGCCTCATCGTCTGTAAAACTGTCCCCAGCTTTTGTTTGGGAGCAACATGTCTTTCTCCCTTTAATGTTGTCTCCCCCGGCGCTGGAGCTGTCTGTCAGAAACCTCTCACCTGAGGGCCACTTTGTGGTGAACTCTCTGGATTTCTATCCCAAGAACTCGGGCTGGTTCGATGGTGGAGACCTGCCATGGAGCCCTGGTTCGATCCTGGCCAGTGCACCAGGCTCGCTATCAGTTTCTGGTGAACTTTAGATTTCTATCCTGGGAGATCACAGGAACCCGGGCGCCAGGAGCAACCCCACGTTCTGACCTGTGGGTTGGGGCCTCTGGATGCTGCGTTTACTGATGTGGATGAAAAGTGGGCTCCTAATAAACCCACTGAAAGGAACCTCACAGGCGACCTGATCATCAATTCCTAGCTGGGTCGGTCATGTGGGTAGGTCAGACCGCGGGTCTATAGCTTCTTTGTTGTGGTTTATCTTTGCTTTTTTTTTTATTTTAGATTTATCTTTATTGTTTGAAAGCATTACAGATGTCCATCTTTTCCCCCCATGGGCCCCCTAACCATCCCCCCAGCCTTCACCACAGTGTTGTCTGTGTCCATGGGTTATGCATATATGCATGTAAGTTCTTTGGTTAACCCAGCGGTTCTCAACCTGTGGGTCGAGACCCCTTGGGGGGTCGAATGACCCTTTCACAGGGGTCGCCTAAGACCATCGGAAAACACATATATAATTACATATTGTTTTTGTGATGAATCACTATGCTTTAATGATGTTCAATTTGTAACAATGAAAATACATCCTGCATATCAGATATTTACATTACAATTCATAACAGTAGCAACATTACAGTTATGAAGTAGCAATGAAAATAATTTTATGGTTGGGGGTCACCACAACATGAGGAACTGTATTAAAGGGTCGCAGCATTAGGAAGGTTGAGAACCACTGGTTAATCTTTCCCCACCCACCCACCCCTGCCTTCCCTCTGAAACTCTTTTTAAAATATTTATTTTTTTTATTGATTTCAGAGAGGAAGGGAGAGGGAGATAGAAACATCAATGATGAAAGAGGATCATTGATTGGCTGCCTCCTGCATGCCATTCCCCCCTCCCCCCCCCCCCACCCTGGAACTGAGCCCGCAACCCAGGCCTGTGTCCTGACCAGGGAATTTGTCCTGACGGGGAATCAAACTGTAATCTCTTGTAATCGAACCTGGTTCATAGATCGACGTTCAACCCCTGAGCTGCGCTGGCCGGGCCCTCTGAGACTCTTTTGCTTTAAGCAACTTTCCCACCATTTCTGTGCATCCTGAAGCCTTGGAAATGCCAGAGATCCTCCTTTCAGGGTCTCAAAGGAGCACGTGATTTTGTTAGCGATCTTGTAATCCCCCACCTGAATTTAATCTTCCTTCTGTTCCTTCCTTCTTTCCAAATGCACGAAAGAAGCTGCAGACTCATTCGTGAAAGCATTCTTCTCAGTTGGTTGAGATCTTGCTTCCGGGCTTATCCTCTGTTTGGCTCAAATACATTTTATAAAAATTCTCCACAGGTTTGGACGTTCTTTTTGTTGTGGTGGTGATGGTGTTTCTGTTTTTGTGAATCCTCACCCAAGGATATTTTTTCCATTGATTTTTAGAGAGAGTGGAAGAGAGGGGGTGAGGGGAGAGAGAGAGAGAGAAAGAGAGAGAGAGAGAGACAGACAATGATGTGAGAAGAGAGACCTGTAGATTAGTTGCTACCTGCACACGCCCCCAGCGGCCTGGGAATGAACCTGCAACCCAGGTACATGCCCTTGACCAGGAATTGAACCCTCAGGCCAACGCTCTAACCACTGAAAAACACTGGCTAGGACAATTTGGACATTCTTTTTTTAAAAATGATTTTATTGATTTCAGAGAGAGGAGGGGAGAGGGGGAAAGGGATAGAAACAGCATTGATGAGAATCCTTAATTGGCTGCCGCCCACACACCGCCTACTGGGGGATCACGCCCACAACCCAGGCACGTGCTCTGACCAGAATCAAAACACGACCTGCTGGTTCATTGGTCATGGCTCAACCACGGACCCACACCGCCGCACGGTTTGGACGGTCTTAAGTCAACACTGGAATTGGTGCAAGTGCCAGCAACCAGTGTCGACAGAGCCTGGATGGCTTCTCGGAGGCCATCACCACAGAAACCAGCCTCTGACAGGCTGGCCAACAGCAGCTAATGATAAACTAACATCTTGGGCCAGAGGAGAAGGAAGGTGGCATTGGCTGGCCAGTCCCTCTCCTTCTCGAGGGTGAGGTATAAAAGCTTTGCCTTTCCACAGAAGCGCCCCGGAGCTGGCAGAGACCACGGCAGGTGCCATGACTGCCCTGGGTATCACGGTCGCCCTGCTGGTGTGGGTGACAGCCCTGCTGTGCGCCTTCCTCTGGAAGCAGATGTACAGCAGCAGGAAATTGCCCCCAGGCCCTTTCCCGCTGCCCATTGTTGGGAATGTTCTTCAGTTGGAACTCAACAATATACCAAAATCCTTCACCAGGGTAAGAGAAATATTGTTGACTTGGGGGAGGAGAATTTGGGCATTAGATGTAATACGTGTGCATTCAACTCATTGTCAGACAAATTGTTCCGAATTAACTGAATTAACAGTGGTGTCCAAGAGCAATATTCAAAATATTTAGCTGATGGTAGAACTTGGGCACGGAGCACTCGAAGGGGGATCGGCCGTGGGTGCCCTGGAGGCCCCTGCCTGCGCCGAGTGCTCACTGCCTCCGTCATTGGCTGGCGTGGCGAGGCCACCACCATACTTGGTGTCATGCATTCACACCAGGTGCGCAAGGGCTGGTGTCAGCTTGGAGTTCTTTGTAGATGCCAAAGACAGAGCGAAAAGTGAATTGCTTGCCCGACCAGCCTGGGACCTCCTCCCATGGTTTTGGTGAACAGTGGATGCGCTAACAGATCTGAAAACTAAACGAGTTGATAAACCTACTAAATGAGTTAGTAAAAGAATGCCACACAGCACAGGGCGGGCTTGGAAAATGTTTTCACTAAGAGAGGTGTTGCTGGTGCTTTACACACCACGGGGGGGTGGGCTCCCAGGGGTCAAGATGGTGCGGGCTCTGGGTCCCGCTGCAGTGCTCTGGGGCCGTGGCCTTGACTGGACACAGCAAACTGTGAAGGTGACAGGGCAGCTGTGGGCAAAGTGGCCTCAGGGGAGGGACAGGAGCAGCAGACCCCCCGGGAAGGGAATCCGCCACGGCCAGGTGGGATGGCTGAGTGAGCAGGTGTACAGGAACCAGACTTCCCGCCGAAGAAAGCCACATCAGGCTGGGCGTAGACAGGCTCTCCCCAGGTCCCTCTGGGTCCTCATGGTCCATAGCCACGACGTTGGGGGTCAGTTGGAAGCACAGCGCTCCCGCCCCTCACTCCCCGCCTGCGGGTCTCGCAGCTGGCAGAGCGCTTTGGGCCGGTGTTCACTCTGTACCTGGGCTCCAACCGCGTCGTGGTCCTGCACGGCTACCAGGCAGTCAAGGAGGTCCTGCTCCAGCACAAGAACGAGTTTTCCGGCCGAGGAGAATACCACGTGTACCGGGCCCACAAGCACCAAGGTACCTCCCGCTGCTCTTCTCACGATGCCCCGGGCGGGTGCTGGGGGCCTGGCGGGGGCTGAAGCCACAGTAACAAGAAACAGTAAAGTCAGAAAGGCCAAGAGATGCCAGTCCATCCCGGGGACGGTTGGTCGGTTCACTCAGTCGTCACTCAGCGGCATCTTCACGAAGGCGGCTGTGACCAGGGCCTGCAGCACCCTGACAGCAGGACAGACCTTTATTTTATTTTACTTTAACATGTATGTTTTATTGATTTCAGAGAGGAAGGGAGAGGGAGAGAGAAACATCAATGATGAGAGAGACTCATCCATCTCCGCGGCCTCTTGCACGCCCCCTACTGGGGGTGGAGCCCAGGCCTGTGCCCTGAACGGTGACCTCCCGGTTCATAAGTTGACGCTCAACCACTGAGCCACGCCAGCTGAGCTATTTTATTTTATTATTTTATTTATTATCATATTATATTATTTAACTTATTTTATCATTTTATTTTATTTTAAAATTTATTTTATTTTGTTTTGTTATTTTATTTTATCTCCCCCCCCCCCCCTAACATCTTAAATCATCCGCTGCTCCCTGCTGTGGTCTCCAGAGCTCTCTCTGTGCTGCTCTCCCGCGTGGCTTCAAGGACCTCGGGAGGCACCGCCCAGGGCTCTGGCCTCCGACCTCCCCTCCCGGGCGGGCGGGCGCTGCTCTGGTCCCTCCCATCCCTCGCTCGTTCCGGCGGGCTGATCCCGTGGAAACCCGAGTTTGGACGACGAGTCTCCCCAGACTCCACCCCGCCCCCCGCAGCCCCGCCTCTGCCCCGCGTCCGGGCTGCGCAAAGTCCCACGAGAGCCGAAGCGCAGACCAGCTTAGCCGAACCCGGACCCCCACCTCGCACTCATCTGTGCGTTCAACTTGGCGCGGGGCCTCCACACGGGCGCCCGGTGCTGCCCGGCCAGGCTCAGGTGCCCCCCCTCCCGGAACCCGCCTCCCCGCACCCCGCCGTCCCAGGGCAGGGCCCGCGCTGGAGTCGTCCCCACGTGCGCGCGGAGCCTGTGACTCTGTGGCCCGCGCTTAGGGAGGACACTGAAGCCACAGCGTTGCGAGGGGAGGTGCTGGTGGAGTGAGGGTGACAATGGGATTCCGCCCCCGGGCAAGAAGGCGGTGGCGCGGGAATGTCCCTCGTGGAAAAGGAAAGGCACAGTGAGTTGCGGGGGTGCACAGACATGGATCCAGGGGTGCCCAGGGTGCACAGACATGGATCCAGGGGTGCCCTTGCTAACCTCCCGATGCTTACGTTTCACTCTTTAAAGTTAGTCCCTACCCAGCCAGCCCGGCTCAGGGGTTGAGCATCGACCCAGGAACCAGGAGGTCCCGGTTCTAGTCCCCTTCCCGGCACATGCCGGGTTGCGGGCTCGATCGCCGGTAGGGGGCGTGCAGGAGGCAGCCGATCACTGATTCTCGTCATTGATGTTTCTTTCTCTCCCTCTCCCTTCTCTCTGAAATCAATAAAAAATGTATGTGTTTTTAAAAATTAATCCCCGCTGGACACTTGACACAGGTGCGACCGGGTCGGGCGGGCAGGGGAGCCCGCGCGTCCTCTGCTGCCCCCTGGCGCCCGGTCTGGGCGTCGGCAGGAACTCCTCGCTGTCCCTCTTCCGCAGGAATTACTTTCAATAATGGCCCGACCTGGAAGGAGACCCGGCGGTCCGCCCTGACCATCCTGCGGGACTTCGGGATGGGGAAGGAGGGCAACGAGGCCCGCATCCAGAGGGAGATCCCCTTCCTGCTGGACGCCCTCCGGAAGACCAACGGTGCGTATGGCCGCCTCGGCCAGGGCCCGGGGTCACGGGGTCACGGGACAGCCCTGCAGCAGCTGGGCGCACGAGGCCACCTTCATCCTCTGACTCGCGGGGTCCTCTGCATCGCAGGGGGAGCAGCAGTGGTGGTCACGTGTGTGACTGTTATACCCGAATCACTGAGAAGTAAAGAAACCGGAATAGGTCCTAGCATCCCTATCTTCCGAGAATTGCCCTGTTTTTAGGGCGGCTCCTGGCAGGAGACGGCCTGGCGGCCTCCCTCTCACAGTCCCCGTTTTCCAGGCCAGCCCTTCGACCCCACCTTTGTGGTGGGCTCCGCGCCCTGCAATGTCATTGCCGACATCCTCTTCCGCAAGCGCTTCGACTACGAGGACAGGACCAGTCTGAGGCTGCAGACCTTGTTCAACGAGAACTTGTACCTGATCAGCACTCCCTGGCTGCTGGTGAGGCCCCTGCCTTCCTTTTTCACTCCTTAGTCGGCACTCATCTTCAGCTACATCGATTCCATTAGGAAAAGGAGAGGGGAAGCTCGGGTTGTACGGACGGACAGGCCTGCGAAAGCCAGGACTCCCTGCCCGAGTATTCCTTCCGGAGGCGTCCGTGGGCCCAGCGCTGCCTTTGCGGACACTCACCGTTTCACTCTTTCAAATTAGTTCCCGCTGGACACCTGCGCTGTGTTCACATCCCCCACAGAAGGAGCACTGCCTGACAGAGGGGTGCCCAAATAATACCGTGGGCCCAGATATCACACAATACAATGGTAGCAGCCATACGTTTAGGTTTGGAGGAAATGAGTCCAGTACACAAAATGGTGTTGCATGGGGGGGGGGGGGGGGGATATATATATATATATATAGAAATTCTCTCCTTTCTCTTTATTGTTCTAGCTTCACAATAGTTTTCCAAGCTTTCTAAACTGCCTGCCCGGAAGCCATAGAAAAGTAATGAAAAACGTGTCTGAACTAAAAGACTATGCTTTAGCCAGACTGAAGGAGCACCAGCAGTCGCTGGCCCCCAGCTGCCCCCGGGACTTCACTGACTGCCTGCTCATGGAGATGGAGAAGGTACCCTCCACCCGGCCCCGGGGAGCTGTGCTTGGTGTTCCCAGATGGTTGGTTAGGGGTGTGGGGGGAGGGTGTCAGATTGATATTATAACCTGCACTGCTGCTGCCCAGACTGCCCACACTGGGTACATTCTGGTGCTTTTGGTTTTACACAAATGCACTGGCTTCGGTGTGGCCACATACGCTGCTCCCACACAGCCAGCCTACCTGGCTGCCTTCCACACCACACAACACTCCCCTGTGGTCTTATCTGGGGAAGCTGTCAGGGGCTGTGGAACACACTTTGAGACCCCTCCCATCAGCTCCCTCCAGACCATGCTTCCTTTTTAAAAAAAAAAAAAATTGATTTTTAGAGAGAGAGGGAGGAAAAGAGAGGGAGAGAGAGAGAGAGAGAGAGAGAGAAAAACATGGATGTAATAACGAAACATCGATCTGCTGCCTCCTGCATGCCCCCCTAGGGAATCAAGTCCAAAACCTAGGCACAGGCCCTAACTGGGAATTGAACCAGCAACCTTCCGGTGCATAGGACAATGCCCAACCAACGGAGCCACACCTGCTTATCATAACCGTGTCTCCTCTGGGGAGAGGCCCTCAGCCTTCCTGGTCAGCATGTGAACTCCCAATTGTGCATGACTTCAGGGGGCTCCAGGCCTGGCCAGCATCTACCTACCTGACAGCTACTTAGGACCCCCAACCCACATAGGCCACACTTCACCTCTGTCACTGTGGTTCTAGACCAGCGTGTGACTTCCCTGGATAATGGCCCCAGGTTATCTGAGAATCTCCTCCACCGATTGGACCCCTCTCACTGCCTCTCCAGGTGTTTGGCTCCCCTGCCTCCTGGGACCCAAAGGCGCTGGGTCGTAGCAGAGGCCCCACAGCTCAGCCCTGGGCGGAAGGAGGTCATGGCACAGGATCAGCTACATCGCTGGTCCTCGCCCCGGGAAAGCCCTCGGTGCTATAAAAAGCACAGAGCCCCACGGCCTGGGCCAGGAGCCCTGCCCCTCACCTTTCTGGCTGGCCGTGTGCACACCCGCCCCTTCCTCCCTTGGAGCTGGCAGGACTGTGACTTCTGTGCTGCTCAGGGGCGCAAGGGTCTCTTTCTCATTCGCCTGAAGGCGTCCCTTTACCTGTCTATCCCTGACATCCACAGGAGAAATACAAAGCAGAGCCAGGGTACAACTTGGACAACATTGCCGCGACCGTGGCCGACCTGTTCTTTGCAGGGACAGTGACCACGAGCGCCACTCTGAAATACGGGCTCCTGGTGCTCATGAAACACCCAGAGGTGGAAGGTATGTAAATGGCAGGCAAGGAGCCCAGGGCCCTGTGGCTGTCTGACCTGGGCGGTCAGCCTACCGCATTAGGTGCATTAGGCGTCAGCTTTCAGTCTGCAAGTGGCGCTGCTTGTTAACCCTTGCAGGACATCAGACACGTTCTTTGAGGGGACATGTCCTTGTGCATGACAGCCACCTGGCACTCTTGAACACCCATCCTTCCTTACCCACTGACAACCGGATCACAGGAAAGGAGAGGCAGCACCAGGTTGGGAAAAGTCGATGCCGTCTGCATCCTGCTCCATAGTAGGACCTGTTTATGACCCTGAAAATAATGTCTGCATTGCCTACCCCCCTGAGGAAGACCTGGCCCTCTGGGCAGAGCAGGGAGGGAGGGCCAGGCAGGGGCGAGGAGGAATGCGGATCAGAAGAAAGAAGCCCTAGGGAGGAGCTTCCCAAGGCTGCCCGCCGCCCTGGAATCCCTTCACTCCTTGTAGGTGCGACTCCGGTGCCTGGAGGAGAAGACATGGCTCCCACAGTGTGGAGCACCTACACGGGCATGACTTCGTGCGTTTAGCATTTACTAAGTATCAGCGTACGATCTGTATTGTTTACGTGTGTTACATGTTTCTTCCGGTACCATACTGGATGTAATTTTGCAGTTCATGCTACATATTGTGAAGGCCCACAGGAAACCTCAGACCCAGAGAGGCCAAGCAACTTGCCAAAGGTTGCCGCTACCTCTGCCGATCAAAACGGGGACTTCAGACCCCTGCTTCCAAGGACTTCTCCAAGCAGTAGACATGCATGTCTGTCTTCATTCTGCCATTCACTGTCAGACTTCTCAGAAATCATTAACACACAGATTCCTCTCCCAATAGAGATTTCTAAGTCCACTTTGTTAGTCTCTATTTCTGACATAAAGACAAGAGCTGGGTTCGCCCTGATCAGATGAGAGAATGGACGCTAACAAGGAACTAAGTGGTAGTGGAGGTCAGGCCTGCAACCCAGCCCCCTTGCCAAGGCGGAGCCCAGGGCCTCAGCCCCTGCCCGTGTCTGTGGTGTCGCCTTCAAACCTGACAACCCTGCTGGTAGCAGAGAGGCTCGTGACCTTGGCATCGATGCCCATCACCACAATGAGGTCAGCAGCAGCAAGGCGTCAGCAACTTCAGCGGCATTAAGAACAGCAAGGGCTGCACCTCCGGCAGAGGCAGTGGAGGGGGAAGTGCCACCTCTCAAACCTGAAGCAACTCAGATAAGAGAAACCAAAAGCGTGTGCTGTAGCGCCACCTACTGGAAGAAAGAATAAGGTATCTAATCACCCACCTGTTGAATCTTGGAATTAAAGTGAACAACGCTTTACCTAAATAAGCGTTGCTACTCCAAATGCACTGGCAGAGGAACCACTCATCAAACACCATGAGAATGAGAATTCTCCAGAACTCAAACTTAAAGTCACAGAAGATTGTAACCGAATTGATAGCAAATTCAAAATAGCTGGCATGAAGAAAAGCAAGCTTTGAGAAAACTCAGAAGGACCATTTAGTATGCTCCCGAGTAAAATTAATGAACAGAAACACACGTTACCAAAGAGACTGAAACTCTACAAAAGAACCAGACAGATATCCTGGAGCCGACGAACTCAATACATGAGGTGAAGACTCGTCAGAAAGCCCTGGAAATAGAGCAGACCACAGGGGAGAGAAGACAGAAATCTAGAAATGATCACATGAAAGAGGAGAGAGACCTAAGATTTTAAAAATGAAGAAACTATCTGACTCACTAAAAAAAAAAAAAAAAAAAAAAAAAAAAGGAACATCGGATACTTGGTATCCCAGATAAGAAGAGAGTAAAAAGGGAACAGAGAACTTATTTAAAGAAACAATAGCTGAGAACTTCCCAAACCTGATGAAGGAGCTGGGCATACAAGTATAGGAAGCTATTAAACAACTAGTTACCTCAACACAAAAAGCACTTCTCCAAAACATTATATTAAAACTGCCAAAAGTTAACCACATAGAATTTTAAAGGCAACTGGGGGAGGGAGGGAAGATAGTAACCTACAAAGGTACCCCATTAGGCTATCTGCAGATATCTCAGCAGAACTCCACAGGCCAGAAGTGAGTAAAATTACATATTCAAAATACTGAAAAATAAACACTGCCAGCCAGGAAGATTCTATCCAGCACAGATATTCTTCAGATATGAAGGAGATAAAGGCCTTCCCGGACCAACAAAAGCTGAGGAGCTTACCACCACTAGACCTGCATTATAAGAAATGTAAAGAGCTCTTCTCCCTGAGATGAAACTACACACAACTTCAAGTAAGGTGAGAAGAGACAGACGGAATCAGAAAATTGCAAAGCTATTTCAGAGTGGGGTGTTTAACACTAAATTACAGCATGACGGTTAAAGGGGGAAACGCATTAAAAATAACTATAGCTATTTCAATTTGGTAACAAGCTCACAGCATAAAATGGGATAGTTTGTGGCAACGAAAAACATAAAAGAGGAGATGGAAAAGCACGAGATCTGTATAGTTAAGTAGTGTTAGGAAAAGTGTATAGCCACGTGCAAAAGAATGAAACTAGATCACTACATTACACCATACACAAAAATTAAGTCAAAATGGATTGAAGATCTGAGCCTAAGACCTGAAGCCATAACATATGAAGAAGAAAGCATGTACTAAGCTCTTTGATATCAGTCTTAGGGATGTTTTTATGAATTTAACTCCAAAGGGAAGGGAAACAAAGTGAAAATAAATAGAACATCAAACTAAAAAGCTCCTGCACAGTACAAAATGAAAGGCAACCTACAGAATGGGAAAAGATATTGGCAAGTCACATACATGATAAGGTGTTAATATCCCCTGGGTTATCCATGGTGATGGATGGTTACGAGCACAATATAGTACATACAGATGTTGAATTTTAACATTGCCCACCTGAAATTTGTATATATAATGCTACAAACCAATGTGACCTCAGTAATAACTAAAAAAAGAGTGGATGCCAAAACATGCTGTAGACTAGAAGCTGACGAGCCTAGCTCTCGCTGACATGGGTGGAGGGGTTGTCCAACAATCCCAGGCTCCTGGCAGCCTGAAGCACTCTTGGCCTGGAGGGCTCCCTCGATGGCTGGCTGGCTGGCTGGCTGTTGAGCCAGCCTAGAGTCAATCCTTTACACCTTTCCATTCATATCTTGGCAGAGAAACTTCATGAAGAAATTGACAGGGTGATTGGGCCAAACCGAATCCCTTCCATCAAGGACAAGCTAGAGATGCCCTACATGGACGCCGTGGTGCACGAGATTCAGCGGTTCACCAATCTCCTGCCCTCCAACCTGAATCATGAAGCAACCCAGGACACAGTGTTCAGAGGCTACATCATCCCCAAGGTCAGATGTGAGCTGGACTGCACACCCCTAGTGCTGTCCTACCAGCTCCGCCACTATCCTGCCCGGGGAGAGGATGGAGGGCCCAAGGACAACTCCTGCTGGCAGATGTGGCTCGGGCACCCCTGGCTGCAGGGTGCCCCTTCCCTAGCCGTCCTCACGTGGACCTGGTGACCACAGAGATCGGGGAAATATGGAAAATGGGCTCCTGAGATAGTCCCTGGGGTTGGTGGTATCACCTGAGGATATTTTTCCATTGAATTTTAGAGAGAGTGAAAGGGAGAGAGAGAAACATCAATGTGAGAGAGACACATCGATTAGTTGCCTCCTGCAAGTGACCGGAATCTTCCGCCAAGGTACATGCCCTTGACCTGACTTGAACCTGGGACACTTCAGTCTGTGAGCCCACGCTCTATCCACTGAGCCAAACAAACTGGCCAGGGCTGTTGGTGGGATATTCTAACACTAGAAAACAAACAGCAACAACCAGCCCTTTACTCCAGTGAAAAGGTTAGCGCTCCCACTGCTATTTAGACCTGACACCTGAGTTCTTCCTAGCTAGTCCCCCACTGAACACTTTCCCTCCTGCACAGGTAAAATGCAAAACCCCCTTCTTCACTGAGGCCTCCAGATCGAAGCCCATGCGTTGCTAACTTGACTGAGAAAGCTTTTGTTCTTCTAGGGCACAGTCCTAATTCCGACACTGGACTCCCTCTTGTTTGACAAACAAGAATTCCCTGACCCAGACAAGTTTAAGCCAGAGCATTTTCTGGATGAAAAAGGAAAGTTCAAGTACAGTGACTATTTCAAGGCATTTTCCGCAGGTAAGAAGAGTTCAGCTGTAGCACCCTCCCAGGATTTGTCCCGAATTCCCAGGGTAACCTGCCATCATCTCAGACCCGCATCACGTCCTTATTCACAATGTGACCCAATGCGTGCCTCCCTGTTCAGAGAGGTTAATGACATCTTCCCACCAGAAGTCCTGGGAATGAGGTGTTGTGGATGGATTATCTTTCTGAACAGTAGATATTTCACTTCATTCAGAACTAAAACTCAATAGAACTTAGTAAAAAAAAATCTTTCAAAAATGATATTACCTAATTCTCTATCTGCTACTAAACAGAATGTAACGTTTGGTTACCTGGGCCATCATGGGACCCTCAGCCTTTCTTGGGCTGTCACCTCTGGGCCTGGGTCTCTCAGCTGTTGGTGTGAGGGAAGGTCCTATAACCAGCTCGGTAACTGTGACACCTGATGGTATAGCATTGGCTTCTTGCCTGTGGGACGTGGGTGAGCATGGGGTGGGCAGACCATTCTCCAACCTCCCATGGGTTTAGGCGGCTGCGTCCTGGTGGTTGAGGTGTGTGAAGGCTGGTCCCTGAATATGTGTTACTGATACTCTTACCCTGAAATACATTCTGTGCTTCCTTTCAACGGGCAGAGAGGGGCCCATCCCGCCTCCGCCCGCTGTCTCATGTATGCTGTTGTCACTGCAGGGAAGCGGGTGTGTGTCGGAGAAGGCCTGGCTCGCATGGAGCTGTTTTTGTTCTTCACCGCCATTCTTCAGCACTTTAACTTGAAGTCTCTCGTCGACCCCAAGGATATTGACCTCACCCCCATCGTGAATGGGTTTGCCAGCATCCCGCCCGACTACAAACTCTGTCTCCTTCCCCGCTCACAAGCGTGAGGCCCGGGTGCTCTGAAGATGGTAAAGGGGCGTGAGGAAGCCGCTCTCAGCTGTGCGAGTGAGGGGGGAGCGACTAGGGATGCACACACCGTCCTCAATAAACAGCTCATGCTTCAAAGCCAGCAGTGGTACCATCTTCCAGTCTCTCTCTGACGGACCGTCCTGCCTGCCTCTTGTAGGGATCCTCCCAGATGGCCCAGGACAGTCTCCCCATCCCAAGACCCTCACCCCATATTCAGAGGCCCCTTTGCTGGGTAAGGTAACATAGTCACAAGTTCTGGGATTGGGATAAGGATACCATTGGGCCTGTTGTTCAAACCGAGTCTCGGTTTCAGGTTTGATGCCTCAACTCTCCTGCTGACGGGAGAATTCCCACTGAGGCCTGTTCTTCCTTTTCCATGGGAACAGTGCTGTTCAGTCTGGGGCCTGTGTGGGTCTCTCTCCACCCCCACCATTCACTGTCCTACCTGGGCATGGGAGCCTTTCAAGACAAGGAATCTCTTTGTACTTAATTTGCTGTATTTTGACCTGGAGCACAGACAACACTGCCTTTAACCGGGCTGGTGCATTTTGGTGGATTTGAAACAGGCCTCAGAGGCACACATAGTCCTGAGTGTCTCCCAGCACACTGAGGGTTTCTAACATGATAGTCTTATAACAGGGTCTCGGTGATACATTTTGTGACCATGAGGGCACAAACTACACTCAGCCTCCAATTGCATTTCTTTTTCTCAGCCAGTCAGTGGTGAGTGTGGGCATGTCACTGACTGGCTGAGGTCTCCAGCACCCTGGTCCTCCCTGTTGGGATTTCGGGGATGCTGTGTCATCCAAACCTGGCTACGGAATGGAAGAAACCACCACAGGGTGGGTTCTCAGGACCCTAGACCTATCCTGAGAGGTCTCAGGCCTGCATCCCTCTGCCCGGGGACCCAGAGCAGTGGGTCCTGGAGGTGAGCAGACCAGAGACTGGGAGGCGAGGGAACCATTGACTGAGTGCCTTCTGAGGCCAAGAGGCCGAGTGCGGCCAAAGCTTCACCTAATCCCAGAGGCCTCTCCTCCCCTTCCCCAACCCCCCAGCGTGGACACAGCTGAGGCAGGTGTACAGAAATAGTGCCTTTATTTCCTGAAGCCCAGGCATAAGCAAAAGGGCAGGGGGGACCTCCTCGCCTAGGAGGGTATCAGGCCCTGCTCAGTGGGCAGCTCTAGGTCTTTCTCTTCGCTGACTCCAAGGGGCTTTGGATTGGCCTGTGGGAGGTCAGGGTCTGAGATGGAAGTCTCCCCAAATCTGTGTACCCACACCCTCCCTGGGGCCTGCCCCTCCCCCGCCCCACTGACAGCCTCTTCTAGAGTCTAGACTTTGCCTTGGCTGTGCCCCTGTGGGAAGATCATCCTCTGAGGACCCCCTGAACCCCCTCCTTGCCTTCCCACCCCCCCCCACCCCCAGTTCCTTTCATGATTCCAGGGCTCACAGCTTCTTCTGGGCTGGCCCCATCCTCTTGTTTGCTCTGGGCTTGCGCAGTGACTTGCACTCCGAGCTTTTCCAGTTCCTCCTTCAGCCTGGACATAAAGGGATGGATAAGAGGGGGGGAGAGGGAGGGGGAGGGGAGGAGAGGGAAAAGAGAGCGGGAGAGAGCAGGGGACAGAGGCAGGAGACTCCCTGAGCAGCCTCCCCTTACAGACAGGGAGAGGGGCTCCATGCCCACCTCTGCCTCCTCTGCTGCAGCTGCTGGCACTCCCCCTGCAGCTGCTCGTGGCGCTGGGCAGTGTCCTCCAGGAGCTCCTGGGCCTTTCTGGTCTCCTCCTCAAACAGATGCCTGAGGGGGGGGCCATCAGTGCTGTGGCTCCCTCCCTCTGCCCTCCCCACCCTGTCCCTGGCTTACACTGCAGCTGCCGCCTCCTTGCTGCGCAGGAAGAGCCCCTCGGTGATGGCAGAGCAGCCCTTGGTACCAAACTGGGAGCACAGACGATTCTTCACATCCTCCAGCTTTGCTTCTACCAGCTTCTCTGCAGCAGGAAGGGACAGATGGGCAGGCCAGGGCAGATCAGGGCAGGGCAGAGCAGGGCCCCCCCATTCTCACCTTCCTTGAGCAATTGCTCATTGCTGCTGTCCAGGGCGCCAATCTCCTGGGCCAGCTGCTCTGGACTCTGAGGGGGTAGAAAGGAGGCCATGCTTATCTCCCACTTCCCCCCTTCGCCTCCGAGAAGCCTACTTGCATCTAGTCTTCACTCAGCAGGCCTCACTTCCTACCACCCTGGCCCTGCAGACATGCCGGGCACGGTCCAGCCCCAGGGGCTCTGCACTGGCTACTGCCTCTGCCTGGAACGGTGCTGTGCTGAGAGGCTCAGGAGGTTGTCCTCTGGAGAATCGGGGGCCAGCCAGCCCTGTTGCTCTTCCTCATTCCTCTGCGTGGCCCCCTCATTGAGCCCTTCCATCCTGACATTCATTCTCTCTTACTAGTTTCTGGTTTGGAGGTTGGGATCCCTTGGTAGCAAACACTGACCCCCACCCCTACTTGTGATGTCCCCAAATATATCTAGGGGTCTCCTTGATGGATGACCCCTCCTTAGTTCATCAGGATTCCTCCTGACCACTGAGGGGCCCTGAAAGGCAGCAGGGATGGGTGGGCAGGACCAGCGAAGAGGATGAAACTGGGTGGCAGTGAGGGTGGTGATGAGGCTCTGACGGGAGGGGATTTTGAGGTATGGCCGTCACAGCTTGCAGGCACTGGGTGTGGTGGGTGAGAGGAATGAAGCCGGGAGGATGACTGAATCTGGGGCCTGGTTCTGCCAAGGAAGATGGGGGAAATGGGAGGAATGGCTTTGAGTGACTCACGTGGAATTCCCAGAGGTCCTTGTGCTGGCTCATCAGTTCCTCCAACTGTTCCTCGAAATCCAATCTGGGGGCCAACCACAATTGGATGAGGGGTCCTGGGTTGAGACGCCCCACATCCTGGCCCAGGCCAAGGGTCTCCATGTACAGTCCTGGGGAGGGGGGCTTGCCCATACTCTTTGCTCTTCTGGGGAAACTTCACCACCTTGACCCTCTGGGTCTTAGCTTGGCCAGTTCCTCTTAACCCCCATCCCTGATATCACCCCCATCTATAACCCATTCCAGCCCCCGAAGGCCTCAGGCACTGGGCTTTACCTCAACTGCCTCTGTTTGCTCTTCTCTTCCTCAATCTGGAAGTTGAGGGCACAGATTCGCTCCTTGCACTCCTCTAGCAGGGCTTGCTTCCTGGAAAGAGGCAAGACAGCCCTCCATCATGTTCTCTGAATGTCTCCCCAGGAAAGGGCTGGGGTGGGGCTTCTGCTTCCTTCTCCTGAGGTCTGTCCTAGGCCTCTAGGTGGAGTCCTTCTTTATAACTTCTGTGTGTGTGGTGGGGGGGGGGGGGGGACGACATGAGCACATGCCCCCTGGAAATATCTTGGTGAGGATTAGGGAGATCAACAGGGACATGGTCAAGTGCAGAAGCACACACACATTCATCTCATCTGAATTTCCCAATCTGAGGATGCCAGGACTTGGTGCCTCTGGTCACAAAATGAACTGAGTAAGTGTTGAGGAGGCGGAGAGATGGATACACAAATAGGTGGATGAAGAATAATGGATGATTGATGAGAGGCTGAGTGGACAGACGGTTGAAGGGACAGATAGGCAGGTAAGTGAACAGACAGCCATGGAGCCGGTGGAAAGAGTAAAAGGCTTAGAAGAAAAACCAGCCAGAAGAATTGAATTGGTATTCTAGCAAAAAAATGATTATCCCCAGTGAGTGAGAACACCCACAACATGCCTGCCTATTGCGAGAGCTGGGCCTTTCCATTGGACAGGAGAGCTGTGATCCGCGACATTCCCCTCACTTTCTTTACCAGAATGAAGGGCAGGGCAGAGTGAGGTCCAGGTGAGCGCTTACCTCTGTGCCTCACTTTCCTTTTCCTGGCAATGGAGCCGGAGGATCCTCAGGGTCTCTGCAGGGAAAGGAACCATCAAGGCATCAGGTTTGTGGAGAGGTAACAGCGTTACATCATGTGGAGTCTCGTGGACACGTGGTGGGACTCTGTCATTTGCTACAAATCGGGTGGAAGCCACAGGAGGGATGCCAGCTCATTCAAAGGCTCAGGTGCCCTGCAGGGAGTGAGCTTCCGCAGGGCGCAAAGGCAGAAGCCTGGGGCAGTGTAGCTGTCGTTACCTTGCTTTTTACTCAAGATCTCTTTCAGGCGCACTTTCTCTCCACTCACTGGAAAACACAGTAACAGGTTCAGGTATCAAGGCACATTCCGGTATCAAGGACCACCCCCTGTACCCTCAGGGACACGGGCAGTTTGGTACAGCACTCCTCCGAAAAGCAAATGTGGACCCCTCAAGGCCAACCCCCTTCCCTCTTGTGCCCACACTCCCTGTGAGCACCAAATGCTCTGATGTGACACAGGGTGACTGACTGGAGGACCCTGTGGAATGCAGGTGTGTTTATATGGAGGGAAGAGAGAAAGGAAACACATCATCTGAAATGGGCCAAGACTGTGAGGAAACACGTCAAGCAGGAAGGGCATGTAATCAGGTGGTGCAGGGTGCTGTCTTTGGACGGGATGATTGGGGAGGGTCTTTGAGAATGGAAATCTGAGCTGGAGCTGAATGATGATGTGAAGCAATGGGAACCGATATTATCTGGGGGAACAGCCTAGCAAAGGCCGTGAGGTGGAAGTCTGCTTGGAGGGTGTTTGGGGAATACTCCTACCCACAGTAGGCAAGGGGGAGTTTGGTAGGCTAGGACCTGAGGCTGGAGAGCAGGCGGGGGCCCTTGGCCACAGTACACATGCTCAGTGCCTGGAATACTGGGTTCAGGGAGGCATGACATTGGGGACCTCTGAGTGAACCTTGGCACACTTACGTGAGTCCAGTTCCTTCTGCAAGGTCTCCCAGACAGTCCGGGCCTCTCCCAGCTCCTCACTGGCTTTCTTTTTTGCTGTGCCAAAGAGCAGGACAGACATTGTCAGGGCAGCCTCCAGCTACACAATTCCTTGTAAACAGTGACATTTCACATTTGTCTTCGAGCGAACCCAGAGGGACCCAGATTTTATTGAGCAGAAAAATGAGGCTTCCAGAGGCCTTTTTGTTGGGCTCTGTCTGCAGCAGGGCCAGGATAATGGACCCAGGACTAGAACAGCTGCATTTGGATGGACCCGTGCTTGGTTTAATGCTCTGCAGTTGCTGTTGTGAAATACTTAGTAATTTCTGAACAAGGGGTCCTGCGTTTTCATTTTGCACCGGGCCCTCCTGGCTGACAAGCTAAAATTCCTGAGCTCACCCACCTTGTTGGACCTCATTAATCCGGTTAATCAGGACCTCAACCCTGGGCTCTAGGCTTCCCGCTGCAGGGAGGAAAGGAGTTTGAGTAAAGATGACAGGGCAGGCAGAGGCACATGGGGACCCTCCAGGGGCTCACATTCAAGGTAGGGGAGACGAGGAAGAGATAAACCAAGATACTGACTCGGGCTGTGGTAACCGCAGTCAAGAGAAATAGAGGGGCTAGGGAATCAAAGACTGAAAGAGTGGGACATGCTTCTTCAGATATGGGAAGGCCTCTTCAAGGCCCCAAATCAAGTGAGGGGGCAGGCCCTGCACTCCTGGGGTGGGAATGGGAGGCCGTCGGTGCAGAGGTCTGTCCTGAGATGGCAACATGGCTGGGAGGAGCCTGGTGAGCAAGCAGAGAGGAGCAGAGGTGAGGTGGAGGGAAGGGAGGTGAAGGTGAAAACCTGGGTCTAACTTTAATCCCTTTCATGCAGTGAGTCAAGTGGGTGGGTAGTCAGCGAGGGGGTTGCAACTGGGTTTTGGGAAAATGTTTTGCCTGCTATCCCCTTATACTTTAATTTTGGATCATAGGGCTATACTTTTATTTTCAAGAATTAAGTTTTAGAAGTAAGAGTGAATGAATTGATTTCCAAAGGTTGTGAACTGTGGGGCCTGTAGTTGAATCCACTTCTGTTTGAGCCTCAGTTATAACGGAGACATATGACCTTTCTGCAACTTCTTCACCATCTCCATCAAGTTTTCAATTTTCTGTGAGGACTTGGCCTGCCCTGTGGAGACAAAACAGAACATTTCAGATCCTGTAGGAGAGGCTGTAGGAGAGGAAGGATCCGACAACCTTGGCTGGGACTGAGATGGGCTGAGGGCAGACCTCCAGTCAGAGAGGTGCCCCGGCTGGCTCCTTGTCTTGAGGCGGACACTGCACGAGAGATAAATGGAGCCCCTTCGTGAGCAGCTTGCACTAACAGGTAAATGACACCTCAGGTCTCCCTTTACTAAAACTCAGGGTGCAGGAAGGGATGCACTCTCACTGCTGCTACTGTTCAAGGCTGGGTCCACGCTCGTGATGTAATAGTGAAAGGAAAGAAAGGAGGGATATAAGAAACTGAAACAGCCAAAACCGGTTTGGCTCAGTGGATGGAGTGTCAGCCTGCGGACTGAAGGGTCCCAGGTTTGATTCCGGTCAAGGGCATGTGCCTGGGTTGCGGGCACATTCCCAGTGGGAGATGTGCGGGAGGCAGCTGATCGATGTTTCTCTCTCATCGATGTTTCTAGCTCTCTATCTCTCTCCCTGTCACTCTGTAAAAAATCAATAAAATATATTTTTTAAAAAAAGAAACTGAAACAAGGAGTCAGAAATCACTGCAACTGGCAGACACCATAATCAACTAGAAAGTGCTAGAGATCTCATTTTTAAAACCCCACAAGGAATAGGAAGAACGCTTAATAAGATGTCTCATTTAAGCATATGTAAATACAAAGAGCTTCCCTGTATACAATCAATTGTTATTCTGAACCTCACAGTAAAGTATTTCATGTTGACATGTTATAACCAATATAGGCACTTGTGTTTTTCACTCCCTAATAAAGTAGTAGATCTAGGTAATTATTACTAATGGCATTAACAGACAATAAAGATAACCGGACATCATGAGACACTCAGGTAAAAATACAAGGTAGGATTCTTGACCAAAAATGACACATACTCACTAAGCCTCTCAATTTAAATATCAAGTCAGAGGAAACACAGGGACAGGGGAACATGTTAAATGGCTCATGAGTATGAAATGAGCAACATTCTGATTGGGAAGCTCCACAGGAAAAGCAACCCAGCTTCTTTAACAAATAAATTTTTGGGAAAAGGGAGAAAGGAAGACCCTTACAGACTAAAAGGGATTAAAGAGACATGTTAACCAATTTCAGTAAACAAACTGCATTTAGATCTTGATTCAAACAAATGCACTTTAAAAAATATTGATGACACAATCAGGGAAATTTGAAAATTGACCAGATAAGTTGATGAAACAAAAGAATGATTGTATCTCTTACAATTTCAGAGGTCACAATGGCATTGTGGTGAGCTTTCTGAAAAGAGTACTTATCCTTTAGAGAATGTTTAGAGATGTACGAGGCCGTATCTATGGGTTACGTGCTTTGATGCCTGGAATGCTGTGAAATGAAACAGTGGAGGGGTGAGGAGAAAAGAGCAAACCAGACTGCCCAGAGCTGATCATCGTTAAAGCTGAAAGACGGGCTCGTAGGGTAATTATACTTTGTTCTCCACCTTTGTATATGTTTAAGTTTTTTCATAATAAAAATTTTGAAAATCAACCAACCAACTAATCCATCAATATGGAGAAGCTAAACAACCATTTCTGCATGCGAGTGGCGAAAAGAATGGTTAACCAAAAATTACACAAATGGCCAAGAAACATTTGGAAAGAGGGACACCCTCAAATCATAACGAAAGAGATGAAAACCACGCCTTGTGCCCCGGAGGTGGGTGAAGATGAGGAAGTGTGACAGCGGCGTTTGGGCTGCCGTTGGCCGCGGGGCCCTTACACCCACGGACACACTGGAGACCAACGCGACCTCTGGCAACCGTGTGGCTGCAGCAACATGTTGAAGACAATCCCACTTCTAGGAATTTACCCATCAGACATACTCAGATAACTATTCAACTCAGATAAATATTCAAAGGGCACGAGATGACACTGAAGCAGTGTCTGTTGATGTCAAAGTGGGAAACCCATGGAGAACTTGGGCTTCATCCCCACGACAGGGCTCTGTGCAGCGTCAGTCCCCAAATACGCGTCTACTGCGTCCACCGAGTCCACATAACCTCTGGCTCGAAGGATGGGAAAGAGTGTTTACTGTTCACATACACTTCTGTGTATAGTTATATTAAGTTAACAAATTTCTGCGTATAGTTATACTAAGTTAATAAATTTCTGCGTATAGTTATATTAAGTTAATAAATTTCCCCGTAACCCCAAAATGACTTTTTAAAAAATATATTTTTATTGATTTCAGAGAGGAAGGAAGAGGGAGAGAGAGAAACATCAACGATGAGAGAGAATCATGGATCGGCTGCCTCCTGCACGCCCCCTACTGGGGATCGGGCCGCAACCCAGGCTTGTGCCCTGACCGGAATCGAACCGGGACCCTGAGTCCGCAGGCCAAGCCATCATTCTTCCCGGGCCTTGTCCTAGGAAGGGCGGAATGTGGCAGCAGCAAATCGCTGTCCAATGAGCCAACGACTATCTCACAAAACAGCCTGTGTAGTATGAGTTCCCTATTTTTGACTCTCTATTTTAAAACAATTCCACATTTACTTAAAAGTGGTAGAAACAGAAGCCACAGCCCCTGCACGCCCTTCCCCGGGTGCCCCATGTGTGAGGCTGAGCTGCAGACACCACGCTTCGTTACCCAGAACACCCTGCGGGGTCGTCGGAGGTCAAGGGCACTCGCCCTGCAGGGACCCCTCGTGCCCGACATTAACATCGGACCCTCGAACGACGGTTAAGAAATGTGCCCACGGAGTGCCTACACCGTCCCCGCAGAAAATCAAACAATAAGATTTAAAATGTGCCCTCACTTGTGTGTTCCCCTCAGAATCCAAACCCCTTCCCCGCAGCCACCGGACAGACGCCCTCTGTGCACCCCGCGCAGATAATAAGCTTTTCCCGCAGATGCTAGAACGCGGCGGCCCGGCCTGCGGATACAGAGGGGAAGCCACCTGCGCTCCCGCCCGTCCCCGGCGGAGGCCCGCACCCCCCGCACTACCTTCTGTCTTCCCAGCCTGGTCCGTCGTCCCCGTCCCCGAGGACTCAGACCTCGAAGGCCCCGGCCGCCCAGCCATTTCCTCTCAGCTCGTGGGCGCCTGGTTGGCACCTCCGCTGGGATTGGACGGCACCCGCGAGGGGGCGGGGCTTCCGTAGCACGCCTGCGCAATGCGCCTCACACCATCTTCCGGGAGAGCTACAGCAGGATAACGGCTCTGGGCAAACGCCAGTGAAAGTCCTTAAGGGTAGAAGAGGGAAGGGCCGCCGTGCAGACTTCCGGGCTGCCGATTGGCCGGTCTGAGGAATCTGATGCGCATGTGCAGAGGCCTCTGGGCGTGCGCCCCTCTGGACGTCGCTGGCGCTGCAGCACGTGCTCCTGGTCAGTCCATGGGGAACGGAGCTAGAGCCCCATCTCTGAGATGCTCCTCGCTGCACACACCAGAGCTTTACCGTGTCACCACAGACTCCTCGCTCAGGCTTCTGGAGCGAGGCAGACGGTGTCAGCTCCACGGGACTAGCCTTGGCTGCACGTCTAGGTAGGATGTAGGGGAGAGTGCGAGGGTGGAGCATGACCCTCCTTCCTCCTAGCTTGATCCCACGGCTGGCCCTGCTACCTGTGGACAGAGAACGGCCGAAGGTGGGGCCGAGGGGGGTGAGCCGTCTCGGGGTCTGCTGGGAGGGCAGGGGGTGCGGGAATACCCGGCCCATAGGGGACGAGGTGTCCTACCCCACGCTGCGGCAGGTGGTCACCTGGGGTGGTGCAGGTGGAGGCGCGGAATTCTCGTTTCTGGGGAGAGGCATGGCTGCGGGGCCATCCCCGGGCCAGTGGACCTGGGTGCAGTCAGTGCGGGATAGTTTCCAGCCTGTTCACTATATACAAAGTCTGTTCTGGGACAGGCCAACCAGAAGGAGCAGTCTCAGCGCTGGCACCTCTGTGTTAAAGCCCTCACCCATCTTCCAACCAGAGAGGTGAATGCTGACAGTGGGGGTTCCCAGTGACTGAACTGGGGTGGCATGATAGGAAATGAGGCCAGGAGCGCCAATGAGCCTGATAGAGTCTCAGCACTGTGAGGATCATAGAACCTTTCTTCTCTAGGCTGGGGGCTGGGGGCGGGGCGGGGGGACCCAGTTGGTAGTTCTTACACTTGGGAAACAACAGGATTGGGTCCCTAATTTTAAAAGGTCAAACTGGTCACAGTGTGGCGGTAGGACTGGACGAGAGAGGCGCAGTGAGTACACCGGTGAGAGGCGGTGCTGGCCTGAGCAGAGGCAGAGACCATGGGTTTGGAGAAAACAGGGGTGTGAAGACCAGAGAGGCCGTGGTTAACAATGTCTTGAAGGTAAAGCCAGCACAGGTGTAGGAGCTGGTACCTAGGGGGACTTTGGCTCTTTGGACATGAATAGAAGAGCTCATTCTGCTAAAAGGAGACTATACTCTTGGTTTATCCCGCACAGAGGGTAGGAAAGACTAAGAAGGGAGGAGGGCGGGAGAGTGGGTGCGGATCACATGTTGGGCAGGCGCTGACATACTTCGCTGAATCCTTGCAGCCACCCTGAGAGGTGAGGAGACTGAGTTTACATTTATTTGCCTGAAGTCGCACAGCCAGTAAGTGATGGGGCCAGAAGTCAGTTCTGTACCTGTCACCCTAGACTCCATTCTGAGCCACCAGGAAGCTCTTGTCAGGTGAGGCCTCAGAGGAAGGTCACGTGGGCAGAAGCAGACCTGTGCTCTGGACTGAAGAACAGATTTTAAACGGCTGGAGGGCAGGCAGGGTGTAGAAGGGGGGAAGCCCCTGTGATAGGCCTCTGGTGCTGGTTGTGCTCCTGTGAAGGGCCAGGGCACCTCCTCCCTCCCTCCCTGTCCCCTTCCCCAGCTGTCTGCCCAAGTCCTACCCCAGACACCAGCTGGGGTGAGTGTATGGCAAGGTGGGCCATTCGGTAATGTGCAGATTTTCTGCAAATAGAATGACCAAGATTCAACCCAAAGCTGCAAGGACTGTGTGATTCCTCCATTTGTCCAGGATACTGTGTGTGCTCGCTCTTCTGGCCCATCTTGGCCCATTTAAGGCCTCAGTTATGTTAGAATCAGTCTTCAGCTTAAATACCTGCAAAATGGAGATAACACATCCCCTGCCTCATCTACCAAATGGGGGCAATAGGTCAGATGAGTATGTGAGGATCTTAAAACAGGAATTATATCAAAGTGAGCTTATTACCAGGGGCCTACATCCTCATTTTAATGCAGAGTGGGCAGAGCCCTCAAGGCAGGAAAATGCTCTTTTCTTCCAGCTTGTGGGCACCTTGGGAGGAACACCTGAGTGAAGGTCACCAGGAAGAGTTTTTCTCTGTTGCCAGCTAGTTCCGGCTTGAAAATAACCAGAAATGCTATTCTCTGCTGCCATCTCCTGTGCATCTTGGAAACAGCACCTGAGTAGAGGTCAGCAAAAGTTCTCTGTTGTCTCCTGTGCATGTTGAGAACAACACCTTAGAGGAGATTACCAGAAAAAGCTGGTTCAGAGGCCGGGCTAGGACCTGAGGCCCCAAGGCTAGGCTTCAAGGCTCCGAGGCTAGCATCAGTCTTTAATGTGTCACACTGCGCACTGACAAGTCACGGGCTTTGGTCTTGTGTTGGCAGTGGCAGCTTACAGTGAGTCTAAAGGTCTGAGCACCACACTGGCCTGCAGGGAACAGACACTCATTCCAAACCCCTATCCCCATTCCTTCTGAAGTCTATCATTGACCTGTCCAGAGAGCAGTAGCTGCAATGACTGGTTTCAGTTAAGTGTACAGCAACTTAAAACAGAATTATAAAAACATATTTACAGATATTCCACAGTGATCCTACAGTCAGGAGCAAAGACTTTTTTATTTTTATTTTATTTTTATTAATCCTCAACCGAGGATATTTTTTCCATTGATTTTTAGAGAGTGGAAGGGAGGTAGAGTGACACAGAGAGAGAAACATCAATGTGAGAGAGACACATCGATTGGTTGCCTTTCACATGTGGGATCAAGCCTGCAACCAA
The DNA here is from genome assembly GCF_000147115.1 of Myotis lucifugus. Lineage (NCBI taxonomy): Eukaryota > Metazoa > Chordata > Mammalia > Chiroptera > Vespertilionidae > Myotis > Myotis lucifugus. Next base: position 1,729,011 of record NW_005871303.1, read on the forward strand.
GGTATGTACTCTTTGCTGGAATCGAACCCAGACCCTTCAGTCCGACGGCCAACACTCTATCCACTGAACCAAACCCGCTAGGGCAAAGACCTTTTTATAAAAGGGTTATATCTAGGGCTGTGCAAAATTCAGAACGATCAGATCCCTTTGAAAGAGTCCAGAGTCCATGAAATGAAAACTGACCCATTGGGAAGGCCCAGTGTGCAAAAGATTGCCTTCCAGGAAAGGACCCTTATTGAGTACACTTGGCCTTGGAGCCAGAGGTTGAAAGGGCTCCTGATTCTAGAGGGAGAGGTGCTTCCCCACTTCTACACCCTGCCTGCAAGTCACTCTCACTCACTGAGGCTGGCTCCCTTGGTCGTGCTGGAAAGAGGTATTGTTTATTTAGAAAGTCACAGAGATAAAAAAAAAAAAAAGTGAGACAACCAGGCTGTGTGGGCTCAGGAAACAAGTTAGAGAGTCAAAGGGCCCTTGGAATTTAGGAGAAAGAAAACAAGGATATAGGTGCCTGGGGGAAGGAGAGGGTGAAAGGCATAAGAGAGAAAGGGTGAGGGAGAGAGAGGGATGGAGGCTGGGTCCTCTGTCCTAAGGGTTTTTATCTGCTCTCTAAAGGTGGGGAAACTAGGAGAAAGAAAACAAGGATATAGGTGCCTGGGGGAAGGAGAGGGTGAAAGGCATAAGAGAGAAAGGGTGAGGGAGGGAGAGAGGGATGGAGGCTGGGTCCTCTGTCCTAAGGGTTTTTATCTGCTCTCTAAAGGTGGGGAAATTAGGGGAGGTCTCTGGGGAGGATCTCAATGGAATATTCCTGGAAGGCCATCTTTGGCACACTGGGGCTTCCCAATGGGTCATTTTCATTTCATGGACTCTGGACTCTTTTAAAGGGATCTGATCCTTCTGAATTTTGCACAGCTCTAGACATAATCCCAGCTTTCCAGGTGTGTCCTTTCAGGACTTTCTAAATAAACTTTTCTTTGTCTTGACTCTAAACTTTCTTTCTGTGTGTGTGTGTGTGTGTGTGTGTGTGTGTGAGAGAGAGACTCGGATTCTAAACTTTCTCAGCCCCAGAACTCAAGCACTGAGGTTGCTGAATCAAGGTTCAATCACAGAATCTGGTGCCAGTTCACCTCTAGGAGATCAAGGCTAGATGCTACAGGGCCTTATAAGTTGAGAGGAAAAGGAAATCAGAAGGGTGTAAAGGAGGGTGGAGAAATAATATTGCTTTGTAGAAAGTTCACTCTGACTTCAGTGTTATAAAACAGATAAGGACGGGGCAAGCCCGGGAGCAGGCGAGCAGCTGGCAGGCTGCGGCAGTGAACCCGCTGAACAGTGAGGGTGGCTAAAATTAGAGTGACTGCAGTAGGGATGAACAGAAACAGGAGGAATTCTCAGGAAAGACGTTAGACAGAACAGCTATATCTTCATTTTCTTCCTCCTGAAACTTTAAAAACGCAAATGGGATTGTTTGTTTCAAAAACATTTTGGAAGGCACAAAAAAAATGGACAAGTACTAGATGATTGAGAAAACCAGTAAGGAAGATAACTCAAAGGCAATTTTATTGGCGCCATAGACTCACCAAGAGGTTTAGGACCCGATTACCTCAGGCACCTCTGGAAGTGGCAGTGAAGGGGATGAGAGAAGTCCTATAATTAGGATTGGTTAAAACTGCTTAAGAAGCAGTTAAGTCCCTGACTTGAGTTACTGGAATACTACCCATCCCCCTTCTTGGGAAAGAGACTGTAAGACAAAAGGAAGATTATGCAAAAACTGTACATACTGAATAATAAAGCAATTTATCTCACAACCCCAGCCCACTTTCTCTACTCAGCTCCAAGAACTCTAGCTGCCCAGACTTCAGCCTCTAGGCAGGAGGATATGAGGAGAATCTTCTTTGGGTCATGGGAACGAAAGAACTAGAGATACTGAAATCAGGGTTTCCCAATGAGATGACGCAGCCAGATCCACCCACAACAAGCCCCAGAACACACCTTCCACTTGCCCAAGTACTTCTTCAGCACTTGCTTTGGATCTTCTGGTCTTACCTCAGCTCGAAATGAACCCCGACTGTTCCTGCCGGGTGGCCCCTGCCCTTGCACTTGCACTGCTCCTGCAAATGCAAAGAGTACAACTGCATCTCCTGCAAGAAGAGCCACTGCTCCTGCTGATCCACGTGTTGTACCACGTGCGCCCAGGGCTTGTACCAAGTCTGCAAAAGGGCATCAGACAAGTGCAGACGCTGAGCCTGATGTTGGAAAAGCCAGTTCCCACATGGAAAAACCAGTATTTTTAAATTGTTTCCTATTACCCTGACTTTGGTTGGTACATTCCTGTTTCTATGAAATCTTTCTGACAATAAACTCATATAGACTAAAACAATAACAACAACACAACCCCACCAAGGCCTATTTATATGCTCTGAGCTCCCAATCACCTTTTTAGTCCCCACACTTTAAAAAAGATCTTTTAACATGAAAGAGAGCAAAACAAGACACACACAAAGGAACAGGAAGTAGCAACTTAGAAGAAATAGCCCACTCGGGAAGCCAAAACAATAAAATACCTACAGTCTGGCCGGTGTGGCTCAGTGGTTGAATGTGGACCTATGAACCAGGAGGTCACAGTTTGATTCCCAGTCAAGGTATATGCCTGGGTTATGGGCTCGATCCCAGTGTGGGGCATGCAGGAGGCAACTGATCAATGATTCTCTCTCATCATTGATATTTCTATTTCTCTCTCTCTCTCTCTCTCTCTCGCTCTACCTCTCTGAAATCAATAAAAATATATTTTAAAAATATCTATGAATAGTATCTTAAGAGGGATAAAAGGATCAACAACCAAGAATAGCATCAGGTGCATTTAAAAAGAAAAGAAATTCAAGAAACAAGGAAGAAAGTCAATAACCCCTGGAGTGAAGAAAGGCCCCACTTTTGAGTGTTATGTGTCAACAACAGTGTTGTGTTATTGGAGGTCATGTTGATTATTTGAAGAGAATTAAGAGGATAAGATTTTTAAAAAGAAAAAGTAAAGAAAAGTGAAAGTCAATAGAAGAAAAATAAATGTAAGAAAATTCCCAAAAAGTAAAGCAAAAAAGACAAACATGGAAGCTAAGAGACAAACCTAAGAAAATTAGAAATTTCTAGGCAAGGAACTCCTATATCTGAATATTAAGAGTTCTGCTAAGAATAGGCACAGAGAAAATGCAGGGGAGGGAATCATCAAGGGGGAAAAAATTTATTCCCAGAAATGAAGGATACAAGTTTTCAGATTGGAGTTGAGTACCCAGTACAGTTGGTGAAAACAGACGCACATCAGAGTGTTAGGACTATAGGGCAATATAACCTTGATGGCCTTCTGTAAGCTTCCCACCACAGGAGGGCAAAGACCAGAAAAACTTGCAGAACACCAGGAATCAGACCAGATAAAAATTGTCCTAAAGACACCTGATCGCACACCCACATTCCATCTGCATTCCAAGCCCACCAACTCAGCCCCCAGACCCACTGATGACAAGAGCTTCCCGCCAGTGACTACATATACGGACGAAACTCCAGCTCCTGGGTGCTGCCATCCATCATCTACCAAATGTCTCCTGTGCAGCCCTTCCCTTCGGATACCCCACCCCCCATCCCCTTTCGTTAAATAAATTCAATTTTCTTTCATCGCAGTCCGAGATGGCTATTCAGCTTGCCCACACACCCCAATTTTAATATTTCACAGAGCATGGAGACAAGATCCCTAAAGGTTCCAAAAGGAGAAAAACAGGTCAAAGGGAAAGGAATTCAGCTTCGAAACTATTTACCTCCCAAACATACTGTCTAAGAAAGCAATGGAGGAGATGATCCAGCCAAATGAAGGAATAAGCTAACGGAGTTCTTCCTCTGTGGGATACAGAAAACATGATACTGTTGAAGAAAAAGAAACTGGAGCCCCTAGAACAGCAAATCAAGACTTACTTGCAGTTTCAGCTCCTCCCAGGGATGTGGCCTTAAACCAATCAGTCTGGAATTTCCTGATCAACTCTAGTGAGGTAATCTGCTTGATAAGATCCTTCAGCCATTCCCAAAAGGTAGGTGACTTCGCCTGAAACAGTCCTTATGCTAATAACTCCCTTGTCCTGTCTTCCTGTCTATAAAAGCCTTACATTTTGTACAGCTACTCTATTTATTAAATAGGATACCATCCAGTTCATGAATTATTCAATAAAGCCAATTATATCTTCACATTTACTCAGTTGAATTTTTGTTCTTTTTTATTTTAGTTTTTGTTCTTAAAAGATTTGGTGGCAGCAGTGGGATTTGAAGTGAATTTCTGCAGGTATTCGGGGACAACAAGAAACACAGGCATGGGACCCCGCAAACCCTTCGAGTTCAAGGTCTTTCTCATCATCTTGGAGGGCCATGGATACGTTCCTCAAAGCTCTGAGCTTCCCTTTTTTGTGGGTGTCAAGCTCCCAGTCTAATTGGCTTTTCAGCTCTGGGCTTGTCAGATCACCTTGAGCTGGCAGACAGTTCCATCCAGAACACAAGTCCCTGGTCTTTGGTTCTCCAGTTGTTTAGAATCAGTTTTCTCAGTTCTAGGCCACAATCTATACTAGTATGTTGTTTTCCTCGTCTTAAGGCTTGGAACACTTTTCACCTAGTGCACTTTCATTTGTCTTTTAACTGCTAGTGTACAGGTGAAATTTCCGGAAAACCCTGAGGCATCTTCCTCCTCCTCCCTCACGAGAGAAGATGGAGCTGTTTATCCCTCAGACAGAACTTCACTTTTTCCTTTTTCTTATTTTTTTAAAAAATACTGTTTATAGATTTCAGAGAGGAAGGGAGAGGGAGAGAGAGATAGAAACATCAACGATGAGAGAGAATCATCAATCAGCTGCCTCCTACACAGCCCACACTAGGGATCGAGCCTGCAACTCAGGCATGTGCCCTGACTGGGTATCGAACCTTGACTTCCTGGTTCATAGGTCGATGCTCAACCACTGAGCCACGCTGGCTGGGCAGAACTTCACTTTTTCTTGCTTAGCACCTATTTTAGTTGTAAATGAATAATTATTTAGTAATAAGCTCTCACTGGACTGTACATTCCATGTGGGCAAGGATGGTGTCTTCTTTTTTCACTCCAGTATTTCCAAAACCCTCAGTAATTATATGTAGATAGGATTACTTAATGCCCTCTTTCAAAAATGCTGACATGGGCCCTAGCTGGTTTGGCTCAGTAGATAAAGCGTCAGCCTGCAGACCGAAGGGTCCCTGGTTCGATTCCTGTCAAGAGCACATACCCAGGTTGCAGGCTGGACCCCCACTTGGGGAGGGGGGGTTGTGCAGGAGGCAGTCGATCAATGATTCTCCCTCATCATTGATGTTTCTATTTCTCTCCTTCTTCCTTACTCTCTGAAATCAATAAAAATATATTTAAAAGAATTTTAAGCCCTAACCGGTTTGGCTCAGTGGATAGAGCATTGGCCTTCGGACTGGGGGGTCCTGGGTTCGATTCCGGTCAAGGGCATGTGCCTTGGTTTTGGGCACATCCCCGGTGGGGGGTATGCAAGAGGCAGCTGATTGATGTTTCTCTCTCATCGATGTTTCTAACTCTCTATCCCTCTCCCTTCCTCTCTGTAAAAAAGTCAATAAAATATATTTTAAAAAAAGAATTTTAAAAATGCAGACTTGGGGTGGAAGCAGAAGTGTGTTTACTGGTAGTGAGAAAAAAATCTTGCCATTGAGATGTACCCTCATGGACCTTCCCCTGGCCTTTTAAATTTTCATAACTACTTATTAGTAATATAAAAACATTTTGCCCCAGAAAAATTAGAGGGTGAAATTAGGATCACAGTGTCTCTTTAAGTAAAATCTGAGGAATTCTTTTTTTTAAATTGAATTTATTGGAGTGTCATTGGTTAATAAAACCATACAGATTTCAAGTGTACAACTCTATACACAATTATTTAGTAATCACTAAATATTCTACAGAGGGAGAAATCCAAAGTTGAAGTGTTCCCTGGCCACTGCTGAGTTGGTATCCAGCTGTAGTTTCATGCAAAGTAAATCTGAAATTATGATTTAAAAGCAGGATTTTCATGTCATACATTTACAGTTGCCCTTTGAATATCAAGGGGATTAGGGATGCCTACCCCCACACAGTTGAAAATCTGTGCATCATTTTTTTTAAACCCTCACTCAAGTATATGCTTATTGATTTTAGAGAGAAGAGAAAGAGGAGAGAGAGTGAGACAGAGAAACACTGATGTGAGAGTGAGCATTGGTTTGCTTAGGTAGGTACCCCGACTGGGGATTGAACCCATAACTTAGGTATGTGCCCTGACTGGGAATCAAACCCACAACCTTTCAGTATACAGGACAATGTTCCAACCAATTGAGCCACACTACTCAGGCTGCATGTAACTTTTGATCCCCTTAAAACTTCAGAGCCATCCAGGGTATCTGTGGGGAATTGATTCCAGGACCTTGCCCACCCCATACCAAAATCTACAGATGCTCAAGTGCCTTATATAAAACTAGTGGTCTGGTGCATGGATTCATGTACATTTAAAGGAAATTAATTAGAAGAAAGATTTGTGCAGTAATTACATTACTGCAAAAAATTACACGTCAAAATAGTATATATGATATAGTATTATAAAATTAAAACATGCATGTCATATGTATTGCACATGCACAAGTCAATGTTTATTTTTAAACTATAGACCCGGTGCACAGATTCATACACATTGAAAGGAAATTAATTAGAAGAAATATTTTAGAGGCTGGGGAGGGACAGAAGGAGATTGGCCAGCCGGAGAGGGACCGAGGGAGGTTGTCTCCTGGGCATGTCCGGCCTGTCTCACCCAGTCCCAATAGGCCAGACCCCAGCAGCAAGCTAACCTACCAGTCGGAGTGTCTGCCCCTGGTGGTCAGTGCACATCATAGCAACTGGTCGAACTGGTCAGACACTTAGCATATTAGGTATTTTTTAATATATATATATATATATATTGCCAGTTCACATCATATGTACCGGCCAGTTGGTCAATCAGATGGTCGGGTGAATGTACGGTCGGTCACTTAGCCTTTTATATATATAGATGAGATGGTGTAGAACAATGCATACAGTTGGCTGTCTGCATCGCAGATTTCCAACCAGATTGAAAATACTGTCCTGTTAGCGGTGAAATGGCACCAGATTGTTATCAGACCTCAATTCAGCAACCTCAGTACTTGAGTTCAGTAAAAAAAAGAATTCAGAGCCAAGGAACTCAAATTATAAGAGAAAGTTTATTTAGAAAGTCACAGTGGTAAAAAAAAAAAAAAAAAAAGTGAGCCAGCTGGGCTGCATGGGCTCAGGAACTGAGTTACAAAAGCAAAAGAAGGGCCCTTGTTGCTCAGGAAAAGAAGGGCAGAAAGACGTGCCTCGGAGAAGGAAAAGGGGAAAGAGGAGAGAGAGAGAGAGAGAGAGAGAGAGAGAACACTGGGTCCTTGGTCCTAAGTGTTTTTATCCCCTCTTTAATTTAATGGCGGGGTCTTAGGGGAGATCCCTGGGGAGGATCTCAATAGAATATCCGTCAGCTTTTCCAGGTCTGTCCTTTCAGGGTGTGGTCTCTACTGATTGGTCAGTGCTAAGGGAGGGTTATTAGTCATTGCATCTGAACCTGATGTCAGCTAAGGTGTCCCTTCATCTGGTTTTGCTGCTTTTCTGGGTCCCGAGCTGAAACACATCTGTGGCCTAAGTGTCATCTCTAGTTTGACCAAAAACTCAGCAGACCCAAGGCTTTGTTCTTAAGATTACTTGATGTGCAAAAAAAAAAAAAAAGAAAAGAAAAAAAAAGGAAAGAAAAAAAAAAGATGACTTGATGTGGGTCAGAACCTCACGTCCTAAGGACTTGATGCTTAAGGGAGTGGTCCTGCAAGGACTTGTACGGGAGTCCTGTGAGGCTATTCTTCAGTCCCCCTGTTCCTCCTTTAAGGGGGGCTATCACATGACCAGGATATGCGAGGGGAGGCAAGGTCACCCTGGGGCGAGGTCCCAGCCTAGTTTGTCCGGTTGCTAGTACCTGGGGCTTTCTGCCCTGGTGACTTCTGTACCTGGCCTATTGTTCCTGCTCTTCTCACGTCTACCTAAATGCCTACTATATCAATTCGGTCCGCAGGTAGTTGAACCTGAGGACGCAAAACCTGGGGATATGAAGGGCCGCCTGTATATTCATTGAAAAAAAAAAATCCCAGTATAAGAAGACCCAAGTAGTTCAAACCCGTATTGTTCAAAGGTCGACTGTGATTTGCCATGAAGCTAAAATACGAGACGTCTCCATTTACTACCAGGGACTTGGCCACCCTCTCCGCTAAACAAATGAGTGCGTGAGAACGTGGTGGTAATGCTCTGGATTTGCAACTCGATTTTGTCAACTCACCAGACTCACCAGAGCCGGGTGTGTAACCCAATGTGCCAATTGATCAGGTCACTGTGAGAAATGCCAGGGACCCCCATAGGGCGTAAGGAGGGCTGGAGCCCCGAGTTTCCTTCTTTTCCCGCTTTCAAGACTCCGTTCCCATCACACCCTCCCCCCCCCCGCCACACACACACACACCCGTGCACATGCCCCATTTCCAGACGATGAGACTGGCCCCTTCCAGGCCCAGGGAAAACAAACTGAACTTGGACGTTTCTCAAACTTCCTCATTGAAAGGTGATCATAGATGTGACCTGTGAGTGCTGACATGGGCGAGGGGGGGGGGGGGTATGGGAGGGAGGGGGAGGGTCCCGAAGGGTTCTGCCCCCATTAGTTTTGGCCGGAGACCAATCCGAGGGGGGTCTCTGGGTTGCGCCCCGGGGGTGCGGGGCCTCTGCCCC
>NW_005871303.1:1738900-1826693 GCF_000147115.1 Myotis lucifugus
CAGTCGCAGGTGCTGTGAAGGCTGCTCTTCTGCTCGGGGCGCGGGGGATCAGGGAAGGTTGTTGACGGTTAACTCGGCTTCGGCGAGGAGCGGAGGCAAACGCGTGGGAAACCCCGGTGCGGGAGGGAGCCCTGGCACCCGGCCGCCCGCAAGTCACTTAGACGGGAGAGTGGCCTCAGCTCCTGGAAAGCCTCGTGCCTCGTGGGGTATCGGTGAGAACGACCCGTCAGAAGCTGAATGCTCCCCCGGGGCCAAAGCTGATGGCGTGAAGTGGATGCGTTTCAGCCCTCGATCATGGTCCCTATAATCGGAACTCGTTTAGTTACCTGGTTTCGCAGCCTGAAACTAGAGGCAGCAAATGAGACGACATCCCGGGTAGGCAGGCATCCCCCTGGTAACCAGTGAACGCTGACAACCTGATGGAGTGGAAACTATGTGTACCTGTATTTTAAAAACCAGACTAGACCCCCCCTCCCCAAATCATATATCCATCAAGGGCGCTTTGAGGAAGGGGCAAATATCCCTCCACCAGATCCTAGTAATTGATGTTCATGATACTGGAACCCGTAATTGATACCCAAAATAATGGTCCCAAAATGTGGAGTGAAGGTTAAATTGCATAGTCGGTTTATCAGGGTACAGACTCACAGATACTTTATCTGAGAAATCCTTCAAAAGTATAAACTTTCGGTGCTTAATGGGTGCAGTTCCAGTTACTGATCTTTAGAAAATTTACTTATGAGAAACACCCCATATCCTAGTTATGCTAAACCAATGAGATTATTTTATATTTGATAGAGATTTGAATGTATTTGTATCAGATTTTGTCTCCTAAGTGTATAATCCTAAGGGGCACATCTCATCATGGTACAGAAATGATATAATTTGGGTATAAAATACTGGCTTTACAGTAGTTGGAAAATTTTGTGAATTGTGGGGACCTGGACCTTGATACCCCCTCCCCCCCACATCCCCCCACTCCCCCGCAAGAATAATTTGTTCCTATATAGGTTGTGTCTTACAGAGAAATAACTAATATTGGGTTGTCGTGATTTTTTTGTAGAAGCTGTTCTGAAGTATAGTATATATATTTTTGCTGTGTTTTCCTGTCACTGGGAATGTATTGAATACCTTTATAAAACAGCACTATGGGTATGTTTGTGTGAGAAGTATGTCAGGTGTTAACTTCTAAACTCTTTTTTTAAAAAATATTTTTATTGATTTCAGAGAGGAAGGGAGAGAGGGAGAAAGAGATAGAAACATCAATGATGAGAGAGAATCATCGATCGGCTGCCTCCTGCACGCCCCCTACTGGGGACCAAGCCCAAAACCCAGGCATGTGCCCTTGACTGGAATCGAACTTGGGACCCTTCAGTCCCCAGGCCGACGCTCTATCCACTGAGCCAAACCAGCTAGGGCTAACTTGTAAACTCTTTTTGCTTTAGTAGGAAATTGTTTCAATCCATTCCCCCCACCCCACTCCCCCAGATAGAAGAATAATGCAGCACATCTGTTGTAGTTTTGGTTCCGCCCCTGCCTAACTCTCAGACCTCATCGCTACCTTACCCCTCATGTTGAACTCTTTCACATTGACTTTGAGCCTTGCCTTCTGCATCAGCTGTTTCCTTTTGCCTGGTCCCTCCTTCCCTTCCCACTTCACTCTCCTGGCTGAATCTTACTCTTCCTTTGGGAACTTAAGTCCTTCTGCTCCCAGTTACTCCAGGACCTTGTGTGTCCTGGAAATGAGCATGTAAAGCAGCACGCTGTTGAAATTACTTGTTTTGGGTTCCTTTGCTGGATTTTGACTCTGAGCAGTCTTGGCCTGTAGCTGCCTTATTCACGGGCAATATCCTAATTGCCTGGAATATGTTTTGTGCAACAGAAGTGCTTGGTGACAGTTGAACAGAGGCAGTGGATGGTTTCTGGACCACACATCTCAAACTTAGGGCAGTCCTGGCAGACCTTAAATTGATTCAGAGAATTTGTGGGTATGCCCCGAATGAATTACTTTTACATACAAATCCTAATTCTTTCTTCTTGGCTCAGATAAGAAACTTGAAATTCTGTGAGTGGCTACTCATAACTATATGAGTCTTAATTAATCTTTGTGAACCAATCTGTACCTTGCATTTGTATTTGCCATAATACAGTTGTTCATATGTAAAGGTTTTTCTGCAAGCCTTCATAAAATGCATTTAATGTTTCAGTTCCAGTTTCTAAAAGATTTTATTTGCAGGACATTGAGGTCCAAGGCTTAAATTAAGATTTAGGAATGCTTTAGTTCTGCAGATTTCAGTTGGGCTCTGTCATGGGCATAATGTTAGAGTCAGTCCCTCCGCTATTGCTCATTTCGTGATCCATAGCAGATAGCTTTCCTTAAGCAAAAGAAAGTTTTGTACACTTCTTTTCTCTTTTAATCATTTTTTATTTAAAAGAAATTTTCTTTATTTAAATTGATTAAAAACTTGAATTAATAACCGCAGTTAATTTCAGAAGTAGGAATGCTTGTCAACTCTGACTTCTTTTATTGTTTTTAAATTGTTGGTTGAGTCAAGATCATTATTTTTAGTTATATTCAAGGAACTTTGGTTGTATCTGATAGAATTAGAACTAGCGTATCTCGTACAAAAGAGCAGTGGTGTGTGAAGGAGGGGAGGAAGGAGTATTTTCTAGTATTTTAGAGAATTTAAAGCAGTAAGAAAATTGAAAGTTGGTATGCCTTTTTATTGTCACCATGATTCTAAACAGGCAATTAATACCCTGTTGTTTGTACCCACCTTGGATTTCTCCTGCCGTCACACCCTTAGGAGGCCACTGATAAGAAGAAATCTGTTAGGAGTGTTACGGCCAAAGGTGATCCTGAGTGGGAGGCGGGTGAAAGGATTGAGAAAAGACAGACAAGAGAATGAAAGCTGGGTCTCGGTGGGACGCTGCTCCCTGATGAGGAGACAGCGCCAGCGCCCACAAGTCGTGTCTTTATTTTATAGCAGATGCCACGAGGCAAAGTAGGGGCGTGATCAAGTTGTTTACAGCATTCTCGTGAGTTCCAACCTCACTCAACTACATGCACCCGAACTCTATCGCACAGGCACGTGGGGCCACGTGTTCGGACCATAGGTTCAAGCTTACAACTATGGCTGTTGGCTATAATTGTGCTGGGAGGGCCCTGCCCTCCAGCTGGGACTTGCACGTGGCAATGAGAGGACCCTGTCCTTTAATTAGTCCGAGGCTTGAACCTGGCCAAAACACTGTAGCCGCGCCCCACAATGAGGCTGTGGAACCCCAAAACACAGGAGAGTGGCTTGGTATCCAAAGAGACTACTGAGTGGATCAGGAACTGGGAAACTAGCAAGAATCCAGTCTATCTCTTCTCCACATAGCTCCCACATTCACTTGTTCTTAGTTTCAACCCACACTAGTTAGCACCTCCCGTTTAATCCCAAATTCCAGGGTTAGAGAAACTGATTGGCCTGGCCTAGTATGGAGTCAGGAGTTCACTCCTACACTGGGCAGCTATGGCCAGAGCACAGCTATGTCATGTAGGCGGTCATGACTGTTGGGGGGGCGGGGAGGGGAGGGCCGGGCGGGCAAAGTTCTCAGAGAAGAATGGATTGGGCAGCTATGGCAAAAGGCATAAATATGGATATATGCATTTTTTTTAACTCATTATATAATAGCTTCCACATGGTTACAAAAAACATAGCAGTATTAAATGAAGAGTAAAAGTATGCCCTTCCTGTACCGAGGTAACCACTTCTGTTTTTACTTTTAGTTCTTTTTTCTTTGCAAAAATTTTCATTGAGGTGTAACTCATAATATTCACCACTTTAAAATGTAAGTTCATTGGTTTTTAATATATTAACAGTGATGTGCAATCACTATCATTTAGATCACCCCAAAAAGAAACCCCATATCATAAGACCCAGGATTTCACAGGGAATTCTTATACATACACAGTACATAAAACAAAAACTTTATAAATTGGGCATCATCAAAATTAAACACTTTTTTCTTTGACCAGTTTTCTCAGTGATTAGAGCATCAGCCCGTGGACCGGTTCAATTCCCCGGTCAAGGGCACATATGTTGGTTGCAGGTTTAATCCTCCACCCCTGGTTGGGGCACCACTAGGAGGCAACCAATTAATGTGTCTCACACATCGATGTTTCTTTCTCTCCCCGCTCTCCCGTCCTTTTCCTTTTCTAAAAATCAATGGGAAAAATATTCTCATTGGGTGAGGATTAAATAAATTAAAACCTTTTGTTATGCCAAAGATATTTATTAGGAGACTGAAAAGACAAATTATGAACTGGGAGAATGTTTTTTGAAAATCGTACATCTCATAAAAGAACTTGTATCCAGATTATATAAAGAAAATACAATGATAACCCAATTTTAAAAAGGAGCAAAAGATTTAAATAGACACTTTACCAGTTCAGTATTGTTAGCCACTAGGGAAATGCAGATTTAAACTATGATGAGCTATTATGCACCTATTAGAACAACTACAATTGGGAAAAAAACAATAGTGACAATAGCAAGTACTGGCAGGGATACAAACAGCTAGATTCTTATACATTGCCAGTGAGAAAGCAAAATGAAACAGCCACTCTGGAAAAGTCAATCATAAAGTTAATCACACATTTCCAATATACCCAACTGTCCTAGTCCTAGGTTTTTGTCCAGAGAAATGAAGGCTTATGTTCACACAGAAACCTATATGCACATGTTTATAGTTGTTTTGTTCTTAGTTATCAAAACCTGGGGGAAATCTGTCCTTCAATAGCTAATAGGACAAAAAAAATTAATGGTTCAGCTACATAGTGGAATACTATTTAACAGTAAAAATAAATGAACTATTGATACACGCCTGGCCTTAGAGATTCACTAGGACTCGTGAATCAGTGTATAGATGTACACATGGCTAAGATTTATTACTGCAGCACAGTGAGGATACGAACTGGGAAAAGACACAGATAGAGTCTGGAAGAATCCATATGTAGGCTTCTTTATGCTTTCTCCCTTGGGAGAGTTCATAGCTTGGAAAATGTATTTTTTAAAAAATATGTTTTCATTGATTTTTAGAGAGGAAGGGAGAGGGAGAGAGAGAAATAGCGATGAGAGAGGAACATCATCAGTCTCTAGGTAATAGCGTTGCAAACACAGCATCAGCATCACTTATGTAGAAATCTGACTGATAACACATACCTTCAGTTAATCTAAGAAAACATCAGACAAAACCAAAATGATGGGCATTCTATTTTTTGAAGGCCTGTATTCTTAAATATGAATGCCATAAAGATAGGAACTGTTCTAGATTAAAGATACATGGTAGCTAAAAACAATATGTGATGCTAGGCAGGGTCCTGTACTGAAGGGGTAAAATGCAATAAAGGATATTTTGGGTCAGATGACAAATTGGAATATGGATGGTTGATTAAGTAAAAAGTATATCAGTTTTTAACTTCTTGAGGTCGATGGACAGTACTGTGATCTATTGTTAGGAAACACATTGAACTACTTAAAGGTAAAAATCTGTGATGTGTGCAAACTTCATCTCAAATGGGTCAGAAAAGTGTACATGCGAGAGAGCAAATGATAAAGCAAATGAAGCAAAGATACAGGTGTTCTTTGTGCTAGTCATGTGTCCTTTTGGAACATTTATTCCAAAATAGAAAATTCAGAACAACAGCAACAACCCAGCTCTTCATTTCAGTCTGTAGAGAAGTGTTTTCAGAGAGCCGTGCGCTGTGCAAAGGCTGCTGGAGGTGCTGCTTTGCCTGGGTGCCCCCTCTTTCTGTGGGCATCGCAGCCAGTCCTTGGCCCCTGAGAACCCGCAGGAGGGCGGCACGCCCTGGTGTGTAGAGCCAGCCTGCGGTGGGCAGCTTCTTGTCTTGAATGTGCCACTTACCCGAGCAGCCTATTGTGTAGTGTAGCTTGACCTTTGAAAAGTATATTTGTCTTTCAGCCCAAAATGGAGTTAATCCTGACTGGGAGAAGAAAGTAATTGAATATTTTAAGGAAAAGCTGAAAGAAAATAATGCTCCTAAATGGGTAAGTTTGTTGCTCTTTGTGGGGGAAGATGGTTGGGCTGACTTCCAGTTTCTCTCAGTAGAGTTGTAATCTATATATAATTTTAAAATATATAAATTAATGTGTACGCCCTTCTGCCTTAAGTGCCGTCAGTACATATATATTAAAAGATTTTGGTCTCTTTTACAACTTAAATTTAAAATCAAGCAATTAAATGTTTCTGTATTGGGGCCTCTAGATGGCAGTAACTGACCGTGTTACTTTCTAAGACAAAAAAATTGGTAGTTGTGAGCTTTGATTATTATTTATTTAAAAAAATTGGCATGTACTAGTCTTTAAAAAGAATTTTTTTTTTATTGCTTTTTAAAGAGAGGAAGGGGGAAAGAGAGAATAAAACATCACCCTGGCTGGTTTGGCTCAGTGGATAGAGCGTCAGCCTGCTGACTGAAGGGTCCTGGGTTCAATTCCAGTCAAGGACACATGCCTGGGTTGCGGGGTCAATCCCCAGTAGGGGATGCAGGAGGCGGCCGATCAATTATTTTCTCTCATCCTTGATGTTTCTATCTCTCTCTCCCCCTCTCCCTTTCTCTCTGAAACCAATAAAAATATTTTTTAAAAAAAGAGAGAGAGGATAAAACATCAGTGCGAGAGAGAAACATCAGTCAGGTGCCGCCCTGACTGGGGATTGAACCTGCAGCCCTTTGGTGTACAGACGATGACGCTCCAACTAACTGAGCCTCACCGGACAGGGCAGCATGTACTGGTCTTAAAAGAAGAACTCAATAAAACAAATGCCTTTCTGCTACTCAGAAAGTGTTCAGAAGGAAAAGCATTTATTTTTACACTGTAGTCAAATGCCATTACACAAAGTTGGAAGAACTCGGAGGTACTCTTGTCAGCAGTTATGTTGACTATTGAGAACATTGGCTTCCTAATGGGGCTGAGTTTTGTGCCTGAGTTGCGGTTTGGGTGTGGATATAAAGTCTATGTGTGTATTTGAGCTTAATGTTTTATAGACAGACTGCGTGTTCATTTTCCTTTAAGGTACCATCATTGAATGAGGTTCCTCTTCATTATTTGAAACCTAACAGTTTTGTGAAGTTTCGCTGCATGATTCAGGACATGTTTGACCCTGAGTTTTACATGGGAGTTTATGAAACAGTGAACCGAAACACAAAAGCACGTGTATGTATGGCTTTTTATCGTGGAACTTTCTGTTTATAATTAGTGTTTTTTATGGTATTTTTGAATTAGATGTATTGCTATAATACTCTTATCCTTTGTTTTGGGTCATAGGTCCTTCATTTTGGAAAATATAGAGATATAGCAGAATGTGGGGTATGTATTTTTAAGATCTATAAAACATTCTTAAGAATTTTTTTCTAAGAGGAGAATTTATTTCTTTTGGTTTATCTTAAATTTGTCTTTGTATAAATAAATTCTAAGAAGTCATGTAGAATGCTTTTGCTCTTATTTTCTCTGTTATATTTTTGGTCTTCTAAAAATCTTTTAGAATGTGGAATGTTATAAATGACAAAACTAATTTGTTTCTTTTCTCAGTATCTATGTATTTGGTTAAAAAAAATTGCAGGTTGTGATAAATTCTTTAAAAAATGAAAGTGGAAGATTAACTAAGGGCTTAACACTTGCTTAATTTAGTTGGATCAAGTTCTGCTCTCTTTCCCTGGAAAGAACATAGTTTTTAATAGACTTAATCCTTCTTTGATGAAAGGAAGCACTGGGTGCTCTCTTACATATCAATGATAGGAAGGGTAAGAAGGCAGAATCCTGGTGCAGTTATAGTTGTGAATGGGACAGTCTTAAGGTAGAAACATAATATTAAGCAGTTACAGTGGAACACAGTATATCTCCATTTTAAACAACTGCTTTTCTGATCATGAACAACATGCATAATTAAATTTAATTTCACAAAGAAACCTGTTCAACATACCTGGCATTATAACGGAACAGTTTAAAATTTATTTCTAGTTTAATAGTAGAAAAAGATTATCAGCATTTCAAAATAGATATGTCAGCCCCCAACGTCTCCCATCGTTTGCTCTCCCTGTGTTTTTCATGTGGTCCCATTGAAACAGCAATTGTAAATGTTGGGAAAGAAACCAAGTGTCCCAGGTGGGGATGGAGGAGGCAGGAGCTTGGGCAGGGCCTCAGGAGAAAGGTGGGCCCTTGGTGGAGCCACTGGGTCTAATTCTCTGCCTTGCAGACCATCCTTTTAAATCAGGTTTTCTAGGGCTTTTTTCACTCTGGGAGTCTGGCTCTTGCTTACTCAAACCTCAAGAGATTGATTTATAAAGCCTAATCCCAGCCCATTCATTCATACAAGTTCTTCCTCATTGAATTAAAGTGTTCTGGTTCATTGGCCCAATCTGGACAGAACAATAACCCTAATTTGGAAGGTTGCTGAAAAGGTTTTATTAAACAAAAATGTAACTTCCTACAATTATTTAGAGAAATGGACTCATGAAAGATGAATTTGTTTAATCTTACACATGATGACCTTCAGGTCTCCCAATGTCGTTTTTCTTTCAGAGTGTTTCCATAGGTAAAATGTTTGCCAAGTCTGACGAATCAACTTTTAAATGCTTACTGCATCTTTTGATTTAGGAACCCTAACCCCCCTCATATGAGGCTAATTTTTTTTTTTTTTAAGATATTTTATTGATTTTTACAGGAGGAAGGGAGAGGAGTAGAGAGTTAGAATCATCGATGAGAGAGAAACATCAATCAGCTGCCTCCTGCACACCCCCTACTGGGGATGTGCCTGCAACCAAGGTACGTGCCCTTGACTGGAATCGAACCTGGCACCCTTGAGTCCGCAGGCCAATGCTCTATCCACTGAGCCAAACTGGTTAAGGCGAGGCTAATATTTTAATACACAACTTTTCCTGGTACACAGTAATGCAGTCTTACTATAGCTCAGTCATCGTAGTACCTGGGAATAGGAAAATAAAATAGATGTGACTGTCCATCTCTGACACTACCAAAGGCAAAGATAGTTCACACCGTGTGGCTTAAGATTCATACGTAAAAGCACCATCCCAGGAAAAGGGGACGTCAGGCCTGGAAAGAGAAACAGAAAACCCTGCTTATACATATGAGCTCAGGCTCAAACCTGATGTCTTTTGGATCCTCTTTTTTCCCCTCTACAAAATGAAATATACATCTTAGTTTATTTTTAAGAGGATTTTTTGTACTATAAAGTTATGTGTTTATTAAAGTAGTTTTTAAATGTTACATATTGGGTCCTTTAACACTTTCTAAGCATATATGAAATAGAGAATATGCTTTTTTTAGGGAATAATAGCTGAGTCTTGGATTGCCTCTCAGAGCTACCTCTAAATGAGTATTTCATTAAATTCCTTTTATATAGGCTGATTCTGATATGTTTTCTATGAAAGAGATAGTGGGGTTACCATGTGCTTTGTCTTTAAAAAAAATAAAGCACGCTGTTTATTAAAAGGATTTAATTTTGTAACATAGGGTGCTGTGTATTTTGAATTGAGGGAAGGTAATGTATTGATTATCGCTCACAAAATTATTTTTAAGTCAGATTTCTTTTAAAAAGTGATGGTTTGGATTTAGTTAGCTGCTTGTTAATTCAGTTAACTCAATGTGAAATAATTATGGTTTTATGGTAAATAGCATAAAAATGTGGTTGCTAAGTTAATTGTTTTGTTTTTCTTAATTTTTAAAAATACTTTTGTGTACATCACAGCCTCAACAAGAAGTTGATTTAAACTCTCCACGAACTACCACTTTGGAAAGACAGAATTTCTATTGTGTTCCAGTGCCTGGGGAATCTGTGTGGGTAAAAGAAATATCCTTTATCTGAACTTTCTTATTATGGTCCTTGATTATTTTAATTGAAAAGACCATAATTTAGATTGAGTTTTTTTGTTTGTTTGTTTTTGTTTTTAAATATTTTATTGATTTTTTTTTACAGAGAGGAAGGGAGAGGGATAGAGAGCCAGAAACATCGATGAGAGAGAAACAGCGATCAGCTGCCTTCTGCACACTCCCTACCGGGGATGTACCTGCAACCAAGGTACATGCCCTTGACCGGAATAGAACCTGGAACCCTTCAGTCCGCAGGCCGACGCTCTATCCACTGAGCCAAACTGGTCAGGGCTAGATTGAGTTTTTAAAAACTTAGTCTTTTTATCCCAGTGAAGCTAACTGGAAAAAAACCCTATAAAGCAATCTAAGTATTCATCCCTGAGAAGTGATAAAATTGGTACATTCCTATAGTGAAATACTGTTAAAAGGTTAAAGTAGATTTAAATATATTGAAAAAAAGAGTACCATGATAATTAAGTTAAAAAGTTTTAAATTACAACTAATTTTAATTTTCTTAAGGGAAAACAATATGTTCGTTCTTTAGAGAGGAGATTGTGGAAACTATTCATCTCATTTTTATTTTTTTATTTAAATTTCTAGTTAGTAATATTTTTTAGGCACAGTTGATATACACTGAAATGCATAGAGGTTAAGAGTACACGTCAGTGATTGATACCCCAAAGTGAAGAACTAGTGCCAGGAAGTTCCTTTCTGCCTTTTCTAGGATTGCAGCCACTGTCCTGATTCTTCACCATAGCTTCCTCATGCCTGTTCTGGAATGTCGTAGCTTAGTTTTGGGATTCATTAAGGTGGGTTTGGAGTAACTTGCTGTATGGGACATAGTTCTTACTCATGCCGTGTGCTATTTCTGGGTCTCACCTAAGTGCCCGGAATGTTCAGCAGGGTCCAGTTCTAAGTGTTGTGCAACTTCCAGAACCTCCATTTAGCTCCTAGCCAGCCAGCAACTGTTCTTTGCTAGACTTCAAGGAATCTGGCCTTGTGCATCCGCTGTTTTATATTCAGCCAAAGACCCAAATGGAACCTGCACCGATTTCTGGGTCCTCTTCTGTCTTCTACAGGGGAACTCCTTCCCCCCTAGTACCAGTCTGTGTTGTCTCTACCCAGCAAGAGATGCGTCTCCACTTCTTTTTTGTTGCGATTTAGAAAATGCCCCCTAGAGGGAGTTGGGGATAAAGTGGAGTTCAACCAGTATATTACTCATTCAAGGATCATAACATTATGCTCCCTGTTGTCTAATGATTGACAACAGACCCTAACCAGTTTGTCTCAGTGGATAGAGTGTGGGCCCACAGTCTGAAGGGTCCCAGCTTTGATTCCAGTCAAGGGCATGTACCTTGGTTATAGACTTGGTGTCGGGGCATGTGTGGGGGACAACCAATTGCTGTGTCCCTCTCACATCTTCTCTCTCTCTCTCTCTCTCTCTCTCTCTCTCTCTCTCTCTCTCTCTGTCTTTTCCTCTCCCTTCCACTCTCTCTAAAAAAATCATTGGAAAATGTCCTCGGCTGGGTGAGGATTAACAAAACAAAGAGAGAAATAGCTGCTTCATGTCTTTTGTCTAGTGTTACAGTTTTTTACAGCAACGGTAGGTAGGGGGCATAAATTAATTCATTAGCCTCTCATGGCCAAATCTGGAAGTCCAGCCTTTTTAAAAAAAATACATTTTTGTTTTGAGCAAATTGCCAAATTAGCAATCTTTTATTAGTCATGTAATTAACATAACTTAGGACATTCCTCAGTACATAGTGGTCTTTTTCTTAACTTTTTATTTAACGCCTATATTAATGCAAACCAAGCTCGAGTCAGTCCTTCAACATCTTACACTCCCAGTCGTCACAAGAGGAGTTATGAAGATGATGAAGACATGGACCTACAGCCTAATAAACAGAAAGAGCAGCATGCAGGTGCCAAACAAACAGGTAGTGTATGCTCACAGGTTTTCTGCAGACTTCTCTTTCATTAGGTTGTTTTCAGAATGAGCTGTTGTATAATACAGTTCTAGGTTTAGGAGCTGGCAGTGATTTGACAACCTTGCTTTCACGGTTATCAGACTTGTAGCCGGGGCTGTGAAGGCCTACCCTTGCATGAATTTCATGCATCGGGCCTCTAGTGTTATATAAATAGAATCTTACAGTATGTAAACTGTGATCAACAGTTTTCATTCAGCAACATTCCCTTACGATCCATCCAAGTTGTGTGTGTCAGCAGTTTATTTCTTTTTATTGCCGAGCAGTATCCTGTGGTATGGCAGGCTATATATTGATTCTAATTAGTTATCAGCCCTAAACTGATTATTTCAGGGCTAGAGGCTCTCTTTTAATCATCTTTGTATCCCCAGTCACTAGTATGATTCCTGGTACATAGTGGATGTTAATAAATACTTGGTAAGTGAATTTATTGCTATATAGTTTTATTCTGCTTAGAAGTAGGAAACTGTTCTACCAGGGTGGTTCTGTTGTCAGTAGACCATATATGCCTTAGGTCAGAGATGTCAAAGAAACCATATTAAATATTAACTTTTAAAAATACTTATACTGAAATTTGATGGGGGGGAGTTTGTTGCCATTTTATTGTAGGAGAAACAATGACTCAATTCTCCAGATCATCATAATCTGTGTTTTTTGTTTTTTTTTAAATATATTTTATTGATTTTTTACAGCGAGGAAGGGAGAGAGATAGAGAGTTAGAAACATCGATGAGAGAGAAACATCGACCAGCTGCCTCCCGCACATCTCCCACTGGGGATGTGCCCGCAACCCAGGTACATGCCCTTGACCGGAATCGAACCTGGGACCTTTCAGTCCGCAGGCCGACGCTCTATCCACTGAGCCAAACCGGTTTCGGCATCTGTGTTTTCTTTGTAAGTCAGAGAAAGGGCTTTGCTAATATGTGTTATTTCCTTAAGAACAGTAACAAGTTTGTGAGCTCAGAAGTATCCTTTATATCAAACTTGAAATGCTCCTGAGGGACGGTTCTTTGCCTGCAGAAGGCCCTAGAAATGACGTGAGTGCAATGCTCGCTTCCCTTTGTCCTAGGGAGTGTCGGCGGTCTTCAGGGGTGTGGCGAGCCAAAACGTCTAGAAACCGAAGCTTCTACTGGACCACAGCTGAGCTCCCTGAACCTCTCTTCTCCTTTTGACCTGAACTTCCCCCTGCCAGGAGAGAAGGGCCCTGCGTGCCTTGTGAAGGTAAACCTTTCACAGACCGGACATTGATATAGACGTGTTCTGTGTCTCGGAAATTAAAATGGAAAATTCTTAGCGTTTGTGTTAGTTTCCTATTGCAAACTTGGTGGCTTAAAAGAATACAAATGTACCCAGGCTTTTAGATGAGAAGTCCGACATGGACCTTCCTGGGGGGAATCCCGTGTCGGGGGCTGCGTTTCTTTCCGGAGGATCTGTTTTTGTTTGTTTGTTTGTATTTTTCCTGTTACTGTTTCTACAGGTGCCCACCTTCTGGGTTTGTGGTCCCCTCCTCCATCTTCATAGCCAGCAACAGTGCACCTCTCTGACCACTTTCCTTTTTTTATAATACCCGAGGATATTTTTCCATTGATTTTTAGAGAGAGTGGAAGAGAGAAACATCTATCGATGTGAGAGAAACACATCGATTGGTGCCTCCTGCACAAGTCCCGACCAGAGCCCAGGCCGGGGAGGACCCTGCAACCAAGGTCTGTGCCCTTTATCAAAATCGAACTCAGGACACTTCGGTCTGCAGGCCAAAGCTCTATCCACTGAGCCAAACCAGCTAGGGCTGACCATTTTTTCATAGTCACATCTGACCGTAGGTAGGAAAGATTCTTCAACTTTAAGGGACAGTGTGATCAAATTAGGTCCACCCAGATAATCCAGGGTAATTTCCCCATCTCCAGTTCCTTAATTTATGCAAGTCACTTCTGCTTTTAAAAATAACATATTCACAGACTTCAGGGATTCGGGGGGACATCTTTGGGAGGTCCATTTTTCTGTCTACCATAGCATTCTTAAAGAATATTTCATTGTGGCCAAGGTGGCTCGGTTGAGTATTGACCCATGAACCAAGAGGTGGGCACATGCCCAGGTTGCGGGCTCAATTCCCAATAGGGGGTGTGCAGGAGGCAGCTGATTGATGTTTCTCTCTCATCTATGTTTCTATCTCTATCTCCTTTTCCGTCTCTCTAAAATCAATAAAAATATATTTTTTTAAAAAGTATTTGTCAGAAGTGAAACAATATTTTAATTCATGTCTATTCCCTTCCTATATTGTTTCTAACTTTCTAATACTATTTTCACCATTCTTCTCTTACCAAAATCCATTTCTCATTTGCATTTAAAATAGAAGAAAAAAATTTTAATAGCTCTCGTATCTTGCTTATCCCCTTTTTAATCCTGATAAGTGAACAAGTGATATAAGTTTCAGAATTGATCAATGAGAATCCATTTTTATTTGTTGTGGTTTTAACTTTAATGACACGTATGTAACACGAGGACCAGAATCCCAATATTTTTCCTGCCATACTTATATCGGGTGTCACCAAGGGGGCTTTGATAGTTATTAAAGACCATCATGGCGTACAACTTTGAAAGTTGGTTTTTTTATAGTGAAAGACCTCATGGCCAATCTAAGTTTTTTGTTAACCTCTTAATACTGTGTTTTGTTTCCCTTTCTTTGGGTACGGGTGGTAGATTTTGAGATTGTGCATATTTCTGGTTTTAGTTGGAAACCAGAGGCCCAGTGCATGAATTTGTGCACCGGTGGTGTCCCTCGGCCTGGCCTGCAGGGATCGGGCCACAACTGGCTCTCCGACATCCCCCAAGGGTCTCGAATTGCGAGAGGGCACAGGCCAGGCCAAGGGACCCCACCCGTGCACCATCAGGGCCGGGGAGGGATACAGGAGGTTGGCCAGCCAGGGAGGGACCGCAGGAGGGCTCCAGGGCGTGTCCGGCCTGTCTCGCTCAGTCCTGATCGCTGGGCCCCAGCAGCAAGCTAACCTACTGGTCAGAGCATCTGCCCCCTGGTGGTCAGTGCACATCATAGCGACTGTTTGAATGATCGGACGGTTGGAGGGACAATTAGCATATTAGGCTTTTATATATATAGATCATCCTTGCGGGGAAGCCTCTCCTTTGTAGTGTGCTATATTGAAGACACGTTGGTCGGGGATCAGGGTTCCCTCTTTTACTTCACTTATTTGCTAACTAGAAGAATGACTTCAGGCAAGCACTTGACCTCCCTTGGTCTCAATTTATGAAACAAAAGAGTTGTTCCACTCTCTCTAAAGTTCTATGATATTATTACTTTATTTCAAGACTGATATCTTACACTTTGTTGGTGTTATTTAGTCCTAACAACACAATGTCATGTGGCCTCTTATTAGGTCTATGAAGATGGGGATTGTTTCAAAGTAAATGATGTTCTTGAGTTGTATGGCATCCTCTCTGTGGATCCTGTGCTAAGTATACTGAACAATGATGAAAGGTGAGTCTTTTGTTCTTTTTTTGTGGGGGGCGGATAACTAATAATTAGCAGGGTAGAGAAGAATAAATTTTCTGCACACTGAATAATAGATACCTGATGGCTTTTGAGAAAAAGACCCAGGTTTTTGAGACCCTCTGTGACATTTGACGTTCCAGCTGGTAGCTCGAGAAAGAGTCTGTTTTGAAATGACCTAGTGAGTAGCCAGACTATATTCCGTTGAGTCAGGTGACAGCACACTGAGTACAAACATTGCTCTGCTTGAAGAAAAGAATGAGTACGTGTATCATAACATGATCCATCCCGCCTGAGATCCGCGAGGTGACAAAGGGGAGCCATTTTCTGGTTTTTTAAGATCCACAGGTAGAACTGGTTCTTGGCTTGAATTCTCATTTTTTTCAGAGATGTACATTATCGTTACATCTCTGTAACGGGCGTATCTGTGAGTTGAAGCGCTGTCCCTCTCCGCAGGGACGCCGCGTCACTCCTGGATCCGATGGAATGCACAGACACAGCCGAAGAACAGAGAGTGCACAGTCCTCCTGCTTCGCTAGTGCCAAGAATTCATGTGGTTTTAGCCCAGAAGTTGCAACATATCAACCCACTGTTGCCGGCCTCCCTTAACAAAGAGGAGAGCAAAACCTGTAAGTGTAAGTGACCCCGAGATGTCCCCATGTGTCGGGAGCTACGTGTGACGTGTGCTCGTGGGGAACTGAGTCAGCAGGGTCTTGTTCCTCGAATGGCCACTGTTTCTTTGCCCCATTGTCCTTTAGGTTAGTTAATTCTCTTCGTTAAAGTCTTGACACGTATACTGACTTGTAGTGGGTTTGTTCCGCAGTTATCTTTTAACCTAAAACGCTCGAGAGGAACTGGTATGTTTATTCTGAATCTGGTCTCCTTTCCTTCTCCAGTTGTTTCAAGCTTCATGTCCGAATTGTCTCCAGTCAGAGCAGAATTGCTTGGGTTTCTCACACATGCCCTTTTGGGAGATAGTTTGGCTGCTGAATACCTTATATTACATCTCATCTCTACAGTGTAAGTGCTATATTCCTGGTGGGGATTGCGAGAGTTGGTGCTTTGTTAAAAGGGGGGAAGAGCAGGAAGGTTTCTGAGGATTTCATCATCAAGTCATTTTTATTTGTTCAGTGTAATGAGTGTTACACCAAATTAATGACAAAGTCCTTTTTCCACCTCTTCTCAGTTTCACATTGAGCACTTTGATGTTCTCTTTCAATTTAAGAGCCGATCCTATGTAATAAAGAGCTAATATGCTAATTAGACTGAACAGTAGAATGACCATCTGGACGACCTTCCAGACGAGGCTGCGAGAGCTGAGCTCCTTGCACGAATTTCATGCATTGGGACTTTAGTATCAGATAAAGGACATGGCTGATGAGTAAAATGAACTGTTTTATCCTTTTTGTATTCGTTATTCTCTAACAGTCAAGGAGGTCTGTTGTGTGCACATCTAACTTAGATGTGGATGTGAGCACCCCTTGCTTTCACGTCACTATAGTTCTTTGTTTTCTGGTTTCAAAAGTAATATGTGTGGGGGGGAAAAAGTATTCTGTGTGCCTTCAAGAGCATAAAGAGGAAAATAGAAATAATCTATAATCTCACCATTTAGAGATCATCTGTTATTAACACATTTTGGTACATGTTCTTGTCATTATTTTTGTTTACATTTATATACATTTCTGCATAGAACTCAGTTGTAATCTAAACACAGATCCATACCTTGCTCTTACATTTAATATCTATTAAACATTATCCCGTCATAATACTTTTTTTTGAGGATTTTTTTTCCCATTGATTTCTTTAGAGAGAGTGGAAGGAAGGGAGGGAGGGAAGAAGGGAGGGAGAGAAATATTGATGTGAGAGAGACACATCGATTGGTTGCCTCCTGCACCCACCCCGACTTGGGCTGGGGATTGAACCTGCAACTCAGGCATGTCCTTGACTGGGAATCAAACCCTTGATCCTTCAGTCCATGGGCTGACGATGCTCTTAACCACTTGAGCAAAATCAGCCAGGGCCATTTATTTCTTGATGAACTTTTTAATGGCTGTACAATATTTCATTGTAGACAGTTGTACTGTTTCTCTAAATGCTAGGTTTTCCTATTTTTTCTCTATTTTGAACTATACCACAGTAAACATCTCTGTGCTGTAAGTCTTTGCTCGTATAGAATTTGACACAGTGATATGTAATGGTTGCAAGCACAGACTCTGGAACCAAATACCTGTGTTCAAATCCTAGCTCTTCTACTTCCTGGCTATGTAAACTCGGTCATATTACCTAAACTTTCTCATCTGTAAAACAAAGGAATAGTCCCTACTTCAGAGTGTTTAAATGAGAGGGTTAAATGAGAAAGCATTTAAGCACTCAGAACAGTCCCTGGCACATAATCAGCACTCGTGTAAGTATTGGCTGTTATTTTTACTGCTGTTATTCTGATAAGTAAAATAATTTCAGAGTAATCTATCTTTCGTGATACTATTAAGCTAATTTTCCCATGTTTGCTTTTTGATGGAAATCACCTGAGTATCTTATTGGTTAATATCTTTTTTTTTTCTAGATATACAAGAAGAGACGTTCTTCCACTAGGAAAATTTACGGTTAACTTGAGTGGTTGCCCACGGAATAGTACCTTCACAGAACACTTGTATCGAATTATTCAACATCTTGTTCCAGCAGTAAGATCATTATAAATACATATTACAGATCTGAGCACACTTGAAAAATCCATCTAAATGTCTTTCATTCAGCCCAAATGTTTATCTTTGAGGTTTTAGTAGGTGTCTTTACAAGGAAGCAAGGCCGGCCGGACGCTATAACTTAAAATGTACTCGCCCCTAAACATTCACTTTTGTTGCCTTAGCAGCAATTTCTGTAAATGTAACAATGAGCCCAATTGCAGTTACTCGCTCAGAATTGTACTCTCAGTTGAGGCCATGTGCTTGTGGAGTTTGGTATCCTTTGTGTGCCTCTGAACACCTGCCTCTTTAATACCTTGTTCACAACAGGCCGAGTGTGAGTAACCTGCTCCTGTGGCGCAGGGCCATCTTTGGGCTCACAGCCATCTTTGTTTGGACAAGGTGATGCTCCTCGCGGTGGTTTGCTTGTGTCTATAATGTGGCCTCCCTCCCTCATTTTCTTTGACGTCAACGAAGCCAAAGTACAAAAGTCTCTCCATTTTGAAAACATACCTTATCTCTTCCTCGACATCCTTCTCCCGCACACCCCCCCCCCCCCCCCCAAAACTGCCGCTTAGGGAGGGAGACAGAGAGCAGATGGGAGTGAAGAGCGGGTCAGAGGGCGCTGGGGCGGTGGGCTCTGGGAGATGGGTGAGGAGGCGGGTGCAGAGGACGCTGGGGCGGTGGGCTCTGGGAGATGGGTGAGGAGGCGGGTGCAGAGGACGCTGGGGCGGTGGGCTCTGGGAGATGGGTGAGGAGGCGGGTGCAGCCGGGTGGAGCGAGTAATGAGACCCAGCGCCCAGCACAGCTCAGTGTGCTCTGCTCCTTGGTTTTTCTTGAAACAGTTTATTCAAGAATCTGTAGGATGTGAATGAATATGGTTTAAATTCAGGGAGCATAGAGGGAAACTAGGCTTTTCTCTCCCTATCTTGATGAGTAAATAAACATTTTATTTTCTGTTTTGTTGCCCTGTGCACTTAAGCTGCTGGATATTTGTTTTTGGTTCTCTGGTAAAATAAGAATCTTTAAGAATACTGAGCAAGACAGTTGAGAATAAAGCAGCTCAGAGTCAGTGAAATTATTTTTTAGGATGTAGATAATCGTTTTTGCTTAAAAGGGCTCAAGAAAACATGAGATTCCTCTTGGGAGTTGATAGGTTCTTTCCATATAAACACGGTGTTTAACTCCAAAAATATGTTTTCTTAAAACAGGAAACTTAGTTCCTTGCTGATTAAAAAATTTCTCTTTGCAGTCTTTTCGTCTGCAGATGACTATAGAGAACATGAACCATTTGAAATTCATTCCCCACAAAGACTATACAGCCAATCGCTTGGTCAGTGGGCTCCTCCAGCTACCCAGCAACACTTCCCTTGTAATCGATGAAACTCTCCTGGAGCAAGGCCAGCTTGACACCCCAGGTACGTACGTGGGTGTTTCCCTTCCATTTGTAACCTCCTGTCAAAGCCAGATCTGGTAATGACTTCTTAAAAGAATAACTAAACAAATTGACATCTCAGAAATATTTAAAATAAAGGCTTGCCATGTGAATTTAAAGCATATAGTATAAGTATAAATTGTGTACGTCCACTATATGTTATAATTATATGAAAATTTACAGTTTAGACCAAATTAACAATGATAGAACATTAAGTGAATAGCTTTAAAGATAAAAAGAGGTTTCGCCGAAACCGGTTTGGCTCAGTGGATAGAGCGTCGGCCTGCGAACTGAAAGGTCCCAGGTTCGATTCTGGTCAAGGGCATGTACCTGGGTTGCAGGAACATCCCCAGTGGGGAGTGTGCAGGAGGCAGCTGATCGATGTTTCTAACTCTCTATCTCTCTCCCTTCCTCTCTGTAAAAAATCAATAAAATATATTTTAAAAAAATAATAAAAAAAATTAAAAAAAAAGATAAAAAGAGGTTTTGCCTTTAGTCATATATTATCTTTAAAAAAAGTGTAGAAAAGATGTAATAAAACATTTTTTACTGCCCAATATGAAGTTTAAAATGTTTATTTCAGCCGAAACCAGTTTGGCTCAGTGGATAGAGCGTCGGCCTGTGGACTGAAAGGTCCCAGGTTCGATTCCGGTCAGGGGCATGTACCTGGGTTGCGGGCACATCCCCAGTGGGAGATGTGCAGGAGGCAGCTGGTCGATGTTTCTCTCTCATCGATGTTTCTAACTCTCTATCTCTCTCCCTTCCTCTCTGTAAAAAATCAATAAAATATATTTAATAAATAAATAAATAAATAAAATAAAATGTTTATTTCAAAGCATCTCTGAAAAAATAAAAAGCTTAGTAGATCATATGGTTTGCACTGAGCCCAGTTATGGAGCATTATAAAATTACAAGGGCCCGGCTAGTGTGGGGCAGTGGTTGAGCTTCGACCCAGGAACCAAGAGGTCACTGGTTTGATCCCCCGTCAGGCCACATGCCCGGGTTGTGGGCTTGATCTCCAGTAGCAGGCGGGGCAGGAGGCAGCCAATTAATGATGTCCCTCTCTCATCGATGTTTCTATTTACCCCTCTCCCTTCCTCTCTCTCTAAAAATCAATAACATAAAAAAATGTCTTTTTAAAAAAATATATATTTTATTGATTTTTTGCAGAGAGGAAGAGAGAGGGATAGAGAATTAGAAACATCAATGAGAGAGAAACATCGATCAGCTGCCTCCTGCACACTCCCTACTGGGGATGAGCCCACAACCAAGGTACATGCCCTTGACCGGAATCGAACCTGGGACCCTTGAGTCCGCAGGCTGATGCTCCATCCACTGAGCCAAACAGGTTAGGGCAAGAAATATCTTTTTAAAAATAAAATTATAAGGAAGCAGATAGCTTTACCTGTGCTCAAATGACATGATGCTGGTGATAAGTTCAAGAGGAAAAGGGAATTAAAAACAATGTTGACTGGGTACACATATGGCAAAAGTGGATGGTAGCAAATCAGTAAAATTCTGTAACCTTATCCCTGTGGATAAATATAATTTTAGTTCTACCGTATTATTTTAGCCTTCTTGAACACACCACCTAGAAAGTAATCATACTTAATTGGGAACCTATTGTTTGCCTAATTGCATACCAGATGTTAGGTATCAGATACCATGTGGGAAGTATATTACCTAATGAACACTTAGCTTAGTAAATTGGACAGTGCTTTCTATACTGTTTTAAAGCAGTAGAAGAAACCTCGTGTCTTATAATCAGTGTCAGGAAAACTAATTTGTTTAGGTGATTAAAATCAAATGACTGAAAAATTATTTTCCTGCTTTTCTAGGTGTTCATAATGTGACGGCCCTGAGCAACCTAATAACTTGGCAGAAGGTGGATTATGATTTCAGTTACCACCAAATGGAATTCCCCTGCAATATTAATGTTTTGATTACTTCGGAGGGGAGATCACTCCTACCCGTACGATGAGTTATTTTTAAATGGAGGGAGGTTATATTGGAAAGATATTCATATATTCTTTGTCTCTTGGTTACTGCATATTACTTCAAAATTGTAACTGCTGATTATTAATAAGGGAATTGATTATTTTGTTTCTGCCTTGGAATGAAAATCTTAGATCTACGAAGAATCCGTTATCAGCAAATCACAAGATAAGCAAAAAAAAGCTGTTGGGTAGTAGCTCCCACATCTAGGTATAGAAAGTAGAAGCTGTCAGTAACTTGCCTGATTAATATCCACACCTTTGTTCTTGCTGCCTCTGTCCCATTGACTTCTGCCAATCTTATGTGCGAAGTATTTTAGAGTTCCTTTTAAAGTGTTCCTAATCCATTTGATGATGATGATTTTTTGCTTGATGGTGAAATTCTCTGGTAAATCATCAGTGTGACTGACAGCTCTCACTGATGGGAAATATGTTATTCAAAAGGCATCAAAGTTTCTGTGTATCATAAATCACATATGTTCACTTGTGATGTATGAGACAACTACCTGTGAATGAGTATGAAATGGCCCTTGGTAAGTTTTCCGTGGGAAAGTGTGATTAAGATACAGATTACATATTCTGTGGTTAAGAAAACATCTAAAAATTAGCTGCTTTTCAGACACTAGCGCTACCTTAGGTGTTTGCTGATACTGGTGAGGAAACATAAGTAACCAAGAAAAGGCCAACTTTTGTAATTACTGTTGAGGTAGAGATTGTGTATGTAAATTAATGTGTAAAGTGACCTCCCCCCAATAATAAATAGTAGTTTTAATTCTCTTAGGGCCTGGTAGAGATGATGCATCTATTCTTCTGAAATTTTAGATTAATTTAAGAACTTGGAAAATACTGTGTACTATTTCTCTTTTTAGGCAGATTGCCAGATCCACCTACAGCCACAGCTAATTCCCCCAAACATGGAGGAGTACATGAACAGCCTTCTCTCAGCCGTGCTGCCTTCTGTGCTAAACAAGTTTCGCATTTACCTGACCCTTTTGAGGTTCCTGGATTATAGCATATCTGATGAAATAACCAAGGTATGTTTGGGATAAGATAAAGGATTTCCCTGTGTTGAATGAAAGTATTTAATCAATTTACATTTATTGTATTTACTGATAAGGTAATTTTGCCATTTGTTTTCTATGTCTTATGTCTTTTTGTTCGTCTCTTTCTCTGTTATTGTCTTGTGTTTGAAATAGATATTTCTTTTTTTTTTTTTAAATATTTTTATTGATATTTTACAGACAGGAAGGGAGAAGGATAGAGAGTTAGAAACATCAATGAGAGAGAAACATCGATCAGCTGCCTCCTGCACACTCCCTACTGGGGATGTGCTCGCAACCAAGGTACATGCCCTTGACTGGAATCGAACCTGGGACCCTTGAGTCCGCAGGCTGACGCTCTATCCACTGAGCCAAACCGGTTAGGGCTAGATATTTCTAGTATACAATTTTAATTTCCATGTCTTATAATTTTTTTTCTTAGTTGCCTTGGGGGCTACAATTAACATCTTAACTCTTAACTGTAACCATCATTTGGGGATTAATGCCAATTTAATCACAGTAGTACACAGAAACTTCGTTCTCTTACAATTTCATTTTCTCCCTTTGTGCTTTATTATCATACAGATTACATCTTTATACACTCTATGCCCATCGACGTTCATAATTATTGGTCTATACAGTTGTCTTTTAATCAGAGGGAAAAGTTACAAAAGAAAAGTCAGTTATACCGCCTTTTATATTTATTTGTATAGTTCCCTTTACCAGTGATCTTTATGTGCCTTCGAGTTACTTTGCAGTGTTGTTTTATTTCAGCTTGAAGAACTCTCTAAATATTCCTTGTAGGGCAGATCAGCTCATGACAAATTCTCTACGTTTTTTTGCTTATCTGGAAATGTCTTTCTTTCTCTTCCATTTCTGAGGACTAGTTTTTGCTGGATGTAGAATTCTTGATTTGTAGACTTTCTCTCAACCCTTTTGGGTTATTTAAAAAGCAATATGTCGCCTTAGCTGGTTTGGCTCAGTGGACAGAGCGTCGGCCTGCTGACCAAAGGTTCCCAGGTTCGATTCTGGTCAAGGGCACATGCCTGGGTTGTGGGCTCAGTCCAACATGCAGGAGGCAGCCAATCAATGATTCCCTCTCATCACTGCTGTTTCTATCTCTCTCTTCCTCTCCCTTCCTCTCTGAAATCAATAACAAAATATTTTTTAAAAAATAAAATCAAATAAGAAGCAATATGTCTCCCAATCTAAGTCCTGTATCCATGTTGGGGCAAGCCTTCAACACTCAGCCATGCAGATTACAACTGCTCTATCCTTCCTTCATTTTCTGCTTGCATAGAGACTCAAGGTTATTCCGAGGTGAGAGCTTAGGGCCTGCTCAGATCTGAGCATGCACACAGACCTGTGCAAGCATGTGACCTTCTAAATCCTTAGGAATTGATTCATATAGCTATCGCGCATGCACACACATATGGACATCTCATTCCCTGTTTTTCCTTTTAAGGAATTTGGCTAGCCAGTGCCCGAGGCAGCCAAGATGTTCAATAATTGCTTCTGATTTTTTTTAAATGCCCTGGGAGAAGAGCTGTTCACACTGGGCAAGCCCCATGTCAGGTTAAAGACAACCTTACAGATGGTTCTCCCAGGGAACCACCAGTCAAATGATAATTCCTGATTGGTGCTTTGGGAGACCTCAAGCCCCACTACCTCTTCAGTGGTTGCCAGGCGGGACATTCTCAGGGCTGCCTGGAGGTGGGGTGAGGGTGGAGAACAGAGCAAGTTAAAATTCCTCAAAGCTCAGTGTTCTTACTGCCTTTCTTGAGTAATGCTCCTCAGATTGCTGCAAGCCTCTGGTTAATTTCCAGAGCTTTGATGAAGCTGATTTTGACCATTTTTACTAGAGTTCTTATTCCCTTTAATGGAATTTTCTGAGGTCCTTGTTCTGCCATTTTTACTGACATCATCTTCCCTGTGTTTACAGGCATGTTTGCCTGATCTTATTTTGTTTGGAATACTTTCATCGGTAACGTTATTTATATGTATTAAGTTTGGTTCTCAATCATTTCATCCATGTTATCTAATTTTTCTAAAAAGCAGGGCTGACTTCATTTTTACACCAGTCAAGGGACCATGTTAGTTTTCTTTTCCCTATTAAATGCAAATGTCATTTCCTCTTTTGATAAAGGCAGTTGAAGATGACTTTGTGGAAATGCGCAAGAATGACCCTCAGAGCATCACTGCTGACGATCTCCACCAGCTGCTCATTGTCGCTCGGTGAGTAGGACATGTCCATAATTGCTTAACGTAAGCTATGAATAAAGCCCCTAGTTTATAGAAATGAACTTTTTCCTTTTAAAAACCCTTGTGAAGTGGCTCATTGAAGTGAAATTGCATTTGGCCGGTGATCACTTCAGTGGAACCAGGCATGCTTCTCAAAGTGAGTCATCTCCCAAATTTGACTTAAAGGATTCCTTTGTAGACATCGAACTTGGTTCTTGACCTCTTTGTGGCCCTGCCACAGGTCTTGTTCCTAAACTAGTATTCCTAGGTCTAGACTTAAATCTGTTTCTTATCTCAAACCAGGTTTCTGTCTCTCAGTGCTGGTCAGACAACACTGTCAAGAGAACGATGGCTAAGAGCAAAGCAGCTCGAGTCTTTGAGAAGAACCAGGCTTCAACAGCAGAAGTGTGTGAATGGAAATGAACTTTAAACATCTGATACCTATCGAAGAGTAATGGGCAAATTACAGCCACATTCTTGTAAAATGCAAGTATCATTTATACCATTGTTTTGTAGATACTTTGTATTAAAAACCAAGGACTTTTCCTGAAATCAAGCCTGGTAACATCTGAAGTTTATATAATATTCAGTAAGGGCTTTTACCTTACTGATTTTATGGAGCTTTTGGAGTTTGTTTTATAATTATATAAATTAGTAATGTACAAAACTGTATTTGATATTAAAAGTTTAATATTGATAACATTGCTGCTTATACCATTTCCTTAGCTGAAGCTAAGTTATAGGCCAGACTTTGTTCATATGAAAATAGTTGCAATTCCATTCGGGAATTGTTCACTTAAGATTTTTTACGTCTTTCCAATTAACAGTGGATCTGAATGTGTTTTGTGATCACATGTTTGGGAAATGATACTATAGAATTTCACATGATTTCCCAAACATTTGACCACAGAAGCTTTTTTTCTACTTAACAGTTGTTAATCTGCAACACTAGTCTTTAACGTGGCAGTGGTTCCCATACTTTTAGAGTTCATGGACCAGTAATATTTCCCCAAATTTTGGGATGGACAAGGCTGCCAAGTTATCTGAAAGAAATCACTGTATTATTACATTTTTTTTCTGAGGACAATCTTAAAACAAGATAGTCCTTTAAGTGGAATAAATGTAGCTTTCTAAAAAAAATACTCCATTGTCCTTATTTTTCTCATTTCACCCCAGTACATTTGGGAACCACTGTTTTATGGCACTCACTTAAGGAAATTCTACCCTACTAAGTTGTTTTTCCTAAATATGAGGAGAGTAAAATAGTTAATTTTTAATTTTAAGAAATGTCTTCTTTAGGGAAAAGGTTTTTAATTCTTTTCCTAATGTCATTTACTTGCTTTGATGATTGTATTAGATTTTGAACTTTATTAGATTAACTAACATTATCTGCTTGTCCAGAACACCATGATAAAACTAAGTAGGCTTTCTTCCCCAGACCAATTACAGTTCTAACATACAGTAAGTTTTCAAATGAACAAAAACATCATTGTTCATAGTATAATTGTGGCTCCCAGAATATTTGGAGAGGTTAGAACATCACTTAAGCTGTGGTTATACATAATTATTTTTAGTCAGTGACTTACCTAGTTGGAAACATTAATGGTTCAGTTAAATGATTCCTTAAATTCCACCCCCAGGTCTAAATTGACATTGTTAACCAAGGAAACAGGGTGAGCCTTGAAAATCAAGGAATTTATTATGCCTAGCAAACGGGATTATTAGTTTAACTTTTCCTAAACTCAAATCTATTTTTTATAAACTAATATAATCAGTTTATATTTAGTATTCTAACTGGTTTTCATTTTTATAACTGGTAGACTAGACCATCCTTGAACTTTTAGGAAATGAAACTTCACCTGGATTTGTGGGAATAAAATTCAAGAGATTAGTTACCGTGTGTTTATTGTGCCAATGTGAACTGTGGTTTACCAAAGAGAAGTACTAAGTAGCTTGGTCTGGCAGAGAAGTTCCCTTGAAAGGAAAACCCTTCCAGAGAACTGAAGCTCTTCCCATGTGCCCTGCGTGGAGGAGATGCTGTGCCCTCAGACTCCAGTGAGCAGGTAGGAGAGAGAACCCTGGGCTTCAGAAACCCTTTCCTCCCTTGCTATATACACGTGGACATTAAAGTTGTCAATCTAACGTGATTTTAACCCTATTTTTTTTTAAAATATATTTTATTGATTTTTTACAGCGAGGAAGGGAGAGAGATAGAGAGTTAGAAACATCGATGAGAGAGAAACATCGATCAGCTGCCTCCTGCACATCTCCTACTGGGGATGTGCCCGCAACCCAGGTACATGCCCTTGACCGGAATCGAACCCGGGACCCTTCAGTCCACAGGCTGACGCTCCATCCACTGAGCCAAACCGGTTTCGGCTTAACCCTATTTTTGAATCACCAGAAAACTAAATGAATATTATAGAAAACTTACCTTGCTTACAAATTCTTTAATCCCATTCAAAAATCAAACCCCTTATCCTTAAAATGTTATTCAAGGAATTCTCATACATTGTCACTTTAAATTACAATGGTATTTTATTTTTTAAATAGCCACAAGATTTGACACTTCACACACACAAAAAAATATACCACTAATAAATAACAAGTGGAAATACTTAGCAAAGTTACAACAGACTTAATGTTTAGCTGAGAATCACGTCAACAGAGTAAGGCTCTAAAGATACCAGACAAACCAGTATTTGTTTGGAATAAAGTAGCTTTCTTAATGTATGGGCTATAGAAGAGTTTCCATGTGGTCAGGGTTATGGTCATAAAACCAATTTTAACACAACTGTGCTTCAGACTAAGTTTCAATAGTCTATACAAGATGTTAAGGAATGCCCCCTTTAAAAGAATTACCAATATCCGGTAAATGTACATTCTTACCTGAAAATACCAAAATTAATAGGCGCTGGTATTCAGATCTGATGTCTCAGGTTTTATGACTGACATATCTTAATGCTCCTAGACTTTGGGGTATACAGAGTGGCATAAAATTTAAAATTGTTTAAAATACAGGGAAAATTAAGATCCAATGGGCATACATTTCTTAACTATGCCAGTAACCCTCAATTCTTCATAGGGAATGGTTAAGCCATCAAAACAAAACCAAGTTTTTTATATTCAAATGCTTTTCCATATTAGTAACACTTTTAAAGTCACTAAAAACGAAATGTATTTACCTTGTAGAGCAGTGATTCCCAAAGCGGGCGCTACCGCCCCCCGGTGGGCGCTGCAGCGATCCAGGGGGGCGGTGATGGCCACAGGTGCATTTTGGGGCGATGAGTAACTGCTATTAAAATTTTAAAAAAATTAATTTCCAGGGGCTGAGTAATATTTTTTCTGGAAAGGGGGCGGTAGGCCAAATAAGTTTGGGAACCACTGTTGTAGAGGTAATACACAGAAATATACTGAGAAAAATGTTATAAAAAATGCTAACCCCCTCAATGTAGGCATGACCATCCTTTATGTGTCTACTTCATACACTCAACAGCTCCCCCCGCCCACTCAAAAAAAAAAAAAAAAAAGGTCAGGTACAGATTATTACACCCCAAAGTAATCTATTCCTGAATTACATTCAAAGAGACAAACAGCTCTGTAGTGTTTAGCTACTTAGGTCTACACATTCTAGGATGCTGCACCTCTGTTGTCCTGACTCTCAAATTTGGAAATCTGCTCAAGTTCATAATCCTTTTAAAACCTTTCCCAGTAAACAATGTATGATCCCTAAATTCAGAGTCAGTGCAGGTTAAAATAGCCTCATATGTGAAACTTTTTTTTATTAAAAGCCATAGGATTGTGGCTAAAAACTAAATCTGAATTATTCGCGTCTGGCATTGTGTAAACATATTTTTAAGTTCATTTTGCTGGACTTCATTAACCACTTCAGGTTCTGCAGGGCTCTTTTGAACCTTTGCCACTGCAAAGCTTATCCCCTGGGTTAACCCGGCTTGGGTAATATTAGCAACCTGGACCATGGAGCTCCGAATCTTTGCAAAGGGAGAGACGGCTCTGCTGCTGCTCTCTGAAGGAGAAGGAGTTACATGAAGCCCTGTCTCAAGTTCAAGCATGCTGGATCCAGAGCCGGGGGTCTTCTGAGATACAACTGAATGCACTGGTTCGACAGACAAAAACTGTGGGCCTGTTGCAGAAAAACACACATCTAATTGAGATGGTCGAGAAGGTATGTGTTCCGTTGATTCAGATTGGGTTTCTTCATTGGAAACTTGATTGGTTGTTTGATTTCCTTCCTCACTAGCCTGCTGAGAAACACATGTGGTTTCGGACAGTTGGGCCATTTTGTTGTGTGCATCTTGTACAAATCGGTGGCAGTAAATATCCATAGGCTTGGCAAAGCCAGGCAATATGTGTATATTATCAGCAGAAGGACTTTTTTTTAAAGGAGACTCACAGCCTTTTCCAAACTCACTTCCATGAGCAGCAGTAGTAATATCTGAAGGAGCATGAATGCTAACATCAGTATTGCTAATAGATTGGGATCTGCCTAATCGAGGTGCTGAAGCAATAATGCCACAACTAGGAAGAACATAGTCTATTGGCCCCACGTTCTCTAGAGAATTAGTTAGCTGCCTGTCCTCATCAGACTTGGAATTTGTAAGGAATTCATCAGAGTGGTAGGAGTCATTATCTGAAGACATTTCCCCATCAGACTCTGCCTGGACTGTATTATCCATCACACCTGTGTTTTCCATGGTTTCAAGACTACTATCTGATTTCCAAAGATTTACTTTTAAGTTTGGTTTCAGAAAATTAACTTTCATTTCAGGTTTTGCAAAGTTTCCCAGCCTTCGTAAATTGCCAATATTTACATTGGATTTGGTCTGTTTCACTTTTTGATTTAGAGATGAAAATTTGCTCATTAAAAACTTTTTTCCCTGGGCCAGAGACCCTTGGTTTTGAGATCTGATGCCAATTATGTCTTCATGAGGTTTACTGCTCTTCCTACAAAGTAGAAGAGAAAAGTTAATTTCCCATGTAATTCAGCATACCATTTCCAATTATTAAAGTGAAAATTCTATTTAAATTGGACCCCATTTCTTGAAAACTGCACATTGCTAATTGATAAACTATAACCCCTTGGAGTTGACACTAGAAGAGAATGTCCAATAGAAATAGACAAGCTGTAGATGTCATTGAAAATAGCCACATTAAAAATGTGAAATGAATTTTATTTAAACCCAATATATACAAAACATTGTCATTTGAGCTTAGAGTCACTGTGGAAAAAGAGTGAATGAGGTGTATTTTTTGTGCTGAGTCTCTGAAACAGCCAGGGGGTAGGTTTTACAGGAGAGCAGAAGAGGCCCTTAATGACACTGGAACGTTGTTCCAGGCGCTGAGTGGAAACGGGGGTCCGGCTGTGTGACTTCAACCCTAGTCCCACACACAGGCCAGAGACATCCCCCACAGGCGCTCTGTCCTCACCTTCCTCAAGCAGGCCACCAGGAGCAACCCAGAGCCACCCTGTGGAAACCACCACATCAGCATTTTAATTCTGCTTGGTGACATTCTTTCTGGTAATTGGATTAATCGTGTTGAGTTCTTTTGGACCAAACCATTTGTCTTTGGAGTTACCACTGCTGCTGCATGTTTCCTTCAGCTGGGTTCTCCTAGGCATGCAGAGAGGAGCAGGCAGCAGAGGAAGGGAGGGAGGGAAGCCTCCCAACAGTTGCCTCAGCCCATGTTTTTGTGCAAAAACAAACAACCAAAAACCCACACCCAAAACGCAGACTAATCACCTTTCAGAGGCTCCACATCCACAATCTAAAGGATGGCAAAATCACTGGTTGTAAGTGGGAATCTACTGCACCGTAACTAGAGCTGTCTACACACATTCTAATTTGGCTGAATTCAGGAGGGGGGGGGGGGGATTTTGTTTCCTTAAATTCAGATAACCCACTGGGAACATATTTTTAAAAATTTGGGACATTGAACATAACTTAGTGGTTTCTCCCTTGGCATCTCTCACGACAGGTACAAATGAGAAAAAATAAGTTGTGCTATTCATCACACATATCTTGAATGTTTGACTTGGTCATGTGGGATTACAGGTCATGAGACTTTTGTAAAAATTGTAACATCAAAGACAACGGAAACAATATTCTCTACTAACAAAAGACTGAACAATTTTTTTCTAGATGACCAAAGGACTCTCTTCTCTAGTGGAATGTGGACCATGAACCTGCTCATTAGATGGAAAGCTCACAAATTTAAATGTAAAATAATCTGTTTACAGGCATTCTTTCCCAAATTAAGTAACCTCGTGTTTAAAGCATAGTGGCTAGTTTCTCTACAAAGTTATTTAAATTGAAATGCTCCCCTCTTAAGTATATTTTAAGAGTTTAAAAATATATTACTTGTGGCCATAATTTTAACAAAAAGTTTTACCTTTAATCCAGAAATTTGAAACTTCTCTCTCTAAATACCAACTCATTACTCTAATGCGACCCCTCCCCCCCACCTGTGCAAATATTTTTAAAGATGACTCTGGATAATAATGTCTTTATTCGTGAGAGAAAATCAAAATAGGGTACTCACCTCTCAAGTTTTTTCTCGATTATAGGCACATCCAGTCCCATGGCTTGCTTGGTGATCTGCAGCATCTCTGCAATGCACTGAAGGGTATCTGAAACCCAAATAGAACTGCTGCCACTTTCTCCAGAAACATACTAAAAAGTAGCAGTTCTAACTCAACCCTAAATGAAATTTGTGGTCTTTCAGTTAAAATCAAACTTATTTGCTTCAATTTACACAAAACTGTTCCTTATTCATTACTTCCCCCACTAATTCAGTGTTGTAAAACCAATTTTAACAAAAGAGTAAGTAAAGAGCAAAGGAACCAAATCAATTGGAATTAAAGTGCTAGATGCCGAGGGTAATAGCTGTGAACCAGACAGACACGGTCCCTGACTACTACCCACACGAGGCATATATGGTGGGAAAGCCCGCATCCATACGGCCACACAGGATTCCCATTATAGCTTCCCTCGCCCCAAACCATCATCAGTTCAGATCATCTATCTCCCTGTGCTGCTGAGAACAAAGTTGCTATTTCCCTGGATCATTTAGTTGGTGATGGTATGTACCGCCCCCAATTCCATTTGTGCTTAGAAGAGCAGATCAAAAGTTTACACTCAGTAATTTCATCTCCTTACCTTTTCCATCCTCTTCTGGATTGCGCATTACAGCTCTCAATGTGTGGAAATAGCCACTTGTTTCTTTGTATCTGTAGTGCAGCCGCATACAAGAAAACTTTGGCTTACCAAAAAGAGTGGGTTCAGGACCTAAAGACCAGAGGAGTTCATGTGAAAATCTTTCACATAACCTTTACTTTCCTCTGTCTTCAAAAGACCAACACATCATTCCATTGGGCTATTTAGCACATTTCCCTCACAATCTAAACAAGCACACAAGCTTAGTGTGAGTTTGGTTTGATGAAATAAATACTAGCACTTCAGCCTCAAATATGTAAACTTCCTTGATCTCTGGTTTAATCTTCACAAGATAATAAAATAAAAACTTACTATTGGATTATATTCATCACTAATCTCTAAAGCAGGGGTCCTCAAACTTTTTAAACAGGGGCCAGTTCACTGTCCCTCAGACCATTGGAGGGCCGGACTATAGTTAAAAAAAAAAACTATGAACAAATTCCTATGCACACTGCACATATCTTATTTTGAAGTAAAAAAACAAAACGGGAACAAATACAATATTTGTATTTGCATGTGGCCCGCGGGCCGTAGTTTGAAGACCCCTGCTCTAAAGAATAGAAGGGAGACCTACAAAATACGACTGGGAATACCCCTCTCTGGTTCTAGTAAGACGCTATGCCAGTTGCATAAACAACTTGACCTACTCTTGGAAGAAACAGTATTTGCTTTCTATGACTTGATTAGTATCTTTAAATTTACCTATTTCTATTTTTTCCAGGTCTTCTAGACTTAGTCGTTGATACTGGTTTACTTTGTCAACTTCATCATCATAACTAGATAAAGGAAAAGGGATTAAAAAATTATTCAAATCAAAAGCATATTTATCTTATAGCTGAAGTATAATAGTACCAACTACTGTGCAGTTAAAATCTGTAGCACAATACAGTTAAATATTTTTCAAAGTTAGATGTAATGAGATAACATACATAGTTCAATAGTTAAAAGAAAATCAGTTTATAGATCTTACACTAAAATTCACAGCAAAAATTTGTTTTATAAACATTTTGAAAAAGAAAAAAAAAAAGAAACTTAAACCTTAACCTAAAAGGAAATTTAAAAATACAGAGACATGTATTCTGAAGCTATGTATTTGGGATAATACAGCAGATAAATTATATCCAAATCAAGGAGGGAAAATCAACGTGATCAATGCCAATAGGCACCCAAGCCGATGACAAGAAAAAACAGTTCACACAAGGTGGGGGGAACCACCCTCAGTTCTGGCAAGGCTATGGAGAAGCACTTGCAATTCATCACTGTAACCAAATGATAACCTTGCACACACAATTATCTGCACAAAGACAGCTGTATCATTCACAACAGCAAAACGAATCCTTTTAATGCCCAACAATGGGAAATCATTTAGAGCATAATAATAAAACAAACTCTAAAAATCATTTTCAAATTAAAAAAAGGAAGGCTGTCACAGTTATGTAAGGTAAAGGGGTTCAATGACATTTCTTCAAAATAAAACCCAATTCTTCATTTCCTAAAATGGAAATTTACTCAGATTTTAAAACAATTTAAAGCTTTAAATCAATAAGCAACTTACTAGGCAACGTAGTAGGCAGAGTTAGAAAGCAGTAACAGCACATCCACATCTCTGTGAGTAGCATCAATGAGGCTAAACAAACATGACACAGGCAATTACATATTTTTACTTTCATCTAAATTTTTGCCAAGCTTATTTTTAAAGGAGAACCACTTGTGATAAAAGACGGGAGGGAGGGGGAATAATGCATACATTTAATTTCAGAAGGTAGGACACAATCTATCCATTTGGATATTTAAAAAAGAATCTAGTTTGGGAGGGTGGAAGAAAGGATGAGTTGAAGAGAGATGCCTTCTCACAGCCAAGAAGGAGGGGGAAATGGATAATGGGGGGGAAGGGGAATTGGAAAGAAAGAAATGTGAGGTTCAGAAGGAAGAAATAGTCTAAATGACTTACTCTCATAACCTAATCTTCAAAATGACACTGCACAGTAGAGTATTTTACTCTGCAGAATGCATCCTTTGAAAGGATTTTACATGATATTTGCCTAATAACAGCCTTTCCAAACAAAAGGTGGAAATTAATCTGGCTTCTTAGGTTAGTCCCAAAAGTCTCTATACCAGTGATGGTGAACCTGTGACACGTGTGTAAGGTGACACGCGAACTCATTTTTTTGGTTGATTTTTCTTTGTTAAATGGCATTTAAATATATAAAATAAATATCAAAAATATAAATTTTTGTTTTACTATGGTTGCAAATATCAAAAAATTTCTATATGTGACACGGCACCAGAGTTAAGTTAGGGTTTTTCAAAATGCTGACACACCGAGCTCAAAAGGTTCCCATCACTGCTCTATACGAATGCATATTCTGCCTTAGAATTACACACCTGTTTGCCTGTTTATCAAAATATTGCAAAACACCCTTTGCAGATGGAACTGGAGTCGAAGAACCCGTACTACCTGCGGAGAAAACTTTACCAAAGTGCAGCACCTTGTTGTAGTGTAGCTAACAGTCTTAATCTAAAATAACAAATTCGCGCTGAAACCGGTTTGGCTCAGTGGATAGAGCATCGGCCTGGGGACTGAGAGGTCCCTGGTTCAATTCCGGTCAAGGGCATGTATCTGGGTTGTGAGCACATCCCCGGTGGGGGATGTGTAGGAGGCGGCTGATCGATGTTTCTAACTGTATCTCTCTCCCTTCCTCTCTGTGAAAAATCAATAAAATATATTTAAAA
The DNA here is from genome assembly GCF_000147115.1 of Myotis lucifugus. Classification (NCBI taxonomy): domain Eukaryota; kingdom Metazoa; phylum Chordata; class Mammalia; order Chiroptera; family Vespertilionidae; genus Myotis; species Myotis lucifugus. The sequence goes on from NW_005871303.1 coordinate 1,773,636, forward strand.
AATAAATAAATAACAAATTCTCAATTTTCGCCAAAAACGCAATTAGTGACATAAGATGCCTGGGCGTCCTCAGTCCCAGACCAGACAAGAACCAGGGTGGGCTCTGGTCTGTACTTACGGGCACTCCGAAAAGCGTTGCTCCAGCCAAGCCACGAAAGTTACGTCACAAAGACACTTGAACACGGAAATATTTTACTACTGGTGACAATATTTACAGCAGTCAGGCGAGCCTCACACTGACTGCGCTGGACGCGGAGGAAAGGCGGCTCCGTCCTAGCGCTTCCGCCCCCGCCACAGGGGCCGGCCGTCCACCGGCCACACGAGCCAAACAAAACCACAAAGCAGTATGTGGAGGCCGAGCACCGCCACAACGAGGGCGTAAAAGCCGCTGTCCTCAGGGGACATTAACAGGAAGCTTTGAAAAAGGACTATTTTAGAATAAAAATATAACGCCACCGGAGCTTTCAGCATGAGCCCTGCTAAAAGAAGAGCCATCTTCAGTATTGTCGCCAAGCGATCATTTTCAGCAGCCAGGTCTGCGGCGCGGGCGGGCCGCGGGGCGGCGGGCGAAGGCTTGTAGGACCGCGGCATCTGGTCGGGGCGTCCGTTTGTCTCTCTCTCGAGGAGTCAAAGCGATCAGAACCGCTGCACCCAAACCCACGCGTGAATTGTCTGAAGCAAACTGCACTGCGTCCACCGACCGCGCCACCTCCCGCCCCGGAACACGTCAAGGCGGGCCACTTCCGCTGCGCAGCGTCCAGTGCGCATGCGCAAGCCCTTTAGCCCCGCGGCTGGTTCCAGTGCGATACTTAAGGGGTTGCCAATAGCCATCAAGATAATTTTTTTTTAAATTAAATCTTTATTGTTCAGATTACATTTGTTCCTCTTTTGTTTTCCCCTCCATAACTCCCTCCTCCCAGTTCCCGCCCCACCCTCCGCCCTTACCCCCCACCCACTGTCCTCATCCATAGGTGCACGATTTTTGTCCAGTCTCTTCCCGCATCTCCCATTCCCCTTTCCCCCCCAAGAATAGTCAGTCCATTCCCTTTCTATGTCCCTGATTCATTGTAATCACCAGTTCATTCTGTAGATCAGATTATTTATTCACTTGATTCTTAGATTCACTTGATAGATGCATGTTTGTTGTTCAATTTGTATCTTTACCTTTTTCTTCCTCTTTTTTTATTAAATCTTTATTGTTCAGATTACATTTGTTCCTCTTTCCCCCCCCCATAACTCCCCTCCTTCCAGTTCCCGCCCCACCCTCCGCCCTCACTCCCCACCCACTGTCCTCATCCATAGGTGCACGATTTTTGTCCAGTCTCTTCCCGCATCTCCCTTTCCCCTTTCCCCCCCAAGAATAGCCAGTCCATTCCCTTTCTATGTCCCTGATTCATTATAATCACCAGTTCATTCTGTACATCAGGTTATTTATTCACTTGATTCTTAGATTCACTTGTTGATAGATGCATATTTGTTGTTCACAATTTATATCTTTACCTTTTTCTTCTTCCTCTTCTTAAAGGATACCTTTCAGCATTTCATATAATACTGGTTTGGTGGTGATGAACTCCTTTAGCTTTTCCTTATCTGTGAAGCTCTTTATCTGACCTTCAATTCTGAATGATAGCTTTGCTGGATAAAGTACTCTTGGTTGTAGGTTCTTGGTATTCAGCACTTTGAATATTTCTTGCCATTCCCTTCTGGCCTGCAAAGTTTCTGTTGAGAAATCAGCTGACAGTCGTATGGGTATTCCCTTGTAGGTAATTGAGCCTCTTTCTCTTGCTGCTTTTAAGATTCTCTGTCTTTTGCTCTTGGCATTTTAATTATGATGTGTCTTGGTGTGGTCCTCTGTGGATTCCTTTTGTTTGGGGTTCTCTGCGCTTCTTGGACCTGTAAGTCCATTTCTTTCACCAGGTGGGGGAAGTTTTCTGCCATTATTTCTTCAAATAGGTTTTCAATATCTTGCTCTCTCTCTTCTTCTGGCACCCCTATTATTCTGATGTTTGTACGCTTGAAGCTGTCCCAGAGGCTCCTTACACTATCTTCGTATTTTCGGATTCTTTTTTCATTTTGCTCTTCCGGTTGGGTGTTTTTTGCTTCTTCGCATTTCAAATCTTTGACTTGATTCTTGCGCTCCTCTGGTCTGCTATTGGGTATAATATTCTTTATTTCAGTCCGTGTATGCTTAATTTCTAGTTGGTTCTTTATCATAGCATCGAGGGTCTCATTAGTTTTTGTGAGGCTCTCATCAAGTTTATTGCAAGCCCTCAAAATTGCGTATTTTAGCTCCATATCCTCCATTTCTGTCATGTTTTTTTGTCTCCGCATTTTTTATGCTTTCTTGGTGCACCCCCTTGTGGTCTTTGTGCGCAGTCTTGTTCTAGTTAAGCTTTGATTGTTGTAGTTAATACTAGAGGGATTTGACCACCAGGCCGACTGGCTGTGGGAATCACCTGTGTCTGCCTTGGGAAACTTCTGTCCTCTGGGGAGGTGCTAATCTAGCCTTTGCCTGAGGCGATCTGGCAAATGGCTCTGCGCAGGGCTTGGGCGGGGCGGGATCAACAGGGCGGACAGAGGAAGCAGTTATGGCTGCTCTCAGTCCCGTTCCCAGAGGCTCTGCTTCTCAGAACCCCAGCAACCGCTGCAAACCTCGGAGAGAAAGCTGCCCTCACGTTGCAACTGATGCTAGACAATCCCGCTTCTCCCGTTCGAGTCTGAGTCCCTAGAGACTCGCCCGGATCTGGAGCTCAGAGTCTGAGACTCCCTCCTGATTGAAAACGACAACCGCGCCCTCAGCCACCAGCCCGCTTTGCGAGCGCACCTCCGCACCTTTAAATTTTCCACACTGCGCCTCCTCTGAGCCTCGGTATGCTGTTGTCTTTCCTTCTAGTTGAAGAGGCTCTCCTCAGCCAGCCTTCCTGTGGTTCTGGGTGATGTCCGTTCCGTCTTTTAGTTGTATTTTTGAAGTGGTTGTTTGCGGCAGCAGTCTCCGGTGTTTACCTATGCCGCCATCTTGGTGGGGAATCCATCAAGATAATTCTTAACCAACTTAGCCGGGTTGGCTCAGTGTATACAGCCTTGGCCTGCGAACTCAAGGATCCTGGGTTCAATTTTGGTCAAGGGCACATGCCCGGGTTGCAGGCTGTCCCCAGTAGGGGGCGGGCAGGAGGCAGCCAATGATTCCCTCTCATCTTTGATGTTTCTCTTCCTCTAAAATCAATAAAAATATATTTAAAAAATTTTTTTTAACCATTCGAACACCTGATGGTCCTGGAAAGCATTATGCTAAGCGAAGTAATTGTCAGAAAAATCTCTTATGTTCTCACTCACTTGTGGAATATAATGTACAACATAAACTGATGAACAAAAACAGATCCAGAGACAGAGAAGTATCGATCAGATGCTCAAAACTCAGAGGGAAGGTAGGGGAAGGTGAGGGCATGAGTGGGTCAATGGGTGGTTAAGAACACATATATAATACCTTAATCAATAAAGAAAGAAAAAAAAATATATCCAGAGACTGGGGTGGTGGGAGCTTGCCCTTAGGGTGGGAGTGGTGGTGGGGGGGGGGGTCAATAGGGAAAAAGGAGACATATGTAATACTTCAAACAATTTAAAAAAAAACATTTTCAGTGCAATATATATATTTTGTTAACCTTCACCAGAATATATTTTTCCATTGATTCTTAGAATAGAAGAGAGAGGGAGGGACACAGAAATATCCATGTGAGAGGGATTGATTGCCTCCTGCATGTGCCCCGGGCTGGGGATGGAGCCTGCAACCGAGGTACGTGCCCTTGACCAGAATCGAACCCAGGACCCTTCATTTTGCAGGCCAATCCTCTATCCACTGAGTTATGTGCATTAATACAATAAACCTAGATTCTGAGGGGGAAAACCCACACAGCCACTAGCGAACCATAGTTTTACAATTGTTTTTTATATCAATTATTGCATTAAAATAGTTCTCATTACTGAGTTTTTAGTGTCAGCTCTGTACTTGAAAAGTGCCATGCATCCATGCCCACAGCTTTATGGATAAGTCCTAGCATTAATTACAGAAAACTTATCAGAAATGTAAGCACATTAGTTAGCAGGACATCACTCATTACCTGGGATCACAGTCAATGAGGGCCCAGCCCCCGTGGAACTTTTCATTATCAGGCAGCAGTAACTTCATGTAACTTTGTAAAAGCTGGCTAATCAGTTCCTGGTGACTTCTCTGGTTTTCCTTATGCAAAGCTTCATGCTCTTTCTCTTTGTTAAATATGGAATAAAGATCTTCTGTCACTGGAATGCCTTGCATCAAATCTAGAGTAGAAAGTGTCAATATCTATCATCATCTTAGTTTCCTAACACATTTTTTTAAAAAACAAAAGAGAATGAAGACCTAAACCATAAAACTCTAAGAAAACATAGGAATAAATCTTTGAGACCTGGATTAGACATGGGTTTTTTTAGTTTTTTATTTGGTGTTGGGGGGGTGGAGGTGGGAATGGACACTAACATCACAAACAAAAGAAAAAACAGATAAACTGAACATCATTAAAAAAAAAACAAAACTGCCCTAACCGGTTTGGCTCAGTGGATAGAGTGTCGGCCTGCAGACTGAAGGGTCCCAGGTTTGATTCTGGTCAAGGGCATGTACCTTGGTTGCGGGCATATCCCCAGTATGGGATGTGCAGGAGGCAGCTGATCGATATTTTCTCTCTCATTGATGTTTCTAACTCTCTATCCCTCTCCCTTCCTCTCTGGAAAAAAATCAATAAATTTTAAAAAAAAAAAAGATACCGGCCTAGGATGTAACTACCCACCATAACTGCTAAAAAATAAATAAAAATAAAAAAACTTCTGTATTTCAAAGGGAAATAACATGATAGTGAAAAGACAATTCACAGAATGGGAAAGGATATTTATAAATCACCTATTTAATAATGGACTTGTATCCAGAATTCCTACAACTCAATAAAAAGACAAATAAGCCCAGCTGATGTGGCTCAGTGGTTGAGCGTCGACCCATGAACCAGGAGGTCATGGTTTGATTCCAGGTCAGGGCACATGGCTGGACCCGCAGTGGGAGGTGTGCAGGAGGCAGCTGATCAATGATTCTCATCATTATGTTCTCTTTCTCTCTCTCTGTCTCTCTCTCTCTCTCCCTTCTTTTCTGAAATCAATAAAAACATTTTTCTGAAATCAAAAACCTTTTTTAAAAAGCCCATTTTAAACAGATCTAAATAGACTAGCTAACCTCTTCCTAGTGTGGCATGTGGCTTAAACTTTAACAAGTCATTATGATCCCATTCCCTATAGTTTGGAACAATGAGACTGGAGGCGGCTTCTGGGAAAGATCTGCCACTGCTATCACTACAAGGGGAAGCAGTAGCCCAGCCTGCTATGGGCCTCTGTCTCAACCTTGAAGAGATCAAACTGCGCAAGGGACAAAACCTGAGTCCTCAAGGACATAACTGAGTTACCAGATCGACCAACAGAAGGAAAGTATCTTACTTTTCTGTAATAATGTGCTAAAAATCCAGTTTTCCAGTCAGCACACCCCCATCCATGGCAAATGAACCAAACTTCTTTACACCAGACTTCTCAAATTACTAACTGGCCTGTGTCTAGGCCCCATTATTTTATGAATGATAAATATCAAGTTTAAAAACAGGATTTAAAAAATAGTCTCAGAGACCATAAGATAAAGTGTTGCATTTGGTTCTAATCCACAACATTATACGTTTATTTAAATACTATAAGGTAATATTTTAATAAAAATTAAATTTAAAACATGCCAAAGCATGAATTCCACTGGGCAATCTACCCTCCATTTACTCTTCAAAAAAAAGGACTGAATTGGGTAGGATAAATTTTTTAAAAATATTTTTATTGATTTCAGAGAGGAAGGGAGAGGAAGCGAGAGATAGAAACATCAATGATAAGAGAGAATCATTGATTGACTGCCTCTTGCATGCCCCCCACTGGGGATTGAGACTGAAACCTGCGCATGTGCCCTTGACAGGAATCAAACCCAGGACCCTTCAGTCCACAGGCGACGCTCTATTCACTGAGCCAAAACAGCTAGGGCTTAATGTAATCCTCTTTGATATGCTATTTAATCACACCCATGGAAAGAAAGGATGGTGTTTTTGTCCACAGCAAGAACATACGATGTCATGGAAAGAAAGAAAATCATCTTGTTACATCTCTCAGCCTTGAGTAACGGAAAAACAAATAGAATGTGGGGTTTTTAGGTGATGAGGTTTTAGGGTCTCTTATTTCTTATTTCAGGAGCCTCAACCATGCTTTCTGTTACATGAACAGCAAACTGACAAATACGTATGGAAACGAGTGGTTTCTTTTGTTGCTCCAGCCTAAAAAATCTGTCAAGTTCTAATCTCCTAAAAATTTGTATTTGATTCATTTGGTAATAAGATGCTCAATATAGAAGCGTAAGTATATTATAAAACATATGAACTATGTTAATAATGTTGGTTTCGGTAAAATAGTCACAGAAGGAATAACAAATTTTAAAGAAAGGCTTTTACGTTTCTTACCTATGACAGCTTGCCTATAAGCATCCTTGAATCGATTCAGGTAATACCTATTTGCGGAGTTAACACCGTCTTTCATAACTCCTGCTAACTTCCTTTCTCCTGTCCTTGTAAAGTCACCCTGTCAAGGAAAACATTTTGACAATTTAAACACAAGAATGTTCCCGAAGTCAAGGTGGGCTTGTAAGACTGTAATTTTGTAGGCTTTTATAATTCCAAGTCATGCAGCTGAATTAAAATATCTATTAGTATTTGACTCTGACCCAAGCATGTCAAATAATTAAACATACTATTTGTAGCAAAAAGTCTTCAGCTAGATGGAGCTTTAAGGTAAAGCCATTCTTGGTAATCTATAGAATTTTGAAAATTTATAGGTCTAAACTTATTACATAACAAACAAAAAAGTCTTTCAATTCATTTATACGTTCTAGTTTATTGATGGAATCTTTAAAGTTCTCTCTATATAGATCCATGTAATCTGCAAATATTGACAGTTTTACTCCCCCCCCCCCCCCCCGCCCAAATCTGGATGGGTTTTATTTCTTCTGATCACTGTGACTAGAACTTCCAATACCATGTTGAATAAGAGTGATGAAAGTAGACATTCCTATTTTGATCCTGATCTTAACAATTTTCAATTTGCCCATTGAGTACGTATAATGTTGGGTGTGGATTTGTTAAATATGGCCTTTATTATGTGCCGGAAGCCGGTCCATCCTTGCTGCTTGACATAGTCGCTGCAGGGAAGAAACATCTGCATAGCATATGTTTCAAGGGACCTGCATATATGGCATATTGTTCTTAATATGTTTGCTCCCCTTCTTAGCGCTATGTGTTTTAACCAAGGTCACCTCTCCAAGAAAGGTTGTTTCCCCAGGTGGGGATTTTTCCCTGGAGTTAGGGATTAACAGGACTAAGGAAGGGAATAAATCAGTAAAACTTCTTAACTAAGTGCCAGGCGGGTAGTTAATCACTTTAACTACGAACAATCACGCTTAAACTACATAATCTTTTCTTAGGATAATCTCCTTCAGTTACTTCCTTGTAGCTTAACAGAACAATAGAGTAGTGACCTTGGAATGGAGATAACAAACGCCCTAACCTTTGGAATAGAATGGATAGGATTAAAATCAACTGGTGTAAATACAGATGTAACAGGAGAATAAAGACAGAACCTGCTGGGGGAGTGGGGGGTGGGCAGTCTTTCAAGCCTCAACTTAATATATTGAAAAATCACAAATTTCTTATGTGGAAAAATGTGGACAGCTTCCAAGAGTTTATTAGAGATTTTACCTGTTTATGTGGATGTGTGTAAATACAGAGAGAGCAGGTTTCTCATTACACGTTACAATTCCTGTAGAATGAGCCAATGAGGATTTAAATTGTTTTTTCTCTTGCTTTTAACAAAGGTATCAGAGCAACTCCCCAGAGAGGTAGTGATTTAAACTTAGAAGGCAAGGAAAGCATAGTCCTTTTTTCCTCCATCCCAACCCCACTATTTCTATCCAAGGCCATTCCTGAAACAGACCTTGTCCTAACACTGATAATTTTGGAGAAGATACTGCCAACTAGTTAAGTCATTCACAGGAAACAGTAATTAAATAAGAATCTATTACAGAAGAGAGACATGAATGCTGAATCCAAAAAAGTTTAATATCAAAGAGAAAAATATTTCTCTCCTCCCCAACTTTGAGATAAAATTGATGAGTAATATGTGTAAATTTATGGTGTACCACGTGATCACTTGGTATATGTGTGTGTTTATACAGCGAGTGATTACATTAAGGTTAACACATCTATCACCTCACATAATTCCTCCGTGTGTGTGTCTGTGAGTGTGGTGAGAACATTTAAGATCTACTTCCTTAGCAAATTTCAATTATACATTATTGTTAACTACAGTTACGATGCTGTACATTACATCCCAAAACTTATTCCATTTGTACCTTTTGAACAACATCTTCTTTGCCCCGAGTCCTGGTAACCACCAATCAACTCTTTATTCCAGATTCCACACATAAGTGAGATCATGTAGTACTTTGTCTGTCTGGCTTATTTCACTTAATCATATTGCCCTCAGGGTTCCTCATACTGTCGCAAATGGCAGGAGTCCCTTCTTTTTCATGGCCAAACAATGTTCTATGACACACACACACACACACACACACACACACACACACACATTTTCTTTAGTCATTCATCCTCACTGAACATTTAGATTGTTTCCACGTCTTCACTATTGTTAATAATGCTGCAATGAATATGTAAGTGCAGATATCTCTTCAAAATAGTGATTTCATTTCCTTCAGATATACTACTATACCCATAAATGGGATTGCCGGATCATATCATAGTTCTATTTTTAATTTTGGGGGAACTTCCATACTGTTTCCCATAATGGCCAGGCCAATTTACGTTCCCACCAACAGTGTATAAGGGTTACCTTTTCTCCACATCCTTATCAACACTTATCTCTTACCTTTTTTATAACAGCTATTCTAACAGGTAGGAAGTGACATTGCATTGTTGTTTTGATTTGCATTTCCCTGATGATTACTGATGTTGAGCACCTATGTATGTACCTGTTGGCCATTTGTATATCTTCTTTGGAAAAATGTCTCTTTAGGTCCTTTACCCACTTTTTACTCAAATTATATTTTGCTGTTGAGTTGTATAAATTCCTTACATATTGTGAATATTAACTTCTTATCAGATACATGTCTGCAAATATCTTCTCCCATTCCATAGCTTGTCTTTTTATTTTGTTGATTTAAAAAACATTTTTTCTTACTGTGCAGAAAGTTTTTTTGTCTAATCTACTCCTACTTATTTACTTTTTCTTTTCTTGCTCGTTTTGGGAATCACACCCAAAAAAATCATTGCCAAGACCAATGTCATGGAGCATTTTCCCTGTTTTCTTATAGGAGTAAATTATAAAGTTTCAGATCTTACATTTAAGTCTTTAATCCATTTTGCGTTAATTTTTATATAAGACGGGTTCAATTTAACTTTCTTGCATGTGCCTATTCCATTTTTCCAGCACCATTTATTGAAGAGATTACCCTTTCCCCATAATGTATTGCTGACACCCTTGTCAAATATTATCTACAGAATTTATTCATCTTATAACAGACTATACTAGTTATACAACAGCTGTCGTTGACTATATGTGGGTTTACTTCTGGGCTCTCAGTTCGATTCCATTGATCTATGTGTTTGTTTTTATGTCAGTGCCATATTGTTTTGATGACTATAGCTTTGTAGTAACGTTTGGAATCAGAGAGTGTTATTGCCTCCAGCCTTGTTCTTCTTTCTCAGAAATGCTTTGGCTATTGGGGGTCTCATGGTTCCATACAAACATTAGAATTGCTTTTGTCTATTTCTGTGAAAAATGCCACTAAAACTTTGATAGGGATTGCACTGAATCTATATATGGCTTTGGGTAGTATTATAAACATTTTGAGAATATTAATTTTTTTATCCTGAACATGGGCTATCTTTCCATTTATTTGTGTCCTCTCAATTTCTTTCATCAATGTCTTCCAGTTTTCAGTGTACAGATCTTTCACTTTCTTGGTTAACTTTATTCTTAAGGATTTTACTGTCTGTGATGCTATTGTAAAAGTGATTATTTTTCAGCAGTTTGTTGTTATTGTACAGAAGCGCAACTGATTTTTGTAGGTTGATTTTGTATTCTGCAATTTTACTGAACTCATTTATTAGTTCTAACAGTTTTCTGATGGAGTGTTTTTAGGATTTTCCATATACAACATTATGTCATCTACAAAGACAAATTCACTTTTGCCTTTCCAATCTGAATGTTTTCTATTTTCCTTTCATGATTGCTCTGGCTAGAACTTCCAGTACTATGACAAATAGGAATGGTGACAGTGGGCACCAAAGTCTTGTTCCTGATTTTAAAGGAAAAGCTTTTAAGTTTTCACCATTGAGTATGCCGTTAGCTGTGGGTTTGTTATTATTGCCTTTATTATGCTGAGGTACAGTCCTTCTATACCTCATTTGTTGAGAGTTTTTATATAAAAGAATGTTGAATTTTGTCAAATCCTTTTTCTGCATCTATTAGATTATGATTTTTATCTTTCATTCTATAATCCAGGATGTCCCATTTATTGATTTGTATATGTTGAATGATTCTTCCACCTAATAGATAAATCCAACTTTATTATGGTGTATGATACTGTTACATTTAGTTTGTTAGTATTTAGTATTTACTTGAGAATTTTTGCATCCACATTCATCAGGGATATTGGCCTATAGTTTTATTTCCTTATAGTGGTATCAGAGCCTCATAAAATGAGTTTGGGAGTGTTTCCTCCTTTTCTGTGTTTTGGAAGAACTTGAGAAACATTGGCATTAATTCTTTAAATGTTTGGTAGAATTCACTAGTGAAACCATCTGGCCTGGGCTTTGATGAGAAGTTTTTGCTTAATGATTCAATCTTACTCACTGGTCTGCTCAGATTTTCTGTTTCTTCATAATTCAGTATTGGTAGGTTGTATGGTTTCTAAGAATTTATTCTTCTAAATTGCCCAATTTGTTCTCATATAATTGTTCAGTATAGCCTCATGATCCTAAGTATTTCTGTGGTATCCTTTGATTGTTCAGGAGTGTTAATTTCCACATATTTGTGAATTTTCCAACTTTCCTCCTGTTAATGATTTCTAATTTCATACCACTATTACTAAAAACAACAACAACAACAAAAACACACCCTGATATAATTTTTGTCTTCTTGAATTTGTTGAGACTTTGTGGCCTAATATATGATCTATCCTGGAAAATGTTCCATGTGCGCTTCTTAAGAATGTGTATTCTCCTCTTGAGAGAGAAATTAAGTGACTTGCCCAAGGTAACAGAGCTAGTAAAAGGCAGGATGGGGATAAAAATTTAGGGGGCAAATGATCATACTAGGGGCCAAATCCCATCAACAGACATGTTTTGTTTTGTCTATTTAAAATTTTAAAAACCCAGTATTTCACACAATTCCAGATTGCCAACTCCCTTGAAAAAACCGGAAGACCTAGCAACACTGCGCCTCCATCCTCATAAGGAAACGAGACAGCACCCTCCTGAGACAACATATGCTCTTCCTAAGGGCCACACAGCTCCCTCTCTCCCTTTCACCTAATGGGTGCCTGCCTGAGCCACCTAACCCCAGCCCGTCCCAGCCAAAAGATGAGTGTGTGACCCCTGCCTTAGCCAAACATTCCAGAAAGTAGTCAGCCACCACCTGTAGCCGCACACCTTTATCTCAAAAACAAAGATGGTTTTTACCCACATTCTGAGTCCCACAGAATGACCCGCAAATGCTCGCTGCAGGTATTTACCTTCAGAGCAGCTGTGCCAGCGTACTGCCTGCTGATGGAGTCACCATTGTTGGCCCACATTATCTGATAGATCCGATTGCATTTCACCGGCAGTGGCTGCTCTGGGGGCATCACACCTAATTTTTTCAGCTAAAATTTATACATTGGTGGATTAATTACATATAAACCAAGACACCGTAGCATAAAACATACTGCAGAAAAAGGAATTATGTTCATACACAATTTAGAACCCTTAAATAAAAGAAATGGTGTTTTCAGCCCTGGCCGGCATGGTTAGAGTGTCAGCCTGTGCACCAGAGGGTTACAGGTTTGATTCCCAGTCAAGGGCACATACCTGGGTTGCAGGTTCGACTCCCGCCCTCCAACCCAACGTCAGAGCTCATACAGGGGGCAACCAATCGATGTATCTCTCTCATCAAAGTTTCTATCTCTCTTCCTCTCCCTTCCTCTCTGAAATCAATAAAAATGTATTTCAAAACAAAACAAAAACAAAACCAAAACCCTAGAAACCATGCTAGGAATTTCCATCTTTGAATTCATTACTCAGGTGTTAGGGCCAAAAGATCTGAAAGGGGACCTGGGTAATGACATAATGACCACAGGAAGCAGTTGCCAGCAACTGGGGCATCAAGGCAAGAGGCTGGTTCTGTGGTGCCAAAGGGCCCAACAGCCCAGTGATGGCACTGCTGGCAGGACTATAACCAGATGAAGAAGCTAGTCCCTTTTTCTCCTCCAGCCTCATGATCTTCCTTTAGTGTCCACTACTGGCAGAGCCTGACACGAAGCCAGTCGGCCAAGCAGAAATGAAATGTACAGATTCCCAGCTCCAAATACAGGAGAGATGGTTTAGAGATGAGGTAAAAAGGTAAGTGACCATACAGTGGCACCCGATACATTTTTAAATGTTGGGCCTCACATTTTGAAATGTGCACTTAAGAAAATACCACTTGGTTCAAGTTATTTCTAGTGGCGGTTGTGCTTTCCAGGTTTTAATGCAACAAGAGTTTTATGCCATAAATGTTCTAAAGAACAAAGGTTTTAGTTATTAGTTTACCCTTGAAAAAATTAAAAATGAATATTTACAATCCAACAGATGCCAAGTTACCTGCTGCTCCATGACCACTCGAGCGATGGCAGCTTGAACCACGTTGGTGCGGTCCAGGCAGTCCATGCAGTTAACTCGGAAAATCCCTTCTTGTTTACATATGACCCCAGCTTGATCAACCCTTTTCAAAAACAGTATGGGATTATTTCACAACATGAAACACTTTAATGCGTTTTTCAAAAACCAAAATTCTTTCAAGCACAGCGATGAGAACAGCAGCACTGGTTACCAGCTTGCTTGGAAGACCACTGTGAGCAGGCATTATTGAGTCCTATGTAGACACTGTTGATTTACACAATAACTCAACAAGGAAGACATTACTATCCTCATTTTGGAAAGAAAACTGAGGTACAGAAAGAGACACTTGCCCCAAGTCATACAACTACTAGGCAAAACGGGCCCGTTACTCTTTTCTGCACATTTAAAATCAAAAAGCACTTTAAAACACCATCCTGTCCCTCCTCTTTGACTCCAAGAAGAAATACATCTAAATTAGCTCATTCACTTTACCACCTAATACAGAGTCATGCAGCATGCCCTGCTCATCTCATTTCTCTTGCCATCTGTGGCCTTAAAGTCTAATAGAATATAGTTCTGTTCTGTCCTTTAAGCCAATTTTTTCTTCCTGCCTCTCCCTCCTATAATCTGAGAATTTTCATCCTTCCTTGATAATTTTAAATGCCTGACAACTGAGACCAGGTACCTCTTAGCCCTCCTTCCATGTTAGGGATGGCAAGAAAGAGGAGAAAGACATTCAACTATGAAGTATTAGAATGAATTAAATAATAGTCATCGGGCATTTCACATCACTTTGCCCAACCACCTGACACCTCTTCCCGGTTCACAGCTACAATGCCTAATGCCTAACCCTCTCTTAAAAAGGAGAACAGGAAACGGGAAGCAAAACTAGAAAAACAAAAATGCTTTCTCAGCTTGCTGCTATTATTTTAATGCTTAATGTTACTAAACAAATACACATGGTTTCACAGACCAAGAGTTTGTTACACTGATTTCTTATGAAATAAATACGTACCAACACCACTTCATGTCAAGAATAATGTCATAAATAGCATCTGTTAGTGTTTGAACATTCTCAAACTTCATTCCTCGGCTAAAATACAAGCCAAAACAAAGAGAAAAATCTTTAACTTAAAAATATGATATTTAAGATAGCCTGAAAAATTAAAGAAAATTATTACTTTAAATAAATGAGGTTTACACTATTATAATTTATATAGGCAATTACATAAACGTTTATAGCTAATCTGTCATGTGGAAGAAAATATACTGAAAAATATACTGAAAAATAAAGATATCTAAAGCTTCTCTCCCCACCAAATTTTCAACACTTAGATAATTGAGATCATGTTAGAACCAGGGTCATGATAAAAGAACCTTGCTTTCAAAATACACTCAAGTTAAAGTTATCATCATAATGGTTCACTAATTGTTGATTTTCCAGAGCAAATTCTAGTGAACTTTATCCATAGAGAAAGAAGTGTTACTAATAAAGTATGAAAATGAGCCAGCAGGATGATTTTTATTAAGGGGTTTCTGTTACTTCTGCCAGGCTCAGGCTTAAGCAGAAAGGTAAAGCTCCAGAAATTCTTTACTTGAATAATAAAAGGAAAAATGAACTCTAAGTCTCCAAGTTATTTAGGAATAGAAAAACTATAAATATTTCAGGAACAATTAAGCTAAATTTTTAGCCAGAATAAAATCCATATAAAAATGAAAACAAAGTAAACAAATAATATTTCTTCCCTTTCCAACAATGAGAAGAAATTTTTCTTCCCAATAAAGAGAAACTTAGGTCCCTGGGGCAGCATCGGACCACAACCATCGGAACTGGTAAAAAAACTCATCTCAGGAAGCACCTTACCAGTGCTCATGGAAGTCAAATGAAACATAAGTGAGGTGCGCATTGTTAAAGAGCAACACCTGCTTTAGGTAAGCGTCCCCGATAATTTTCTCTCTTCCTGCTTGGTCTACCAAGTTAATAATAACCTGTAAGAGTAAGGAGAAAAAATTCATTTTAACCAGATGATAGAATCATAATGTGACTTATTTGGAATTATGTTTTAGAAGTATTTTCTAGCTATGCTTAGAAATCCACTCAAGCATCAATCTTTTTCCTATAAATTAGATTTTCATTTGTTACACTTAGGTTTATGATAACTGCTTACATCAATGGCATTAATAGTTTTTATATACATTATACATTTGTAATAACCAACTAGAATAGACAATGAAAACAAGGTCCTTTAAAATAGCAAATCTTGAAAATATTTAGAATACTTTAAAAAAAATTTTTTTATTGATTTCAGAGAGGATGGGAGAGGGAGAGAAAGATAGAAAACATCAATGATGAGAGAGAATCATTGATCAGCTGCCTCCTGCTCAACCCCCACTGAGGATCGAGCCCACAACCCAGGCATGTGCTCTGACTGGAAACCAAACTGACCTCCTGGTTCATAGGTCTACGCTCAACCACTGAGCTGGTGGCAGCAGATCAATGATTCTTTCTTATCGAAGCTACCCCCACCCTTCTTTCTCTAAAAAAAATAAAATAAAAAATATATTTATAACATTTATAATAGTATTTATATTTATGATAAAGTTTCAAGAAATAAAATTCTAATAAAAATTTACAAATTAGTAAGGTCAATTTTATCCATTGAAAAATTATGGTTAGTGCTTTTTAAGTCCAGTTTAACACCCAAGGTCAAAAGATGTTCTATATTTTCCTCTAAAAAGTTTTGTTTAACTTTACATATTTAAATCCATATCCACCTAGAACTGATTTTTGTATATGGTATGTAAGATAGATATCAGAAAGCAAAATTACTGGGTTAACAGTAGAGCATATTTTATTTTGAATAATACCATTCAAAATGGCTGTACCAACTTATGCTCCCTCTAACACAGCGGTTCTCAACCTGTGGGTCGCGACCCCTTTGGGAGTCGAACGACCCTTTCACAGGGGTTGCCTAAGACCATCGGAAAACACATATATAATTAAATATTGTTTTTGTGATGAATCACTATGCTTTAATTATGTTCAATTTGTAACAATGAAATTGGGGTCACCACAACATGAGGAACTGTATTAAGGGGTTGCGGCATTAGGAAGGTTGAGAACCACTGCTCTAACAGTATGTGAGAGTTCTCATTTCCCACATTCCTGACTTCATCTCTTATCAAACTTCATAGTTTTTTTTCAATCATTTCGTTTTTATTTCCCTGCTGGGACTTTCTTTGGGATTGCACAAAATTTATATATTAATTTTGGAAGAACAGAAATCTGTTGAATATTGAGTCTTTCCTTCTAAGATTATTCTCTCCATTTATTCAGATTTCCTTTTGTGTTCTTCAGTAACTCTCCCCTGGACCCCCGCCACCACCACTGTCATGGTATCCTTTTGTATGCTTACAAGATTTTAGGTTATTTCTTCCTATTTTATTTTTGTTGCTGTTAGAAAAATACGTCCTATGGCATTACACATTCAGACTGGTTATTGCTAATGGATTAGTTATTGACAGTTCTAGCTCAATCCTGTATCTGAAATCTGGTCATCTTATTGAACGTGTATTTCATTTAACAGCTTTTATCTTACTTTAGTTTATATGATCACATTCCTACATGACTGTATGAATATATAAGAAAGGTGGGCAAAGAAAAGATACTGAAAGATACATATTAAATTGTTATTTCCAGGAGGCAGAACTAACTATATGTGTGGTACTGAGAGATGCCTTTTATTTCTTACTCTAGAAACTTCTCAAATCATAATAATTGACAGATTTATCTCTTATCTAAAAATGGTCTAGTCAATTGTAATTGAAAAATAAAACTGATTTAAAAAATTAAAATTTTAAAAAATAATAAAAATGGTCTAAAGTAGCTGACAATATTTCTTTAAAAATAATAAGAATATTCTTAGCTTACATGTGTTCTTTAACTTCATGAGAAATGCCATTTTGCTTAATTATGAATAGTACATTGTTATTTTCATGAAATTTAAAGAAACAGATATACAATCATTTCAAAATATAAAGGAACATTAACTACTAGAGATCAAAGCCCACCTGTTTTTTGTAAATTTTCAGTTGTTCTTCGAAGTGGGCACAGAAATAGGCAACAGTTTCCTTTTCACCTACAAAGAAGTGATATAAAATCGATTTTTTCCTTCCCCTGTTTAAGAAAAAATTAGTGTCTATTCCATCGTTATTCTTACTTTTAAAAAATTGACAGCCCAAAAGTAAGATTTTCTAAAATTATTTTAAAATGAAATGCTAAGCCAAAGATCTGATTTCTTTCCCCCTATTAGATTAAATTAAAACAAAGTACAAACTGCGAAATTATAACATTATAATAACAAGCCAGCCAACTTATCAGAAAAGGTTTCATGTAGTTTATAATAAAAAAATAAAAACTTCTTTAATCAAGGATATTAAAACTCAAGTTTTACCAAATTCTCATAAATATAAATTCAGTTTGAGAGAAAAATATTTTGTAAACAATTTTTAAAAATCAACCTAATTCAGTAATCTAATTAGGCTGACATGATTTAGCTATTCCAGTGTTAAAGTTAAAATACAAAAATAAATTAACTTCTCAATAATTTAAACAATAACAAACACTTCACAGTGAGGCATTTCAATAAAGGCATCTTATATAATAGATGCCATCTTAAGATATTTCCTCCTTCTACAAATATTGGCTTCATTTACCCTTCTCCAAAATTAAACATCCAATAAAGTATTCTTCAAAAAGTCAAGAATTTAAAATGTACAATAAGCTGTTTTGCTCTATTGTTGGGGAATTTTTGTTAAATTGTCAACAACCATTATTGCTATTGTTGGGGAATTTTTGTTAAATTGTCAACAACCATTATTGCTCTTATGTTTATATCACTTTCCACTAAATTTCACTGTATGAGTTATTGTTTTGAATGACGCATCTAGCAAAGCAAATCCAAATCTATAATGTATCTAATACCTGTCTGACATCATCATTTGCAAACCAAACAATGGACTTGCTTACTCTTGTCCAGCCGAGGTCTTGGATTGTATCGATAGCCAACCTGGCTCCAAAAGACAGGCACAGAGCCTCGGGTTTGAATAAATGACAAGGTATGATTATGGACATGAATTAGCTGCTCAGTCTCCACATAATTTGCAACATTTCCATTTTTATCCACCCCTCTTCGTTTATAGCGCATTCCTAAAACAAAAACAAAAAACAAACAAACAGAAAACAGCAACATTTAAAAAAAAATTTAGCCTATCTAGATCATGCTTATCTCACTTTCAGGATAGCCTTGGGGATCTAATGTGCAACTGCCAGGCAGAACTGGATCAACTTATCCCAAATCATAACTGCATGCATCAGGATTTTTACAAACTGAAGCTACGAGAGCTCCTATGCACTGAAAGAGAAGGATTTTCCCAAAGGCGCTAGCACTCAGGAAGGATTTATTACTGTGATTGTGATCCAACCCATCAGTGAGAACAATGGTATTTTAGAAGCACATCCCAAGTGACTTTCTTCTCTTCTTTCTCCTTTTGTTAACTCTTCCCAGTTCGTCTCTATCCAATAATTGGTCCCCAGTCACATTACAAAGTGACTGAGCACTGAAACGGACTGTTTCCAGATCCTTTTGGTCATCAGCATTTCAACACCCCCGCAGGATTTCCATTTAGCCTGGATTTGATTTGCAGGTGATTACAGCCTTCCACACACCTGCTCTGTGCCGACTGCGACGTGAAATGAGAGCCACTAGGAATCGAGGGTGAATGTCATCTACACAGGTGGACTCCTGAGGCGGGGTCTCGGGGCTGCTTTTCTCATCATCAGATGACTCACTATAATTTACCACAAGTTCTTCAATCTGCACAAAACCTTGGATAATGGGGATAATCCAGAAGTCCACATCTGGTGTCTGAAAACAATAGGAACATCACGTTGTTTCTATGCTCTACAGCACTGACACTTTCTTAAACCCAAACAGTAGCCAGCACATACTTGTTAGTTTATTAGGAACAGAAACTTTCCATTCTTTAACCATATATTCTGCTCACTGGAGAACACAAAGGAGTGGAGGGAGGAGTGCAGGTGAAGCAGAGAGCATTTCCTTTTCTTTATAATAATCACTCAAAAGAGAGCTGCCTGAGAGTGATCACACCATAGGAGCCAGACAGCGGGGTCCAAATTCAAGCTCCGCCATTCACTAACTCCCCCAGGTGAGTCACTGCACCTCCCCAGTGCCTGGACACTCTGCTTTGAAAAACAGGAAAACTACTACCCTAATAGGTTGCTGTGAAGATGAACGAGTAAAATGGAAAAAGTCGTTAGCATAGTGCCTGCCTGCTTACAGGAACTAGTTAGCAATAGTACAGGATAAACAGTGAAGGCTGAGAAGCTTCCCAGAGAGTTGTTCTTAGTCCCGCTCTCTCCTGTCTCCATAATCCTATCTAGCCCCAATCTCAGCATCAACTTCAAACCCACCTCTTCTCGCATAACCACACACTCCAGGTCCTATCTCACGGTTCTGTTTTATGGAGCCTACAGGTAGGATCTTGGAAGGTGGCTGGAAACAGTAAAGGGCCGACCTGCCTTCATGATTCTTATCATCACTCCCATTATTTGTGTTTTTTCCCTTCTAGCAATACATGCAGAACTCTTGGCGGGAACAGAGACGTGTTAGTGGCCAAATGCCACCTTTATAGCAAGTCACCAGTTCTCAATGGAAATGCTAAATATCTGCAAAAACTCTGCAAAACAGAGCTCAACACATCAGCAAGCAAGACAATATTCATTACAGACACCCTTACTGCTAATCCTGCCACAGAGTTCTGGTGGTTCCAGTATCAGCATCATAAAGAGGCAAGAACTCTTTCTCGATAGAGACATGATAGATAGCTAGTGGTAGGCATTATCTATCTACTAACTCCCACCAAGAAAGAGAAATAGAAAAAAGGAGAAAGGTTTGAAAAAAATTTTAAATAATATACTTATTTAATCCTCACCTGAGGATGTGTTTATTGATTTTTATTTTTAAGAGAAAGGAAAGAGAGAGTGAAGGAGAGGGAGAGAGAAGGGGAGGGGGGAGGAGAAGAGGAGGGGAGGGGAGGGGAGGAGGCGGGGAGAGAGATATCAATTGGTTGCCTCTCCTATGTGCACCAACCAGACACTGAACCCATATCCTAGGTATGTGCCCTGACCAGGAATTAAACCCGAGACCTTTCTGTGTAGGTGACGCGCTCCAACCAACCGAACCACAATGGCCAGGACAAAAGGTCTGAAATTTCTGAAAGGCTAAGAAAAAGATAATATATGATCCTAATCAACTATTTGCCCACTTTGTGTCCAAAACAGTAACTGGCACACAGCAGGCCTTCCACAAATATTTGTTGATTGACTGAATAAATTAATTAGTTGTCCTTGGACAGTCATAATTCTCCAGCATAATGTGACAGAGTAAAGAAAGACTGTAATCACCAAATCTCAATAACCTCATCATATTCCCTATCTTCCCTGATTCAAATACTGGCAGTACGAGAATGTCCTTGGAGATCTGTCCAGATGAGGAAACAGGAAAGTTAAAAAACTTGGTATTATTCAAGGACAACTGGGCTTCAACATTTCCAATGGGTAAACAAACTACCTCTTTTATAGGAACTCTGAGGACATTAGTTCCCCAGTCTTAAATGACTACTATCCTATGGCAACCTGCTAAAAAGCTAGGCCTGTGGCTAAGCAATAGTGAGCTACCTTAAAATACCAAATGCCTTAGTTTTCCCTGGCTAAATGATTCCATTCTATAGGGAAAAACATTAGAGATTTTAAGACAATTTTAAAATATTTGCTTAACTATAATTATCTTAGAATATTTTAGAAAACAACTACTCACACCAATCTCAGTAAGATCTTGTATCATATATTTATTCCAAAAAAATCGATCATCAACCTGGAAAAGGTAGAGAATAAACAGTTCAGAAACCTGTTGTTTCAGTTTCCCGATAAAGCCAAATAAGTCCATAAACTGCTCTGGAGGGCAAACCCTGCTCTGAACCGTGAGAGGTACCTTCTGCCAGAGGGGCCGGGGGTCCCTCTCTGCAGCGCTTTGCCTCTGCACTGAGTTGGTCAAGTCATAGGTCAAGCTGTAGTAAAAGGATTCCGAGTCCATGAACATCTTCAGCAACTCTTCGAGCAATCTTCTTTCCAACTTTTCCTTTTCTTTACTTTCCTTGACCTGTAAAAATGTGGATCTACTATCACTGCAGAAATGAAATGTAAAGACAGCCTATGTGGGAAATTCACACCTTCCTAGGAAAGAGGTGAAGCTAATCACTAGGACAGTGGTTCTCAATCTTCCCAATGCCACGACCCTTTAATACAGTTCCTCATGTTGCGGTGACCCCCAACCATAAAATTATTTTCGTTGCTACTTCATAACTGTAATTTTGCTACTGTTATGAATCGTAAATATCTGATATGCAGGATGTATTTTCATTGTTACAAAATGAACATAATTAAAGCATAGTGATTCATCACAAAAACAATATGTAATTATATATGTGTTTTCCGATGGTCTTAGGCGACCCCTGTGAAAGGGTCGTTCAACCCCCAAAGGGGTCGCGACCCACAGGTTGAGAACCGCTGCCCTAGGACATGCAGAGGCAGTGCTGGAATATGACAAGTGGTTTCAAAATAAGTTCACTGGCAGGAAAATTACCCCTCAATTTAAATCTAATAAAAAATAAATTCCAAGCCCATATCAGTTAAATTCTTTTTTTTCTTATTAAATCTTTATTGTTGAAAGTATTGCATATGTTCCCCCCTTCCCCCCATTGACCCCTTCTAGCCCACCCCCTACCCCGCCCCAGGCCTTCCCCACCCCACTGTCTGTGTCCTTGGGTTATGCATATATGTGTGCAAGTTCTTTGGTTAGTCTCTTCCCACCCACCCCCTCTCCCCTGCCTTCCCTCCAAGATTCCGCAGTCTGTTCTATGCTTCTATGTTTCTGCATCTATTTTGTTCCTCAGTTAATTTTGCTCATTAGATTCCACATATGAGTGAGATCATGTGATACTTGGCTTTCTCTGACTGATTTTGCTTACTTTCTTTTTATTAGGAGCAGATACATTGGACTTAATATGCGTAAAGGTCTTCAGTAAAAACTTTGAGTCATCAGGAGATGGTATAATCTTCTCTGGTTTGTTAATTCCAAAATGATGCTTCTTACAGAGCTAAATAATAGGGAGAGAGAGAGAATTCATTATTATTAATATCTACTTGCTAAATGTTCAAATGTGAGTCCAGCAGTGGATGCTACTGCTCATGCGCTGTGGTTCAAAGTAAACCTCAAGAGTTAGAAAAACGACCAAGGAGACAACTGGTCACAGGAAACACAGCTGTGCTTTCAGTGATTAGAAAGCTACAGTAGACGACAGGCAAAGAATACAGGGCAGGATATACTTAGGATTTAGGGATGAGAAATTCAGGTTAGGATCATAATTATGGTTAACATAACTGAAAAATAAAATGCTCCAGCTGAGGTTAATTAATGCTTTAAAAACTGGCATCTAAAATTTTAAATTTTAAACGTGCAAAATGTACGTTTTCTATGCTCCAAGGGCATTACTCCACAGCTGTCTGTGCTAAAAATTCATTCAAGCCAGTTAACTGGGTGTTCTGGTTTAGAACATGTCAAGAGTCTGCTCTACTGGGAACCTTAAAAGCTGGACAGGTCAACTGCATCCTCTCCTCCTATCCTCATACACTAACCAATCAACAAAAAACATAGTCTTTGGGTCCAGAGTTTAAATCTGAAGAAGCAGTATGTAGAGGCTTCAGGAAATGTGTGGGCCAACTGGCAAAGGTGAGGAAGAGGATGGGGACGTGTTAAGACCAGAGAAGGCACAGAAGTTCTGAAGACAACTACCTGGTTAAAATCAAGTGTTTTACATATAATTTCACACACTCCCTCCCAGGTCTTCACTACCCTATTGCCCGTGTTCATGGTAACTCCAATCTTTTGTTCTGAGCACAAGACCCAAATCCGTAACATCTGCCTGCTATTGACACACCAGTCCCTCGAATTCAGCATCTTCAAAACTGATCAACATCTGTTTCTCAAATCTATCTCGGGCAACTACTATAGCACCCACGGGATCACTTAAGCAAGAAAGCTAGGAGTCATCTTCCATTATTCTCCTTCCTAAAGTCTCTCCTATCAAACCCAACCACTTGCTGCTGATTGCTACTGTGTTAATTCAGGTCCTAATCTTTTGCCCAGACCAGTATTTCTCAAAGTGCTTAACAGACAGAATTATTTATGCACAATTATCTATCCCATTTAGTGCAATGACCTAACAGCTTCCTTTCATGAGCTGGGGAGTCTCACTCTAGCACCAGGCTTCCAGTACCAAGCATGGTTTCAGGCCCCCATCTTTCCTGTAGCCCTTCTAGTTCCCTTTACTGTATAGGGGACAAGTTTCTACTTGGAACTGCCTGCTTCTGGATCCAGAGTCCAGGAGGCCTATGGCCCCATTCAAACTACTGTTCTGTTTATGGTCCATGAAGATACCATCTCTCCAGGCCTAGCAATATCTTCTTTGTTTTTCTTTTTATTTACTGATTGATTTTTTAGAGAGAAAGGAAGGCAGAAGGAGAGAGAAACATCAATGTGAGAGCAAAATAACCACTGGCTGCCTCCTGCACATCCCCTAGCAGGGATCGAGCCTGCAACCGGGCCCCTGCCCTGACCGGGGAATCACAGCAGCAGCCTTCTGGTGCATGGGACAACACCCAACCGAGCACCCTGGTCAGGCTCTTTTCTTTTGTTAATCTAACCTCTTCCTGGGCTTGGGCCCAATACCCCTTAACTTCCTTCCTTACCAACAATATGCCAAAATGTACCCTAAACTGACATGAAGCTACTGATGTCATCACTTACCTCCCTTGGTATGAATTTTCTCCTGATTCATTATTCTCTAAGAAATATTAATGTGTTGTATTGTGGAGTAACACCTCAAACTCACAGGGCATATATAAAATAAATGGAATAACCTTCTCAATACCGCCCCACCCTCCAAAATAAAAACTTGAACTCTAAAACAAATATGGCCCCAAAGGTTTCAGATAACCATTGTGATCTGTATAGGGAAGCACAAACACTACAACATCTTCCCCAGAAGTCTATCTCTACCTCTTAAAACTGATTTTTCTAAATAGAAATTTAAAATTACTTTGAACATAAACATTTTCAATGAATATTCTAGAATCCTCCATAGTTACCTTTAGAAAAAAAAGTATAGGCCACTATATTTTTAAAAAGGTTAAATGAAGTCCTACACAAAGTATGGATAGAGAAAATGAAGTCTGAGATCCTTTCCAGTCCTAAAAGGCTTTGTTTAGACAGGGTTCTTGGGATTACAACACACCGTGTTGACAGTGGATCGCTTTCCCTTTTCCAGAGGCCCAGCCAGGTCTGTGCCGTGTGTGCTTAGGCCTTTATCACAACCCTGACACACATGATCTCAAAGAGAAAGCCACCGCCACAAGCCCCACGGTGCTCCCTGATATCTTCTATTACTCTAGCAACTTACATTTCATAATCAAGATTAAGTAAGGGCTGCTGTGGCTGCTGTCTAAGAAAATAAAAATAAATGATTTTTACTTTAAAAGTTGCTATCTATCTGTGTCCATCTGGAGCTAAAATTTTAAACAGATGTCTGATGGGAAACTAAATATGGGAAATGATGCAGTTATCTATTAAGGCAATGAGATATAGCAAATACGATATGCAGACATGGAACATCAAGCCTATAAAACTTTAAAGGATTTTTTTTTTCCCCAAAAGAAAGAGCACCTCTGTTCTCATTTATTTGAACCCCACAGATTCTTCATACCCTTGTCTAGATTTTTTTTAATGGCACACTGCTTTGAAAAACAGTCTGGCAGTTCCTCAAAAAGTTAAACATAGAGTTACCACATGACCCAGCAATTTCATCACAAGGTATATACCCAAGAGAAAAAAAATGCCCACCAAAAATTTGTACATTAATGTTCACAGCACATGCCCACTCCCCATCACCACCTCAACCAAAGCAGCTCTGATCTTATGCATCTCATATACTGGATTTCACCGATTTGGAAACAGTTTCCACTACTAAAATGGAGTTTAAAAACCATAAGATTCAATTATTTTAAAGACATTATCCATGTCTAACATTGTATGATTCTGGTCTATTAAACCAAATCCTCGTAATTGCTATTATATTCATATCACGTTTCCATAAAATTTCCTGAGAAAGCACCTTACCTCTAGCTCAAGATCCTGAGGTTCCATTTCAGAAAGTGACAGCACAGCAATCTTGGTAACTTTACAGACCTCATGGTCTCCTGGAAGTTTGCCCACCAGCGCTTTCTGCCTAATTAAAATAAGCCACCATGGAAAATCTGAAACAGAAAAGTCATTATTAATGTCTAGTCTCTATAAAGTGCTACTGTCCTGGGAGGCTGAAGGTGAATAATCCAACCACAACGTGCATTAGATATAACTCTTTAAAGCAGCGGTTCTCAACCTATGGGTCTCGACCCCTTTGGCGGTCAAAAGACCCTTTCACAGGGGTCGCCTAAGACCATCCTGCATATCAGATATTTACATTACGATTCATAACAGTAACAACATTACAGTTATGAAGTAGCAACGAAAATAATTTTATGGTTGGGTCACAATATGAGGAACTGTATTTAAAGGGCCAGAAGGTTGAGAACCACTGCTTTAAAGTAAAGGACACAACAAAATATAAACATGGCCCTTAAACATATGAAAGGGTGTTTAATCTCACTTGTTAATTAGAGGAATGCCATTTTCACCCATCAGATTGGGAAAAATAAAAAAGTAAGATAGTACATTTGCTGGAAAAGCTGTGGAGAAGCAGGCACCCTCATACAGTACTGGTGGGAGTACACACAGATACAATTTTTCTGGAGGGAAATTCAGTGGTACCTAACAATAAAACATTTGCACTTACCTTTTAACCTAGCAATCCCACTGTTGTAAATTCACCTTAAGGTACACAACAATACACAAGTATATACAGTTAAGTCTATTCATTGCAGCAATTTGTAATTGCAAAGAACTGGGAAGAACCTGAATGCCAAGATACGGGAGAATGATTGAATAAACTAAGGCACATATACTCAATGGAGTATTTGGCAGCTATGAAAAATAATTAGAAGTGTTCTATGACTGATAAGGAGTGATTCCTGGATATATTAAGAGGATAAACTGGATATATTATTAAATCAAAGTACAAAAGTAGAGTATTCCACACTTTATACAAGAAAGAAATGAGAAAATGTTGAGTATCTGCTCATTTGTTCAATAACAAGAGGCAAGATAAATCAGAAATTAATGAGACTGGTCACCTACAGGAGACAGGCAGAAATGGAACGGAAGAAGGGGGCAATGGGGATAGTACAAGGGAATGAAAAATAACAGTCCTCTGAGTATACTCTTTTGTTAGACATGGTAATGTTTCATGTTGCCTCAAAAATGAATAGCTCAAATAACCAGAATGTGGAGGAACCCCAAAATGAAATGCAAACCGTAACCCAACTCAGCTACAAATGGAGAATGTAACCCACTATAGGAGACAGGGAGGACAAAAACTAAATAACTTTGGAAAAGAGTATTTTGTAAGGATAAAGGCAAAAACAACTGAGCATGATACTGCATTCTGGTTAATGAATTTGTTTTTCAGAAGGGTATGAATTAACAATACCAAAACTACTTTATGTGTACACTAGGACTGAGCAAATTAGTAAATATACTAGAGCCCCGGTGCACAAAAATTTGTGCACTCAGGGGTAAGGGGTCCCTCAGCCCGGCCTGTGCCCTCTCGCAGTCTGGGACCCCTCGGGGGTGACCACCTGCTGGCTTAGGCCTGCTCCCTGGGGGATTGGGCCTAAGCTGGCAATCAGACATCCCTCTGGCAGCCCGGCAGCCCTCGGGGGATGCCCATTTGCCAGTAGGGAGCAGACCTAAACTGCAGTCAGACATCCTTAGTGCTGCTGAGGAGGCAGGAGAGGCTCCCACCACCACTGCTGTCTGGCAGCCATCAGCCTGGCTCATGGCTGAGCAGAGCTCCCCGCTGTGAGAGCGACTGACCACCAGAGGGCAGCTCCTGCATTGAGGGTCTGCCCCCTGGTGGTCAGTGTGTGTCATAGTGACCAGTCATTCCTGGTCTTTCTGCTGTTAGGGTCAATTTACATATTACCCTTTTACGATATAGGATAGAGGCCTGGTGCACAGGTGGGGGCTGGCTGGTTTGCCCTGAAGGGTGATCCGGATCAGGGTGGGGGTCCCGCTTGGGTGCCTGGCCAGCCTGGAAGACGGGCTGATGGCTGTTTGCAGCTGGTCGCACCCCCTTCAGGGTGGGGGTCCCCACTGGGGTGCCTGGCCAGTCTGGGTGAGGGGCTGAGGGCCGTTTTCAGGCTGGCGGGTGACTGAAGCTCCCAGCCTCTTTTTTTTTTTTTTATTCTGGGATTTATTTACCTTCTATAGCTGTCACTGGAGCTGAGAGCCGGCTCCAGCTCTGAGGCTGTGGCTGGCTGAAAGCAGGTAT
The DNA here is from genome assembly GCF_000147115.1 of Myotis lucifugus. NCBI lineage: Eukaryota > Metazoa > Chordata > Mammalia > Chiroptera > Vespertilionidae > Myotis > Myotis lucifugus. Next base: position 1,801,283 of record NW_005871303.1, read on the forward strand.
CTGGGTTTGTTTAGCTTCTATAATTGAAACTCTGTTGCCATCACTGGCGCTCTAAGCTCTGAGCCCGCTGGCAGCTGAAAGCAGGTTTCTGGGTTTGTTTAGCTTCTATAATTGCAACATTGTTGCATCTGGAGCTCAGAGCTGGGCTGGCAGGCGGGGAACCTTGGCTTCCTCCGTCACTGGAGCAAGCAAGCCTCCTGTTCGCTTCAGCTGCGTGGCTGCCAACCGCCATGTTGGTTGGCAGTTAATTTGCATATCTCGCTGATTAGCCAATGGGAAGGATAGCAAAGTTATGGTTAATTACCATGTTTCTCTATTATTAGATAGGAGGATTGAGGGGAAGAGTGAGGAAGATGGTAAAACAAATGAAAGAAATCTTAATACAAGCGAGAAAAAAGAAAATACTCAGAAGCCTAAAATAGTTACCTTTCCAATCCAAGTTTTAACTTCTCACAAACACTTTTTAATTAAATGAGAAATAGTCTATGAAAGACCGCATGTAAAATCAACCTTTCAGTTTATGAGTTTATATCCTTAAGAAAAATATACCAAAAATAAAAATAATTAAAACAGTTGTTTCAGGAATTTTTTATTGTAGAAAAATAACATGATATATATTTCCCATATGAAAAAAGTTTTGTTGGGATACATAGTATTTCGATTTCCCCCACTTTTTCTTCCAAATATTAATCAACTCTCACATTAGGAACAGTGTTTTGAAGATGCTTTTCTAGGCATTTCATAAATGCAAGAGTTTGAAAGTGTTTTATAATTCTTTATGGAGTAGGGTGGAAATCTACTCCAAAGTTTCAAGGCTTTTACAGGCCATTTCATTATTCATTATCATTAAACATTAACCAAGAACCTACCATGTGCTGGGAAGGCATGAATCAAGGTTACCAAGCACCTAACACACAATAACCCTAACACGTAATAAAAAATAATACACTGTAGAATGTCAATACATTTATTGAATAAAAAGAAATCCTTGCCCGGCCGGCGTGACTCAGTGGTTGATCATCAACCTGTGCACCAAGAAGTCACTAGTTCGATGATCGGTCAGGGCTCGATCCCCAGTGTAGGGTGTGCAGGAGGCAGCCGATTGATGATTCTATCTCATCATTGATGTTTCCATCTCTCTCTCCCTCTCCCTTCCTCTCTGAAATCAATAAAAATATATTTTTTAAAAAAGAAATCCTTACCAGAGGTTCTTAACCTCAAATAAGTAATTTCTATTTTACACTGAACAATTTAGAGTGTTGGCAGCTGACCAGACAAGCCAGCATTAGAAAGTCCTCTTCCATGTTATGCCTTCTTAATGCAGTTTACTTTGGATTCATTTGTATTAATATCATGAATTGTAATCTTAGTAAGTTACAGTATGACAAACATGATATGCATAATCAAATGTAATAAATTTCTAATAAACCATCTAATGATATAATACCAAGATATAAAAATACTAACTTTCAAACACAGAAGTTTTACCCCATACATAAACTCACTTGAGAAACCAAAAGGCATCCTTTTTTCCACAAAAATATTGGTATTGCCAATATTGAAATTCAACTTATGAACTCAAACACAATTAAAAATAAAATATGCATATTTTACAGTTTAGTTAGGTACTCACACAGAATAAATCTGAAAAGTGGAAGTGCTCCTTTTAAAAAACTATTACAGATCAAAGTTCAATATACCTGGGAGGTTATGAGAAAGATTAAATCTGACAAAATATGCCCGGCTGGTGTGGCTCAGCAGTTGAGTATCGACCCAGGAACCAAGAGGTCACTGGTTTGATTGCCAGTCAGGACACATGCCCAGGTTGTGGCTCGATGCCCAGTAGGGGATGTGTAGGAGGCAGCCAATCAATGATGTTTCTCTCTCATCATTATTTCCATCTCTCTCCCTTTCTCTCTCTCTAAAAATCAAAAAAATATTTAAGAAAATAAAATTCTGACAAAATGTAACACAAATAATCTCAACAGAGAAGGAATTTTGTAAATAGTACCTTCCCGTTTCAAGGAGGCTTCAATGTTCTGGACTTCGAGGTCGGAACTCAGACTCAAATTCTAGCTCCATCACTTATTTCCGTGTACTTGGCAGCACAATACTTAACTGCTCTATGAAATGGACTAAACTGCCTACTGCAGAGAGTAGTTGTGAGGATGAAATAACCTTTTAAATTCATATTATCATTACTAAAGCTAATGTTTACCAGACAGCAAATCATACTAAAGCTCTCATTGAAACAGAAGCAGTATCTAAAGCAGTGGTTCTCAACCTTCCTAATGCCGCGACCCTTTAATACAGTTACTCATGTTGTGGTGACCCCCAACCATAACATTATTTTCGTTGCTACTTCATAACTATAATTTTGCTATTGTTATGAATCGTAATGTAAATATCTGATATGCAGGATGTATTTTCATTGTTACAAATTGAACATAATTAAAGCATAGTGATTAATCACAAAAACAATATATAATTATATATGTGTTTTCTGATGTTCTTAGGCGACCCCTGTGAAAGGGTCGTTCGACCCCCAAAGGGGTCGTGACCCACAGGTTGAGAACCGCTGATCTAAAGCATGTCCCGAGAGCCAGGTCTCCAGCAGAGGCTGAGCTCCGCAGGGGCCCTGCCAGGCTCCTCGTCCCGTCTCTCCTGTGCCTTGAGGATGGGGTTTTCTAGTGGCTTTTTAGAAAAGTATACAGCAATGTTAGCAACACTCCATCACTGAAATATGTAAAATATTTCATGTCCTTAGTGTCATAGCAATAAGTCTCTATAGACAGCAGAGGACTGAAATTATACACTTAAAACCCTGTGCATAACCCACTTTACATTTTAGTGACTGAGACATCTTCTCCACTTCAAAAGGAAAAACAGGCAGATGGCGAGCACCACTTTAAGGAGTGAGAGCTCATTGATGAACTGCCTGTGACTCTTCAATCCTACTTGTAGTAATTCCCTTAATTACTACATCAAGAGCCTCTACTGCCAAATTAATCAAGATTCCTGACAATTTTCAAACTATTTCTGAATCTATCATAGAATATATACTTTTGCTTTCTATATTCCGTTATTTCTTACCCCAACAGAGCTTATCCTTGTCATAATCTTCAAAATAATCTCAATTTAAAGAGCTTTTGTGATCCACTTAAATTCTCCAGCCTAAAGCAATCTTTTCATGAGTAGCTGTGTGAAGATACAGCTATTTCCCCAGCATTACACAGAGAATAGAAACTACAGACACACAGAGAAGATAATGTGAAGACACAGGGAGAAGATGGCATCTCCAAGCCAAGGAAAGGCCGCAGAAGAAACCAACCCTGGTGACGCCTTGATCTCAGCCTTCAAACTGCCAGAATTGTGAGAAAATAAATGTTATTACAGGTACTCAGTTTGCAGAACTTTGTTATATGGCAGTTCCAGCAAACAATACAGTTCCTACGTCACACCTGCTTAATACTTCCAGAGCTCAGAGTTCAGTGACGGTCATGAACAGCGCACCCACGCCCTTTTAAGACTGTCAATGACATCTGTTCAAATAAATGTATGTTCCTATCTCACCAGGCAAGAACAAAAACTCATGTATTAATATGTAGAGAGTAAGTAGGAGGATGAAAACGTTTAAGAACATACGTTTTATTCCCCTTGTCCTCTCCCCCAGAAGGTAAGATGCTCCCATGGGAAAACATGCCTGCAGTGATTATCTGGTTCTGAGGCATACCAAAAGCACACCTCCCCTCACCCGGGCTAATGGTGTGTGTGGCCAGAGCAAGAGACATAACGGGGTCCAGAGAAGGGAGGAGGCATCCCCAGGACAGAATGAAGAAGAGAAGGCAAGGAAGAGTAAGATGAATGCTCAAAGGGTGAGGAGCTGGGGGCGGAATGACACATACAGGGTGAGGCTGCAATTGTCTCCATGGGTAAAAAGCAGCAGGGAGCCCAGAAAAGATTTCCCTTCGTTCCCCCCCACCCCCACTCCCTTTGTTAACAGCCAAACCTTAAAAGTGATGTGACAAGGGGGGAAAAAGGTAGAGATTAGAAAAGGGAAAAACAGATACTTTCCCTGTCCAACTTTCTTTTTAAATAATTTTTTCTTTTTCCAGTTCACTCTATTCCCCACCGTTACAATATAAATATCCTATATAACAGGTACCCCCACTGCCTACCAACCACTTGTTTTTGGTCCAGAGAAAGGCAAGTGGTGCAACAAGGGGAAGCACACGTAAATGACCACAGGAGCTGACCATACTTTCACAGCACCATAAAATCATCCGCCAGTAAAATGTTTGTTCATTGCTTGGAGGAGATAACTTCAAGGAGAGTCCTTGATAGCTAGTCAGTCTCCATGGTTGTAAGAAACATCAGCCCAGCCAGTGTGGCTCAGTGGTTGAACGTTGACCCATGAACCAGGAGGTCATGGTTCGATTCCTGGTCAGGGCACATGCCTGGGTTGTGGGCTCGATCCCTAGTGGGGAGCATACAGAAGGCAGCCAATCATGATTCTCTCTCATCACTGATGTTTCTCTCTCTCCCTCTCCCTTCCTCTCTCTGAAATCAATAAAAACATTTTATTTATTTTTTAAAATATATTTTATTGATTTTTTACAGAGAGGAAGGGAGAGAGATAGTCAGAAACATCGATGAAGAGAGAAACATCGATCAGCCACCTCCCACACATCTCCCACTGGGGATGTGCCCGCAACCCAGGTACATGCCCTTGACCGGAACCGAACCTGGGACCCTTCAGTCCGCAGGCCGACGCTCTATCCACTGAGCCAAACCGGCTTCGGCTGAAATCAATAAAAACATTTTAAAAAAAGAAAAGAAACATTAGATATTGGTTGGTTTGAGGGCTGAGGCTGGTTTGAATGCCATAAGAGCAAAAATTTTGTCTTACATACACAGAAACAGAGAAAGGCAAATGAAGAGAAGGAGGTAGGAGAGGTATAGGGAGAAGCAGTGGTCAGAGACCACCTGACCCAGAAAAAGTAATCTTGGATCCCTATACAATGTCTACTTCTTGGTTTTGGCCCCTAAGATTCCTTATAAAAATTTGGGGTTTTTTGTTCTGTTTTGCATAAGCTGATAGGTTTGTATTTGCAACCAAGAGCCTTGATAAAATAGTGATCTGTAATTTATGAAGCACCTTCAGGTATACTATCTCATTGGAGACTGGCAATACCCTAGGAAAAAAAGAGGGCGGTCAGTTTTACTCTTGTTTCACTGCTTACAAAGCAGAGGCTTGGAGACATTGTGCACCCAATGAGCCAGCCTCCTGGGATGCATGCCCTTGTGACATCCCCTCCCATGTCGACTCTGGATTTGGCTTTGTGACTTCCTTTGGCCAATGGGACATTAGTAGACTCAGTGACAGAAGCTGATGCTTAATAAACCCCTGCCTGCTGCAGCTTGTCTTCTAGCCACCATCCTAAAAGGATAGGTATCCAGGAGAGAGAAGACCCAAGGAGAGGCTATGTGAGATGAGATATGAAGGAGATGCCACAAGCAGGAAAACTGGGACACCTCAGGCAAGCTCCCTCCCAGCTCCAGGCTGCCACAGTAATGACCTTGGCTAACAGAATAAATGAAAAGGATGTTAAGCAAATTCCCTTTTATCTCAAAGCTAATAAATAAAGCTGAATCCAAGTCTTCTGATTGAGTTCAGTGATTTACTCACTGCTCCAAGATGTGAAGAAAAATAACTCAAAAATTTCATATACTTCACTTAAACAATAGAAAACGAAATTAATTCAGAACACTCAGCTGTGAAATTATCTTGTCAGCATATAAATGAATTAAAAATATATGTATGTAAATGTAGACAGGTAGGAGAGTGTTACTAAAATACTTAGCATGGTTACAGAATCTCTAAATGCTTTTCTCTTCTGTATTGAAAAATTTTTTTAAATATCAAAGGCAGAATATACAAAAATGCTTGGGGCAATATTATTTCTAATAGTGAAAAAATAAACAAAAAACCCACACTATTACCCAGTGATAGGAAACAGGACAAATTATGGTATATTCATACAATAGTGTAAACAAGGGACTAAAGTTTCATAAAGCAACATGGATAAAGCTAAAAAAAATGTAAAGTTGAGTAGGAGAAAAAGCGAAAGAATACAAACAGCTTAATCACTTATTAAAAAATTAGCAACATATCTGTTAGGGAATACATATGTAATAAAAGCAATAATGAAAGGCAAAATTCAAAATGGCAGGTTCTCTTGAAGGGAAGAAAGCAGGATATACTTGGAGAAAGGCATGGTGAGGGCTCCAAAGACATTGGTCATATTTCATTTCTTAAGTTGAGTAGTAGTATAAATGTTTGTTTTATGATAACCTATACCTTATATCTGTGATAAACAGCTTTTGTATCTAAAATATATTTCAAAATGAAAACAGATTTTTTAAAAACCACCAAAAAACCTAATAAAGGAAAATTAGATTGTCTCCAGCAATATATGCTTTATACCCAGAAATCAACCTAACTCACAAATGCTCAATAATTTTATTTTACAATAAAAAGGGGCACACTTTAAAAACAAACAAACATGTTTATATTGATTTTCAGAGAGAGAGGAACATCGACATGAGAGAGAAACATTTATCAGTTGTCTCCCGCACATACCCCGACCAAGGATCACTAGGGATTGAACCCACAACCTGGGCAGGTGCCCTGATCAGGAATCGAACCAGCGACCTTTCAATGCCACAGGACAACACTCAATCAACTGAGCCATACTGGCCAGAGTAAAGGGCACACTTTTTTACTCCTAATTACACAGCAATAATGGTAAAGCCTCCAAGAGCTCAAAACTCGTATTAAAATGGATACGAAAGGAAAAACAGATATTTAAGTATAATGCTTAAACTATTTCATTTAGTCATTTTCAGGATATTTTGGGACCCAACTATGTAACATCTATTTTTTCATGAACAAAATTCCCTCTGAACCCAGGGCACAGGTGTCTGTCCTTCCAAGAGGGGACCTGCTGAATTACCTAGACTAGCGGTCGGCAAACTGCGGCTTGAGAGCCACATGCGGCTCTTTACCCCTTGAGTGTGGCTCTTCCACAAAATAACACGTGCAGGCGCGCATGTACAGTGCGATTGAAACTTCGTGGCCCATGCACAGAAGTCGGTATTTTGTGGAAGAGCCACACTCAAGGGGCCAAAGAGCCGCATGTGGCTCGCGAGCTGCAGTTTGTCAACCACTGACCTAAACCTTCCATCAATTTGTCTGCCCTGGATAGGGCCCCGGGAAAGGACCACACCCCATACTAAGAAACCCACACTCTTCCCTGGCCAGTTAATTGTATCAGGAATGGACAGCTGACCCAAAGCCAACAACAGCCATGGTCTGCCACTGCCTTATTCCTACCATCCTCTCCTTTGAAATCAGTGCAGTTGGGGGCTATCTTTCCATCAGAGCACCTACCACCATTATCAAATAATTATATGTTTGTTTCGGTGATTATTCACCGATGTCTATTTTCTCTCCTAAACTAGAAGCTCCATAAGGGTGGGAATGGGTCAGGTTTTGCTCACCACTGTGTTCTACCAACTAGCACAATTCCTGACACATGCTAGGCATTTGATAAGTGCTGTGTTTTACGAGGAAGAAAGGGTTGTAATATTATAACTCCTTTTTCTCTAAAGTTTTATTTCATGAAACTTATATGGCAATATACCCACTTTGGGCAGACCCAAAATTAAGGCAAAGGAATTAAAGCCATAATAGAATCTACATTTATCATCAAAGAAAAAAATGTCAAAATGCCACAAAAAATTTGACAAGTTTAAGGAGTTTATAGAAACATACCTGAATGAAGCTGAATTTTCCCAATAACACCTTCTACCAAACCCAAGCAAATGGGATTCCAGGCAAGAAGTAGATCAGTAGCTAAAATAAAGTAAGAAACAATCATGAGAAAATATTCATCAGAAAACAAATTAAAACAGTGTATTAAAAGCAGTATATTAAAATATGATCAATGTCCAAAAAGAGCAGTTATGAACACCCAGAACTGAATACATTACTATCAAGCAATTTTTGAAAAAGCATTAAATCAAAGCCTGAGAAAGGCTTCTGTCAATAAGGACAATTATGGGGAAAGAACTGACATTCTGAAACTCTGCTCAGTTGGAGGCAGTACTCTAGCGCCCTTCAGTGGGGGAAAGAGGCTGGTACACTATAAGACAACAGAGATGCCGGCAGTCCTATAGTCATAGCTAGTCCCAAATCCAAAGACAAGGCCTGAGAAACTGCCATATAGAGATGTCCACTTACTGGATCTCAGTCTGGAAAATGCCCTTTCCCCGAGAATCGTACACCAAGCAAAGAAATCCAGAAAGCCAGGGCTCTTTTATGGGACTTCTAGGGCAAAAATAATAGGAACAAGTACTGAGTGCCTGGTGTGCGCCAGGCATCTCAGCCATAAAACAATGATGTGGGTGACTGTTTTCTCAGTTCTCACAAATAACTTATGCCATTCTAGACACATAGGAGACAAGTTAATTCATTACACACATTGGGTGTCTGAGGACATTAGGGCTAATTCTCTTGTGGAACCCAGATTGCAAAAGGCTGTGAAATACATGGATATAAATGTAACATTAATGGTAGTTCAATAGGCTGCAGGTTCAATCCCTGGCCCCAGTTGTGGTGTGTGTGGGAGGCAACCAATCAATGTGTCTCTCACATCAATGTTCTTCCTCCTCTCTTTTCTCTTTTCTCTTTCTCTCTCTCTCTCTCTCTCCCCCCTCCTCCCTCCCCTCATATCCTCTCTCCCTCCCTTCCACTCTCTAAAAATCAATGGGAAAAATATCCTCAGGTGAGAATTAAAAACTAGAAAAACTAAAACAATAACCAAGTTTTGTGGTATAAAGACTAAAAATAATAGTTACTGATAATCTTTGAGGTTCAAAATGAGAACCAGTTAAACCCATTAAGACTGAATTCATGCCGAAACCGGTTTGGCTCAGTGGATAGAGCGTCAGCCTGCGGACTGAAAGGTCCCAGGTTCGGTTCCGGTCAAGGGCATGTACCTGGGTTGCGGGCACATCCCCAGTAGGAGATGTGCAGGAGGCAGCTGATCGATGTTTCTCTCTCATCGATGTTTCTGACTCTCTATCTCTCTCCCTTCCTCTCTGTAAAAAATCAATAAAATGTATTTAAAAAAAAAAAAGACTGAATTCATGGTGGGATGATCAAGGACAAATGTCTAGCTGTAAGAACCAGAGATATGAAAGGAGGACAAGAAAACAGAAGATGGTGACATTAAAATTCCAGGTGTAAAAGTTAACCTTTGAAAAGGAAGGATACCACTTTTTTCTAAGTCTAGAAGCCAAGATGAAAGACTAAATATAGAAATGGAGAAGAAAAGCAGATGATGTATTGGATGGCCTTGATTCAGTAAAAATAGGAGTCAAGTCACCTTTGCTTTAGCAGGGGAAGGACAGAGGCACAGAGAGGCAGCAGAGGCGTGGTGTGGTGAAGAGACTTCAGAAAGTCAATTTGTGAATGTTCTGTGTGTGTTCAAAAGCATGCATATTTTTAACTTAGTGTTTTTAAGGAAAAAGGGTATCAATCCATTAGTGGATCATGAAATCAATTTTGTATGAAATTAGTATTAACAGCAATACAACAGAATAGAGCAGAAAACAGAAAAATTGCACCATGTAGGGAAATATTTTATGAAACCTTTGTTTCTGGTACATACATATGTGTTCAACAGGTCATGATTTTTAAAGTATTTCTTACTGTGGATCTGAAACATTTGAACACACTGTTTAACTTTGGGGCTAGGGCTCATTATATCAACTTGGTTGATTATTTTGTTCAACTCCTCTATGTATTTGCTAATTTCCTTGACTGCTAAACCTAATAGGTTGTTGTTGTTTTCTTTTAACTCTCATGTTTTCTGTTTTTTTTTTTTCCATTTTTCTTTCTTAAGCTTTGTTTTACACTTGAGACTATGTTCAGGATTACTATATCTTCCTGGTGAACTGCTCTATCAGGATGTAATAACTGCCTTTATTTTAAATGATGTTCTTTGCCCCAAAGTCTAGCTTGCCTACCATTATTATTGTGAAGGAAATACATTAGATATAAAAAGGGATAAATATGAACATTGCTAATCCATTGTATTCCTTCTCCTATTCCCCACAGCTTTAGAAACTAAGTCCAAATTCCTCGGGAAGGCTTGTAAGGCCTGCATGGGCGGGTCCTGTGCACCTCCTCCTGCCTCCCCACCCCGAGCATCCTGGTCTTCCTGCAGTCATCCCCAAGTGTGCACAGGCTGTGTGTGGAATGCTGCTCCCCACCCACTTCTGCCGGCTCTTCATTCCAGACTCAGAGCAAGGGTCACTGGTGTTCGCTGACACATTCCCTCTCCACCCTCCTAGCAGAACGGAGCAGGATCTCTTTTGTGACTCCCCTGAACCATGCTCAGATTTCCATCATAGCAACTTATTTTGGCTTAATGCACCTAACTATTGACTTGTCTGTCTCTCTGACTGAGCAGGAAGCTCATCAAGAACAGGAAGCTCATAAGACCTACTCTCATTTAGCTTTATATCCTCAGTGCCTGGTACACAGCAGGCTCCAAAATGCTAAGTAGACAAATGAGCATATGACATAGAATGGAGTGGCAAGTTAAAGTCAGATCATTTGCTGTGAATCGTGTTAGAAGGGCTCACTATTTAAAGTGGCAAAGTTAAAGTACTCTGTTCTATTTCAGGTAAAGGCTTCAGGGCTGGCAGAGACACAGGGACTGTCCAATACCACATAGCTTGTCAAAATCAAAACATCGTTTCCCATTCTCAGTCCAGGGCTCTTTCTAGTATACCTCTAACACCGCAAGTTTCCCTACCAAATGTTCTCAGGTATAATATTCTCATTTTATTTTTGTATGGGACTTTCAGCTCACCATCATTCCAGCTGCACAAGCAGGATGTGGGTGACATCCAAAATGCTTTTCTTCCTCAGAGTCCTATTGATTTTATCCCCTCAATATCTGATGGATGTTTTTCTCTCCATCCCACTGCCACTATCTTTGCCCAGGGTCTAGACCTCCCCCATCTGGATCATTAAAAAGCTCTTGTCTGCTCTATATCTAGCAGGCTGCTTAATACATAAAAGGCATTCAAATATGCATCGAATGCAATGAGGACTCCAGACAGTTTGGTTCTGCAGGACCCTAACGTAAAAGGCAGGGAGCTGCAAGAACACGGCTGAAGAACTACACCGGGACCCACTCAGGAGAACAACAGATAGTGAGTTCAGGGCTATTTCCTCCAGACAGGGCAGATTTGCATTTGAGATTGAACATCAGGGTCAGTGTGTAGAGGATGAACATGAGAGGGCAAGTCTAAAGCCAGAGATCCAGATAAGCGTGTGTACAAGGACAGCCTCGAGCTGACTCTGGAACTGGAAGCCTGGACAGAGTCTAGAGGTGCAGGCATGATGTGGGCACAGCTTGAATACATGTCCCAGGTAAAGAGTCCTGGCTCTACTATAGTCTCTGAAGACCTCTCAGTTCTATTTTCTCTTGTGTAAATGAAAATTTCAACTAACTTATAGGGTTTTTATAAGGATCAAATGAGAGAATTATATGAAAGTGTCCAGCACAATGTCTGGCACATAAATGTTCAGTAACTTTTAGCTCAAGTTGGGAAATGTATATGCATTTAAAATTCTAGGTTCTTACCACTCAGTAAATCTCTCCATAGATTTTTATTTCAAGGATCTATGTACAGCTTTAAAAAAAAAAGAAAAACTTCAATTTTTTTACTTATTAAATCTTATGGTAATGCCATAATTCCTGAAAGCCTCCTCGAAGTAAAAATTTTTAATGAAAATCTCAATATCTAGATATGTCCCCAAAATTGTTTTCTCTAATATGAAACAGATCCACAGCTCTGATGCAGCTCAAAACTAGGCATCCAGTCTTAGTCCCAGCAACCCAGTTCAGGTTCAGATCCAAATGGCAAATCAAGCATGACTGCCAGCTTCCTCCCCTCGAAATCCCCCACACGCAGGGGTGGCGGGGGGTGGAATCTAGAAGTATAGGCTAAAGGGAGGTAAAATTATACCTGGGAAAAAGACATGGATATTGGTAAATTTTAGTTATGTATGTGAAAATAAATACTGGATTTTAAGAAACCATAGAAAAATATAAGTAGAATATGTAACTTTCGATCAGCAATAGAGAGGCACCTAACAAATATTTGAGATATCCAAAGGAAGACAGGAAAGGTGATAGAATAAAAAGAAAAAGCACAATAAATGGAAAACAAGGGTAAACAAGAGATAACTCCTAATATATTAAAATAAATGTAAAGTTTCAACTAACCAATTAAAAAGACAGACTATTACTAAGTCTCAACCCTTCTATCAGTTTATTTAATTCTATGCCTACTTTGTTTCCTACTATATACCTGAGGTCTAGGACAGTGTTTGATGCATAGCAGGCATTCATTCAATAGTTATTGAACCAAATGAATCAATAAATGAGTAAAAGCAAGCATGAAAAATGGACTTCTACCAATTGCTTATTTTCACTGACTTTTAATAGGGCTACCAACTTAAATTGTTATTGTTTTTAAAGGAAGTCCTAAAACAACAATCTTTGCTATACAAGCATTTTTAATAAAAGCATTTATCTTTCAATAAATATAATAAATGATGAGCATGTGATTTCTCACAATGAAAGACTTATCTAAACATTCAAGGGAAATGATCTTAAAATCTATAGCTGGTGCCCATGGTTTCTCATACCAATATAGAGACAAGAGACACAAAACAATAAAGGAAGGCCTGAAGCAGGCAATATAACTGGCACAAGAAAAGAGGCTCAGTGTGTCTCTGAACTGATGTGCCTTTGCTGCCCAGTACAGTGCCTGGGACACGATACGTACTTCATAATGTGTGTGTGTGTGTGGGGGGGGGGTGTTTAAACCTCACCCAAGAATATGTTTATTGATTTTAGAGAGGAAGGGAGAGGGAGAGAGAGAACTAGAGAATCACTGATGTGAGAGAGAAACATCAATTGGTTGCCTCCCACATGTGTCCCAACCAGGGATCAAACCCGCAACCTAGTTATATTCTCTGACCAGGAATCAAACCCACAACCTTTTTTGGCACACAGGACGATGTTCCAACCAACTGAGCCACCCAACCAGGGCAGTGTGCATCCCCCTCCCCCCAATCTGTTACTCTTTAAAAAGCAAGCAGAATCAGTTGGCATTAGTGGATTCTGTATAGAGGAGATCTGTAACTGATATTAGCCTACGCATATGTAGCAAGTACACTTAGTAATGCACACTATCACTACTCAGGAGGCAGAAGGCATTGGAATGGCAAAGAAAATGGCCAGTGGCCTTATACTACCCTTCCACAAAGAACAGCCATGTAATTGATCTGCTCCAACAAGCATATTGCTTTCTAATCTTCCCTTCAAAAAGTATATTCCAATGTGGCAGATAAATTCAAAAGAGAAATGTTTGAAATTTGCAAGTAGGTTTTAAAATTTAGGATTATCAAAGTCACATAGTAAAGAGAAAAGTTGCTTACAAATTACAAAAGTATAGCATTTTACAAATAATGCCAACTTTTAATTAGTGAAATAGAGCAACATACACTAAAAGGCATAAATATTTTGTTATAAGCTCAATTGCTTGACCAATTAGGTCTACACTTCCAGGTTCATTTGGCAGTACAGGGCTTCTATTTTCATAGGCCCTCCTCTTCCTGGTACACAGAAAACAAGTGATTAAATACTGGGTGCCTGCAGAGTATGAGTCATTCATTCCAAAAGCCCAGAGTGACGGCACTCCCTCAGCCCAAGAATAAGCCTGGGTTTTTCACAACTGCTGAAGTTTATGGGCAGTTGCGTTTGTTTTAGGAAAAAAAAAAAAGGTACCAAGGTATAATCAGACCCAAGTTTTATTTCCTGCTAAAGACAATGGATATTATTGGTCTGAAAAGACAAACACTAAAGTCAGACAGATAAGTAAAAGGGTTCTAAAATGAGAAACTGAAAGTTCCCATTGTTAGCTCTTCCATGCTTCAAACCTCAGAATTTAATTTGGCCAGGAAAACAGATAAAGTTGATTCAGGTGTCATCTTAAAAATGCAAAATTTGATACATTTCTTTGAACTCTAATGGTGATGATTTTCTGGCATGCAGCAAGTTAAAAAGCTAATCCAATTTAGAAGTTCTAGCAGCTGGTGATTTCCCAGTGTGAACTCCAATTCAATGGTTGCTCATTCTGGCTGTTCATGGTCAGCATCTAGGACAGTGGTCGGCAAACTGGGGCTCGCGAGCCACATGCGGCTCTTTGGCTCCTTGAGTGTGGCTCTTCCACAAAATACCAACTTCTGAGCATGGGCCACTAAGTTTCAATCGCACTGTACATGCGCGCCCGCACATGGTATTTTGTGGAAGAGTCACACAAGGGGTAAAGAGCCGCATGTGGCTCGCGAGCCACAGTTTGCCAACCACTGATCTAGGAGCTTTATAAAATACTGATGTCTGGGCCCCACCCCTCAGCAAGTCTGACTCAATTGGTTGGAGTGGGGCCCTGACATAGGTGTTTTTAAAGCTCCTCCAGGTAATTATAATGTTCAGCCAAGTGGAGAATCACAGTAGCCTCCCCTTATCTACAGGGGTGGAGTGGCACAGTGGATGCCTGAAACTGCAGACAGTAGGGAACCCTATATTTACTATAGTTTTCCCTATACTTACATACCTATGATCAAGTTTAATTTACAAATTAGGTGATTTCATGGTCAAAAGATTTATTCTTATCATAGATCTTAGCAACTTCAGCAGACGATTTTTTCGTCCCTTACTAAGTGGAGAATTTTCACCTTTTCACTTAAAGAAAGCAATCTACAGCTTCTATGGCACATCTGAATTGCCAGCACCACTACTCCTGCGCTTTGTGGCCGTTAATAAGTAAAATAAGGGTTCTTTGAACACAAAGCACTGCCATACCTCAGCAATGGATCTGATAACCAAGATGGCTGCTAAGTGACTAACGGGACAGTATGAGATTTCATCACACCTCTCAGAACAGAGTGCAATTTAAAACTTGTAAATTATTTCTGGAATATTCTATTTAATATTTTCAGGCCTCAGTTGACTGGGAGTAACTGTAACTGAGGAACAGGAAATGTCGGATAAAGGGGGAACTACTCTATTGGTCTAAGTCAGTGGTTCTCAACCTCGGCTGCACATTAGAATCACCTAGGAATCTTTTTAAAATCCTGATGTCTGGGCCTCATCCTCCGGAAATTCTGTTTCTTTGTTACTAATGTTGTGGCCCCACCCCATAACAAAGAAACAGAATTTCCGGAGGATGAGGCCCAGAAATCAGGATTTTAAAAAAGATTCCCAGGTGATTCTAATGTGCAGCCAAGGTTGAGAACCACTGGTCTAAGTGATTATAGGTCATTGGATGGAACGTGGATGAGTAAGTTTACTTTTACCCTATCAGTCTGATTCAAAAATGATACCTGTATCATGTACAACTTTAAACTCTTTAATGTAATAAAGTACCATAAATTGCATAAAGATCTCATAATACAGTGAGCTGGCGTAAGCTAGTACAAAGAATTATATTTCAAAAAATAACCCTAAGAGTACTTAAAAGATGAGATACTATCTAGGAAGGGGATCTTAAGAATATCTAGACTTTTCTATTAAAACAGGCATCTAATTATAGCAAAGAGCCCACAAACTTTTGATCATGATCATGAAGGTTATTAGAAATTGGTTTTTAAACTCTATAATATCTACACTAAAAATTATTGATTCCTTATCTGAAGTATAAAGTCCTAATAATCACATTTCAAGAAAGACCCAATGCAACTCAAAAAAGAACAGAAGATAACTAAAGAAAAAGACTTTCATGAAAGCTCAATCAATGTAGAAAGGTCCTGGGAAAACCTAGTGGAAATGTATAAAATTATGAGAGGTATGGAGATTACAGTACATTCAGAATAAGAGTGTAGGAGACGCGTGTTTAAAAGATATAGTTTGGGAATAAGTGAAGGGAAGTACAGCCTGTCACAACTTTCCAAACTCATTACTTACAGAGGCTGAAAATACAACCAGTTTAAACAAGGATCAGATAAATCTTTGAATAATAAATGCATAATGCATCACCCAAGAAACATAGCAATGTGTTTAGATATGTCTCTCACCTTCTGCTCCCCCCAAAAACTGTCTTTGATATAACTTTCAGAAATAGGATTCTGAGAACTAAATCAGAGCACAGCTGAGCTAACAATTGGTATTTTCCCTTCATTTCAGAGCTCTTAAACCAAGATGTATAAAATTAGCACTTCCTTCATTAAATAAGTGCAACCTTTCTCCCAGCTGCTACTTAAATAATTTCCTAGCTTTCCCTGAAAACTTTGTCCAAAGTTAACTTATCCTCTCCCATCTAGGATTGTCTGCATAGTAGTTTTGCCACCATAGGGCCTAACCAACAAAAAGCTCTGCCTTCAAACCCACCATCAGATCAAATGAAGAACTCTACTAGATCAAACAAGGACCACCAAAGAGTGGAAGAACCTGCACTATTTCACTCTAGCCAGGTAGGCACTAGGCATCCTCATAAACTGTCATTTTGCTTTGTTTTGGTGTTTTGCGTACCTAATTAGAATGAAGGCACTGAGCATACAAAGAGTTATTTCTGGCAAGACACACACACAAAAGTCCATACGTGCACAGAGCCCGTTTCTTCCAGGGCTTTCCACTCCTATAGAGAGAAAGAAACTCTCACAGACTACTTCAAGAAATTTCACAGAATCAAATAAAAAAGTATTCTTCCTTCTCATTTTATTGGAAAAAAATAAATTTTTACCATCTCGGAAAAACAAACACACAGAGACCTTGAACTTCAAGACAGCTCAAATCTTCCACAGAACTGTCTTGTATAGCTCTATCACAGTATCTGTCACTCTAGACTTCTGTGCGTGTCTATCTCCTATTGGACTACAACCTCGGCTAGGGTAGACAGTGTTTTAACCATCTTTTCACTTTAGCACAATGCCCAACAGAAGGTCTTCAATAAATATTTGTTGAAAGAATAAATGACTTCACAGAAACTCGGCCTTAATATATTTGGAAGGAGAAAGAAATAGAATACTAAAGTAGTTAGAAACGAGAAGGGGGGCTGCTGCTTTGAGATGAGGGAATTTTTGAAAGGTGTAAAGGGGAATAAATGCAATAGCTACCAGAGGAGAGACAAATCCTGAAAGTTAAGAAGCACCACTGCCCAGAAAGGAGACTGGCAAACTGTGCCTCTGCCCATCACAGCTATTCCACAGAGGGGAAAAAAATGTTTAAATCTGCCATAAAAGCAATGTATAATACTGTGAAGCATCATCATTATATATGCAAACTACTAAAATTAAAAGCATATGGCATGTTTAAAATTTCCTAATATTTCAGTTTGATGCTATGATTGCTTCAGATGGTATATACTGACCATTGCAGAAACTGTAGAATTTGAAGTTCAGTGTAAATGAAAGCTGATTCAAAGAATAAGATTTATAACGAGTTAATATATTGTTAAATATCCCACTGTCAAGTTGAAGAAATGCAAAGTTAAACTTGAAAGAACCTGAAATCAAAATGAAGTAACTTAAAGAAGGAACACTGACCTAAAATCAACCTGTATTTAATTCAGCCAGCCTTACCAAAGAAAGCAGGCAGGAGTGGATGCTTTTTCTGAATGAGCAGTTTTTTTAAGGGTCTCACAGCAACCAGAAAGTGAGTCATTCTAACAAAGCATGGGCTTTAATTAAGATACTATCAGTGTGTCTTGTAATAGTACTACAATGCTAAATGTTCAGTGTTTATCCTCACTTCTAAAATATTATTTATATATTATTATCAACTACTGATAAAAAAATATTTCTCCATTTTGTTAAACATTCTCTAACTCAAATGTTCTTTTCAATTCAATTATGGTCAGTTGACACATAATGATGATTTAGATGAGCTAAGGAGTAATTAATTATTTGTTAGAGGTTCTATGACACTGCTGTTACTTCTCAAACTTGTGTTCGTTAGAAAGGCTAGATTTTAAAAGGTAATATTTTAAAACATATTTGAATATGAATAGAACAGTTAACAAAAAGATGCAAAGAGAGGTAGTAATACAGCTTATAAAGATCTAACAGTTAAACCCCCATAAAACCACACCAGACTATGGCTCTGAGAATAAATAGCACAGCCAAACTAGTTTGATTTTTCCAATAGTCTACTATCTGTAAATACAACAGTTCATTTTGTCATAAATCACAAGGACCAAATCATTAACAAACTTTTTTTGCATAAGAAAAATAAAAATGTCTTCAGGTCCCATTTATTTTCATTCCAAAAGAGAATAAATTTCTTGAATCTTAGACTTAAAAGTTAAATTCCCCCCCTTTACTGAATAAAATAAGAAATTAGTTTTAGTTAGTAAGAGAGGCAGCATTCTGGCCTTCTATTCTTACATTCTCCATTTAATCCTCCCAAACAATCTCTTTGCTGCTCAAAGTACAAAGGGCTGACCAGGGACTAGCATTATTTCAATTCATTCAGACAATTTTTACATAAGACCTGCTGTGGGCCAGGTGCTAGGGATATGGTGATGAATTTACATCTCCGCCTCCTTGCTCAAATGAGTTAGGCTGCGCAGGTAGGACTATGGGAAGCCGTGCAGCTAGGCATCCTGGAGCAGCACCAAAATAGCCAGGTTCCAGAAAAAAAACAAGCTATCAGGATACCCCGTTTGCTGGCACCTGCATGCTCTACCCTAAAAGGCCTTTCTACTTCCTCTCCTCTGAAGCTAGCCTTTGCCAAGTCGTGGCCTCTGCTGGCTATGGCCTGGTCAGAGCACAGCATCTAGGAACCAGTGATTCTACAAAGGCCCCTCCCCTTTTTGAAGGCAGTTGTCCTAAAGGCTTTTCCCTAACCATTTCCACTCTGCTTTATATGCTCTGAAAAGATGCCTGTGAAATTAGAGCTAGGACTCGTGCAGAGCTAGACTGAGGAAGGCTTCAGGTTGCTCATCACAGGCTGAAATACTTCCCATCCCATACATATCAATGTTTCTGCACAAAGATCTACCCTATATCTATTCCCTTCCCCAACTGCAGATGTTCTAAAAACTTAAGGAGAGAAACCTGATAAACTGACCCTAACCTGGAAAAACAACTAGTCAATCTATTACATAGTGACATTCCCTGTAAGTATATACTAATTTTGCAAGACGGAGTCAGGGATAGGTGTTGGGTCGAAGAACCAACCAGCTGTCCCATTATCAACCTTTTCCTTCTATATAGATCCTCCCTCGGTATATGTGCTTTGACATATGAGAGGCTATTTTATTCTCTATAAAGGCTATCCTATAACGATGATGATAGTGAAAGACACATTTCAGATATTACCCATAAAGTTATAAATACTATAACTCTGTAGTCAAGAAGATAGAAAGGTTTATAAAACAGGTTTGTCAGCATTGAGAGGTTTCTATCTGGCTTTGTAGTCACATATTGGGTTAGAAGCCCATCTCTCTGCCTCTTAACTCTGTGAACTTGGACATATTACCTCTCTATGCCTCAGTCTCCTCATCTGTAGGAAAATAACAAAACCCTCCTCCTGAGGTTTGTGGGGATGAAACGCACCAGTACAAATAAAGGGCTTAGCACAGTGTCTGGTTCAGAAAAAAATGCTCAATAAATAAAAGCTGTTATTAGCTACTATTGATCTCAGTTAACAATGTAGACAACAAAATATGTTCAAAAACTTCCTTCATCTGTAAAACCTGATTCCAAAAATTGTTATCTGCCCCATTAGCAAGACCCTGTCGTTCTTTTTTTTAACCCCAGGAGAGAAAAAATATTTTAGAAAGATGAGTCTTTTCTATTTTGCATGTATAAAAATAAGTGTTCATAAAAATAAATATACAGACCTCTTCAATCTAACAATGCTAGATTAGAAATATACTAAATTATGGAGTAAAAAGTAGTTCAGAATATAAAAACTGGTAAGTCATTTAAATAAACTGAAGGGTAAAGACACTAGAAAAAAACCTGGTTATTCAACAATGACAAAAACAAAGATTTTTTACAATATATTTACTAATTTTTTAAATTAAAATGCCTTATTATATTTTGTCATGGTAATCTGTGTTTATTAGCAAATATTTTTAGTTCAAAATCTTTTTCAAAGTCAATACCAAATGAACAAAACTCTAAAATACACTGAATGTATATTAATAAAATATGATCCTGAAAAGATAAAGTTTCATGTGGATCTCATTCCATAACTATAATTTCTCATTCAAAGAAAGTTAACTTCATATGACATACTAAAAATAATTTCATTATAAAAAATTACTAAGAAGAACAGAAACACTTTTCATGTTTCTGTGAATTCTAATTGATAGCTAGTTATCTCCTCCAAAAAAATATTCACTGGTATTCATCATTCAGAATATCATTTCTCTCTCTCCAGTTTACAGGCTGTGAATGTTATGTGTATGACAAATGCTTTAACATCTTTTCATGGTCACTCAGTCTCCAAATAGTATGAAGCATAGACTGCAGTAAATTACATAACACCGTCATATCAGACAAAGACACAAGGTCTAGTAGAAACAATTTTAAGACTGAAGAGGTAAGACCATAACACCCTTCCCCAACAGTGGACTGTTTAAAGTCTACAATCCTTTTCTCAGATAGTAAAACTTCACTCTCAGGAAGTTATTGAATGTTTACACAGTACTTTATCATTTTCCCTGGTAGACAATAAACAACCTAAATATTTTTCTCTAGGGGTCACCTTGCAATAGACATAAGCATTCACCAAAAAGCACTGCTACAGACTAAAGAAATGAAAATATCAGCCCTGGCTGGGTGGTTCAGATGGTTGAAGCATCCTCCCATACACCAAAAGGTTGCGGGGGTTGGATTCCCAGTTGTGGCAAGTAGGGCAGGCAATTGATCACATCAATGTTTCTCTCTCTCTCTTTTCCTCCCTCTTCTCCCTCCCTCTCTCTAAGAATCAATAAAAACATATCCTCGGGTGAGGAATTTTTTAAAAAGAAAGCATCAGAAAAAATAATAATATCAACTGTTTAAAAGAAACCATTTTTACAAATTAAACAATGTAAAGAAGAAAATAAGGAATACAAAGAATTTTCTTTTAAAAATGGTGATGCTAAATCAGATATTAAGGGAAAAAACACACACACAAGCGGAAAGCCTCACATTCATTTCCTCACGCAGCTGGACAGAGATTTTCCGCCCCAATTAGAAGATATTCAGAACAGGGCCTAAAATGGGTAATAAGCATAACACAGCATCCAACTTTTATGGCAATGATATTGCTGAGAGAAAACTTGGACTTAAAATTTAACTCAGCTCCACTCAACCAAAAATGCTTTCTGCATCCTACGCACTCTAGAGCCCAGAGACACCGAGATGAGTCAAGTACGGTCCTTGCCTAGGGAAATGCACTGTCCCCTGAGGAAAAAGGAAGGAAACTATTATTATATGGTGCAGTAAGGGCTATAATCAAAGTGTGTACTAAGTGTATAAAGCACCTGGAAACACAATAATGTGTTTATTGTGACCACAATTCTGCCCTAGGAATGCGGGCTAGGGTGAGCACACATCTGAGCTGGGTCTTACAGAATAAACTAGGCAGGAAAAGAGCTGACAGTAGCAAACATTCCAGGATAAGGAAATGGTCATTTTAACCTTAAAAATCAATGCTGACTCTTTGGATGTCTCTAAGAAAAAGGAAAGTCCTGATTCAGGTTGTTCAGTAGCCATAAACATAAAAACCACAATGTCCACAGGCTTGTTTGGTCTTATACTAGTAACACTGCCCTTTGGAAAAGATAAGGACTTGGTCAGTATTCAGTTGAACTATCAATTGGAAATAATGGAGTATTTTAAATGCTTTGATTAGAAGCCGAAACCGGTTTGGCTCAGTGGATAGAGCGTCGGCTTGCGGACTGAGGGGTCCCAGGTTCGATTCCGGTCAAGGGCATGTACCTGGGTTGCGGGCACATCCCCAGTGGGAGATGTGCAGGAGGCAGCTGATCGATGTTTCTCTCTCATCGATGTTTCTAACTCTCTATCTCTCTCCCTTCCTCTCTGTAAAAAATCAATAAAATATATTTTAAAAAAATAAATAAATAAATAAATAAATGCTTTGATTAGAAACAAGAGCAAAACTGGCAATAAAAGCAAAGGAAAAAGGTACGATAAAATGGAAAGAATTTTGAATGATTCTATAGAAAAAAAGCAATTAAAATACAATTATTAATAGTCATTCTTTAAAAAGCATCTTAAGTACTGGATAGGACAAACTAGTTGGTAAAGTACATGGGATTCTTTATTCACTGGCTATACTTGAACACCTAAAGATCAAAACAGGCTGTTACTTCTGAAATATAATGGCCTCTTCCTTCCTCTAGATTTTCGGTCTACTTCAGTCTGTGGTTGCCTACATCCTAAGACATGAAATAAATGTAACTGCAAAGACTACAGCCATTTATGTAGAAAAGAAGTTTTTAACTTGCCTTCTGATGTGGACTTTGAATATATAAACGGTAACTCAAACCACGTGGCTTAATCCACAATCTAGGCCGAGGTTACCCTGGGGATATTTCTTAAAGGCTTAAACCTGTGGCTCATCTCAGCTTCTTTAGCTCAGAAGTATGGAGTTAAGTATCCTTCCACAGAAAGGTAAGACACTAGCCAGCAGCCTAGAAGAGTTGACTTTGTTCACTTGAGAGGAGTGATTTATCCCCAAACCACCATTAGGACAGGAGAGCCTCCCATGTATAAGAACTGAACACAAACCAAACAGAAAGTCAAATAATTCATTTAAACGCGCTCCTCTTCAGAGGACTCCTATGACTGCACCGTGTTCCATGTCATTCCACCAGCTTGGTTCATCTCTGTCAATCTTAGGGGCTAAGACAGGGGTGGGCAAACTTTTTGACTCGAGGGCCACAATGGGTTCTTAAACTGGACCGGAGGGCCGGAACAAAAGCATGGATGGAGTGTTTGTGTGAACTAATATAAATTCAAAGTAAACATCATTACATAAAAGGGTACGGTCTTTTTTTTTTTTAGTTTTATTCATTTCAAACGGGCCCGGGCCGTAGTTTGCCCACGGCTGGGCTAAGAGAAAGAAGAGAGTGGCCCTAGAAATGCAGACAGCCCAGGCCACCCTATTTATATATGCCTCAAGTCACTGCCCAAACATACTGGTGACTACCTAGATATCCTGAGTTTTTTTTTCATGAAACACACCAATATCAACTCCTGTCCTCTAAAACGTACACTGAACAAACTGGCATTGTTTTAAAAAACATTTTCATCATGTACAATGACCCAAAAGCCCAACCCTCATTTTATAGTTGAAGAAGCGTGGAAAAGTGTTCTGTTCCATGGGTTGGCGATGATCTCAATTTCCATCCAGCTGGAAAAGATCTACGGTCGGCTCCCTAACAGCTTGGGGAATTTTGCAGTCTACCTTCCTTCAAGCTAAACTTGGAACTTTACCCAAACGTTGGGGGTGGGAGCAGGGGGAGGGCTAGGCAAATGGTCAAATCAGGAAAAACAGAGAAAAGAGAATGAATGGAGACTGGCCAAAATTAGCCTATCTACAACAACTTCTGTCCCAAGACCATCAGGAACCTTATCTGGGTGCCTAGTTTCTCCTCCATTCTGAATAGAGGAAATCACACGTAATTGTAAGAAAATACACGGAGCCGAGGGGGGAAAAATAAGTTCTCCTTCACTGCTCTAGCAAATCAACCGGCAGGCCTTCAAAAGAAAGGGGCACCTGCCAGATAGTGTTCTGGGGCCAGTTCTACCCTCTCCCGGACCTCAGGTCCGTGTCCAACCTTTCACACCTGTGTCCTCACGGCGACCCGAGGACACCATCAGCTGCTCTGTAAGGATGTTGTGGGGACAGTAAGGACCACGACCTTGAACGCCACCCAGAAATGGTAGCTGCTGTGACGCGAAAAGCTTAGTTGGAGCTCTTAGACCAGTGGTTCTCAACCTTCCTCATGCCGCGACCCTTTAATACAGTTCCTCATGTTGTGGTGACCCCCAACCATAACATTATTTTCGTTGCTACTTCATAACTGTAATTTTGCTACTGTTATGAATCGTCATGTAAATATCTGATATGCAGGATGTATTTTCATTGTGACAAACTGAACATAATTAAAGCATAGTGATTAATCACAAAAACAATATGTAATTATATATGTGTTTTCTGATGGTGTTAAGCGACTCCTGTGAAAGGGTCGTTCGACCCCCAAAGGGGTCGCGACCCACAGGTTGAGAACCGCTGTCTTAGACTTTCCAATTCATGTAATTCCTTTGTCGAGATGAGGCACAAGAATTGCTAGTAAATTTGAAATGCTCTATTTCTTTAAAGAACTCTACTTCTTTCACTACTCTACATCTTTCACTTCTCAAGTGAAAGATGTCTGAGGTGATTAGGGAAAAGGACTGACAACCTCCAAGGGGGAGGGGGGGGGACCCAGCCCCCCGCACCGCCGGCCCGGAGGGCGGGGCTGCTGTTTCACTCCCCACGTGAACCAGTTTTCCCCAACGCAAACCGAACGCCGTGGCCCTCGGCATCTCACAGCATCTTCACACCCAGACTCGGACCCACAATACACTCGGCATCGCCCACCACTGAACCCCACAAAAACAGTAAAAGTTCCACATGACGAGACGGTTTCATTGCAACACCACAACCAAAGAAAAGGAGCTTGAAGCCAGGTGCCCGGGGGCAGCCGGAAGCAATCACGCCTTTAAAAAGGACCCAGAAACAGGTGGACAGGGAGCGAAGTTCGACAGCTCGTGCCGCTGAACTGGGGTCGCTGCTGGCCCGAGACGGGGGTTCGCACCCAGACCCTGTCGCGGGGGCCGGGCCAGAGGCCACTCCGGACAGGAAGAGGCCTTCACGGCCGGGGTCCCTCGCTCGAACTTCCCGGGAGAGCCGGCCGAACCCCGGCTGCCGGCAGCCCGGGTCTGCTCTCCCCTCCCGGGAGGGACGAGGGTCCTTTGTCCGCGCGGAGGCGGGGGCCAGGGGCCAGGGGCCAGGCGAGCGCCCTCCGTCGGGAAAGTAGGACAGCGCGCACCCTCGCCGAGCCGCCCGCCCGCCAGGGCCGCAGGCGGCGCCCTCCGCTCCCGCGGGCTGGGGGGCCCGGCCGCGCCCTCCCGCCGCCGCCCGCGCCCCGCGCCCAGGGTGACCCCGCGCCGCCAGCCTCACCGGGTCGGAGCTCCAGGCCGCCATCGCGTCCGCATTGCCACAGCGCGCGCTCGCCCTGCTGCTGGATGTAG
>NW_005871303.1:1827139-1878858 GCF_000147115.1 Myotis lucifugus
TCCTCCAGCTTCTCCGAGCTCCCTTCCCGGGCTCCTGTCCCCGCCTCCCAGGCTCTTCTTCACCCTTCAGCCTCGCTGGCCGCCCCCTCCTCCTCCCCCTCCGTCCGGCCTGTCTTCCCGCCCGAAGCAAACTCGGGCAGAGCCCGGGGAGGGCTGAGTCAGGCGGGCCGCCTTCCTCCCTCGTGGCCGTGGGAGCAATGGCCCACTCGTGCGGCCTCTCCGCCCTTGCCGGCGGGGCATGCGTTCCTTTCACCAGCCTGAGAAAAGCCGGGCAGACTTCCTAAGTCCAGCTCGAAACCCCTCCTTCCCAGAGGCATGAGCTTCCCGGGGAGCGGGGTAGCGCCTGGGTGGTGGGGGGAGAGGGAGGGCCCCAGCCGGGCTCTCTGCCCGAGCGGAGCTGCCTTGTTTTGTTTGGTGTTTCCTCTTAGAACCTTCTGACGTTTGACAACAGCAGGCGTTCAATAAGTGCACATCAACGAGGAGCGGGTAGCAGTAGGAGATGCACAAGTGTTAGCTGCACAGGGCTCTCAACAGCGGGAAGGAAGGCGCAAAGCTCAGACGCCCCCAACTGAGCAGGATGGACCTGAGAAGACTTCATAAAATAAGTCAATTAATTAATGAAGTGGAAGGGATTTAGATCGACGAGGGTGAGAGCTGAAGAACCTCTGTGGAAGGAGGAAGCCCCAGTATCTCTGAGCTGTCTATCCTGCAAGGCTAGGTGGCTTCTTGAACAGCCCAGCTCCAGGTGCAATCTACCTGGATGATTTGGGGACAGTCTTTTGGTCTCAGATGGTAGTTGAATTAAATGACCTTTAATTACACTCCCAGTTTTGAGGATCAGGGAATACTTTTTACCTTCTGCTTTGATAAAAGTAAGAGGGCCCAAATGCAGGAAGGAGTTCACATTATTAATTATTCCAGTCCATACTGATTGGTTGTTGGATTGCCAGAGCACTCAGGAAGTCCCATGATGACAAAATGTCCTGGAGCCGCTAATAAGTACCACGCTTTCTGGGCTGCCCAGACACCTCAACATAAAGGTCTTAGACGAGTGATTACTAGATCAAATCTTTGTGATGTGACTTGGACACAGGAAATAATAGAAATAAGGAGATCAGAAGTTTCAGTGGAACCATCAGTTTCAGATCTGTTGAAATCAGGCCTATGTTGACTTTCCTTAGCAAAATATTGTATTTGTTCCCGTTTTTTTTTTTTACTTCAAAATAAGATATGTGCAGTGTGCACAGGAATTTGTTCATAGTTTTTTTTTTTAAACTATAGTCTGGCCCTCCAACGGTCTGAGGGACAGTGAACTGGCCCCCTGTTTAAAAAGTTTGAGGACCCCTGGTTTAGACTAATGTAAGTAACTCACAGGTTAGGTTCTAGCCGCTTCTCTGTGATCTCAGCCAAGTCACTTAATCTCTTTTAGTCTCAATTTCCTTATTTATTCAAAGAGATGATCACTGAGGGTTCTTCCAGCCCTGCTATCAAAGAATGTGAGGAAATGAGTCCACATAGTTAAACCGACACAAATAATGATGGTAAATGACTCAGCTTTGATTATCAGTCTGGCCTTCATGTCAGGTTGATTATTTGTCTTGGACTTGGGGGTTCTGATTAGACTTTAGTATCCTCTGGTGCAATTTGACTTTTGACATCATCTCCTCTCACACTTGACCACAGTCTTGTATGTTGTTTGTCTATTACTCTCCTCAGTCATGTTTGTATATGAGAAATCTCCCAAAGGAGAGATTTTTTAAAATACACATATTCTGCCTGCCAGGAGGCTGCTGATTTCTTAGGTCAGCAGTCAGGGCAACTAAAGGCCCAAGACACTCACCAGCCAAATTTTTACATTTGACCAATCATCAGCCAATTTCTCATGGGTTTGTCTGCCAGTAAATTTCTCATGGATTCGTGTGCCACCTCCTCCTATAACTTCATCAGAGACAACTGGAGACTGTAAGTACCACTTTGGAGCACTGAGGCCTATATAAAATGGGAAATGACCTGAGAAGCACCATAGAACAAAGAGGGGGGAAGTCCCTCCGAGACATCATGTTGGTTTAAAAGAGAGAGATCACTTTGTTCACTGGAGAAGACCATCTCCCCTTCATTTCTATACTTGGGGGTTAAAAAGTACTGGCTTTTCGTTGTATGGTCTGATAAAATTGTCAAGGGCCCAAGTTATTGTTTAAACCAGCTATTATAAATCTCCCATGCGTGAGAGAGAGACAGAGGAAAAATGAAATGTGTTTTCTGCATCTCATCTCCTCCCAGAGGAAAGATGAATTAGCCGTTTACAGTGATAATTTCATAGTTGTCTAAAGCCAGCTGTCTCTCCTTCCTTTCTGTTATGCACTTACTTTTCAATTAAAAAAAACAGACGAGACAGTTAAGAAATTAGACCGTTCTAAATAAGCTAATTTGAAAAATATGCCCAATGTATACTATTAAATAGAAAAAGTCCAAGTTGCAGAATAAGTATTCCAATTGTTTTTTTTTCTTTTTTATTGAATACTAGAGGCCTGGTGCACAAATTCATGCATGGGTGGGGATGGGCCGACCCACCCAGATGGGGGCCGATCAGGGGTGGGGCCAGCCAGAGGGAGGGGCTTTGGGTGGTTAGCTAGCAGGCCCTGCCCCTGATTGGGGGGTTGAGGGGCTGATCAGGGGTGGGACCCCCCCCCCATCAGGCCAATTGGCCGGCCTCAGTACATGTCATAGCGACCAGTTGTTCCGGTCATTCCGTTGTTCTGGTCGTGTGGCTTTTATATATATAGATATTGGGGTAATGTTGGTTAATAAAATTATATAAGTTTCAAGGGTACAATTCTACAATACATCATCTGTACATTGCATTGTGTGTTCACCACCCCAAGTCCCATTTGTGTTTTTAAAAGGGGAGGATGGAAGAGAGAGTATGTTTTTAATGCCCAGAACATTCTGAAATAAAACACAAGAAGTGTGGTTACCTCTGAGGAATGCAAATGGAGAGGAGATGTGGCAGCTGAAGGCATCAGGAATGCAGGGAGAGTAGAAACTTTTCCTTTTCATTTTATATTCCTGTACACTGTCTTAATTTTTATAACCATGTACTTTTCGAAAAATATATTTTTATTGATTTCTGAGAGGAAGGGAGAGGGAGAGAGAGAGAGAAATGTCAATGATGAAGGAGAATCACTGATTGGCTGTCTCCTGTACGCCTCCCCACTAGAGTTGCAGCCCACAACCCGAGCATGTGCCCTTGACCAGAATCAAACCCAGAACCCTTCAGTCTGCAGGCTGACGCTCTATCCACTGAGCCAAACCAGCTAGGGCTATAACCATGTACTTTTAATACTTTAAATCTTTTTTAAAGGCCTGGATTAGTCCAGTCTTTATCAGCCTCCACCAGGGTGTACCATGCATGGCCAGGGCCAGAACGTGCAGAAGGGGAGGGTGCAGCCCATCAACCTCATCTGCAGACCCTGCAGAATAGCTCTCCAATTTGGGTGTGGCTTTAAGAGCAAGTGAACTTGCAGATGGAGGGTTTCGATGAGTATATGAACCTCATACTAGATGATGCAGAAGAGGTTCATTTTAAAACAAAGTCAAGAAAACAACTGGGTCAGATCATACTAAAAGGAGATATTGCTCTGCTCCAAAGTGTCCCCAACTAGAAATGACTAATAACGTGAGAAATTGTTGAGAAGGCAATACAGGTTGTGGTTTTAGGTGTCCTTTGTTGGGAGTATAGTTCTTAAACATTTATTCATATTGCTTTGATTACCCTTGTGTTATTACCAGATGACAATAAATGCTGTCAGATTGTTTTTGTTTAAAAAAAAATACTATGCCTGGCTGGTGTTGCTCAGTGGTTGAGCAGCATTGACCTATGAACCAGGAGGTCACAGTTCAATTCCTGGTCAGGGCACATGCCTGGGTTGCGGGCTCAGTCCCCAGTGGGGGGCATGCAGGAGGCAGCCGATCGATGATTCTCTCTCAACATTGATGTTTCTGTCTCTCTCTCTCCGTTCCTCTCTGAAATCAATAAAAATACATTTTTAAAAAATACTAGTTTTGTGTGTGTGTATGTTTAAAACTCATTCTTCTACCACACCCAAAAACATATGGTTTGGTAACATATTACCTAAAGATCTAGAACCTTTTACCTTGACAAGCCAGGAGTCCCAGGCCTACCTCTTTTTATTCTTCATACACTGCTTAATATTTTTGAGATTTCCTAACACCTTAAACGCTGTCAAAGTGAAGTATAGTTAAGTCTGTAAGCCATCTTAAATGTTGTCAAAGTGAAATATAGTTAAGTCCGTAAGCCATCTTAAATGTTGTCAAAGTGAGGTCTAGTTAAATCTGTAAGCCATCTTTCTGCACTGTATACTCTTTTAAATGGAGTGTAAGGAACAGGTTTTTTTTCTTTAGCACTTTTCTAAACCACAACAGTGGCTGTGGCCTGTTCTTCCTCTCTGCCAATTGTAATACTCAGGCTGATGGCCTGCTGGGGTCTGTACCATCTCAAATCAATAACCATGGCTGAAATGCCTTCTGTTAATCACCTTAGAGATGTTTCAAAGACTGCTTTGTACTGCACCAGAGAACAGCAGAGGCAGAATTACTCTTGTAGGAACTTGGTCCATCCTTGGAAAAATCGCCCAGATTTTAAACCCATTGTTGCTTCTCCTGGTTAAAGAAAAATAATATCTCAGTTTTCAACAGTTTGTAAAAGCAACCCTTCGTTTCAAGGAAATATAGGGTTTGGGTTTTCCCAACACTGCTCCAGCCTTTTTGTCAGTTTTGCAGCAATTCTTCAGTGAGGCCCAGGACGCACAGTGAAGTGTGTGTGTTGGGGGAAGGGCATTTGGATGAGCAAAGTGAGTGGGGGAACCGAGTGGGGCGGGGAGTGGAGTGGAGAGTGATTTGCATTCTTCTCGGTGGTGTTTTTAACAAAGTCCATGATGGGCAACTAGGGACCAGCTGCAAAGGTGGCAAATATATTTTAAAAATGTGGTCCTCGCTCTAACTTTAGGATTAGACTGCTGCTGCTGCCTCTTGAATATGGTGAGTTACTAACATTTAAAATCCTGCAAATTATGCTTCATTTCTCATGGCTGCTCTGTGATTTCATCACGTGGGGTTCTAGGTTGTAGGGATGATGCTTATAAAGCGACAACCCAAAGGGCAGCGTTAAAAATCTAAAAATAGCCATTCCATACAATTAAAAATAATTTGAGAAAATGCAAGTCCGTTGGGTGTATTTCCCCAATACTATAAAGCCCTCCATAAGTTTTTTTGGTTTTTTAATCTTATTTCTTTTCTCCTCATCATTGCCCTCGTACAGCACAGATATTCCCATACATCTCCTGGCCCAGCGGTCGAACGACCCTTTCACAGGGGTCGCCTAGGACCATCCTGCATATCAGATATTTACATGATGATTCATAACAGTAGCAACATTACAGTTATGAAGTAGCAACGAAAATAATTTCATTCCGCAGGCCAATGCTCTATCCACCGAGCCAAACCGGTAAGGGCTACAACGAAAATAATTTTATGGTTGGGTCACAACATGAGGAACCGTATTTAAAGGGCCAGAAGGTTGAGAACCACTGTGACCTGGCCAAACTGCTCTCTAGACTCCTCTCTTTATTTCTGCTCTTTGCTGTGAAATCTGACCTCTTAGAGCTATTTCCCCCCCGCAGTGGCCTGGCCCTCCTTGGAAGTAGGAGGCTAAGCCACAAAACTCTCAGGCTGTGGGGCAAAGGGGACAAGTCAATCTCATTACGCCAGCGGGCACCTGCCATCGTCCTGGGAATCCAGTAAAACTATTTTCATGTTGAGTGGGGCGTAGACATGTGGCTGGGGAAAAGTTTTATTTGGGGCACTTACATTTAACGGTCCCAGACTAGTTTCTGGACTTTTCTTCCCCTGTGATTTCATGATTGGAACTCATATGTGGCTCAGAGGACCACAGCAAGCTGGGGGACAACCCCGCAGAGAGAGACAGCTCTGCTTCTGTAGGCATCCCCCAAAGCGGCAACAGTCCTTGCTTTTTGCTCACCCGCCCTATATGGGGCAAATTACTTACTGTTCTGCCTGTCAAGCTGGGAGCTGAGAAATCCAAGGGGATGGAGAGACAGGTAGGAAGGATCAATGTTGAGAGAGAGGCAGTTTGGATGAACTCTCTTGGCAGTTTGGATGAACTCTCTTGTCTGGTTTACCCCTACCCTACCCCTACCTACCCCCTGGCAAGGAGAGGTGTTTGCCAATAGTGTTAACCCCCTGTGAATGCTGGCAAATGTCAAACCCTGGGTGCCGCCCACTTCCTCTATTAACCTAAGCTGTATGTACTGGGGCAAAACTCCCAACCCTCCAAACTTAGGTTCCCTTATGTAAAATGGGGATAAAATATAAAATTTCTTCACAAGGTTCTTGTCAGAATTAAATGAAGTAACGTCTTTGAAAGGGTGTCCTCAACTATAAAGTGATATAGAAATGTTATTTTATAATTTTAAAAATCTATGTGTAAAGGTTTCCCCTCTAGATCTCAGATTATTTGACAGATTCGTAACACTGTATATAATTATAGATTCCTAACATTATATAGTATATATATTTTAGATTCCTAACATTATACATATATGATTCAAATGCTTTTAGCTGGAACTACATCATTGAGAAGTTGGAGTAATGAGATATCATATAACTAGGAGGATGTTGGTCTTGATTCCCAACCAAGACGGAGGATTTGCCCTGCGGCTAATGCAGCTTAAGCTTCAGGACTAAGAGGTTTCATCCAAAGCCCTGTACTTAACTCTGTATTCATTGTTTTGTATTCTTCTTTCTAAGGAGGACCCGCCATATTTTAAAAAGCTTTCCTTGGCCTGATGGCTCACTTGAGGGTCGTCCTGGACACCAAAAGGTTGTGGGTTTGAATCTGGATCAAGACACGTACCTAAGTTGCAGGTTCGATCCCCTGTTGGGCTCGTACAGGAGGCAACTAATCGATGTTTCTCTCTTACATTGATGTTCCTCTCTCTCCCTTCCTCTCTCTCTCTAAAATCCTCAGGTGAGGATTTTAAAAATAAAAAAAGCTTCAGGTACCACAAGTCTTTCGCCTAACACACTAGCATAAAAGAACATTCTGGCCCTGGCCAGAGTAGCTCAGTGGTTAGAGTGCTGGCCCCCACACCGAAGTGTCTTGGGTTCAATTCCCAGGCAAGGGCATGTATCTGGGTTGCAGGTTCCATCCTCCAGCCCAGTCAGGGCGTGTGCAGAGGCAACCAATCAATGTGTCTCTTTCACATCAATGTTTCTCTCTTTTTCTCCTCCCTTCTGCTCTCTCTAAAAATCAATGGAAAAAAACATCCTCGGGCCCTGTCAGCATGGCTCAGTGATTGAGCGTCGACCCATGAACCAGGAGGTCATGGTTCAACACTCGATCAGGGCACTTGCCTGGGTTGTGGGCTGGATCACCAGTGTGGGGTGTGCTGGAGGCAGTCAATCAGTGATTCTCTCTCATCATTGATGTTTCTATCTCTTTATCCTTCTCCTTTCCTCTCTGAAATCAATAAAAATATATTAAAAAGAAAAGAAAAGACAAAATACCCTCGGGTGAGGATTAACGAAGAAGGAGGAGGAGGAGGAGGAGGAGGAGGAGGAGGAGGAGGAGGAGGGGAAAAAGAAGACGATTCTGTGCTTCTACATTTTAGGAGAATTTGGAGCCTGCTCTTGTCTTCCCTTGGTATGTCCTTCCTTCTTTGATCATTCTCTTGTATCATTTTAGTCCCTTCCCTCTTTCTAAACTCAAATATATTTTTACTTCTCTCCAATTCTCTAATTCATTAACAGTCATGCAGCTGGGTGAATACACACACACACACACACACACACACACACACACACTCACTCCTAGCAAGAGATAAATTTAGAAATAGGAAACAGTGTGTTCAAGGATAGCACCATTCATCCCAAATGACTCAGAGAGAGCTATTCTCAGTCAGTGTGGAGCCCTTAGGGTGAAAATAGAGTAGAGGTGGGAAGAATTGTTTTATTCAATAATGCCAGGGATATAGATTTTCCAGGAGTGGATCCAAAAGCACTATTAATAGGAAGAGAGTGTTTTCCTCATGTGATATTAGGCCAGGTTGTCTTTGGGAGAAATGTAATGCTCCCTGCGGTAAGGTGTGCTTGCCCTTGGGTGATTCAGAGGGAATCTGACCACAGCCCTTTCTGGTCAAAGAACTCCCTGGAAGCAAGCAGGGCGCCAGAGTCCTCCCCCAAGGAGTAGGAACCCAAGCTCACTCTTAGCACCACACACACACACACACACACACACACACAATTCCGAGCCAACAAAGAAATGTCTTCAGTGACATCAGGCTGAAGCCCGGAGTAGTAAATAGTTGGGGAGATAGAGGACAGGTCCCAAACTGTTGAAAGAATTGTGATTTTCAAAATAAGGTCTGGGAGACATCAGACTGGGAGGGGGCAGGAGACAGACACTCAAAAATTGGAGAGAGAGAGAGAACTGAGGAAATAGGTAGTATCCATTCAGAATATTCTCTGAGGGCCCAAACCAAGAGGACTTGCCCCACCCTACCCTCACCCTGAGTGGCATGAAGAAGAGAGTCAGATGAAGGCAGAGCCTCCAGCCCTGTTAACTGGGCTGCTTGAGGTTGCTTATCTGACATTTCAATAAAAGCACAGTCTGGGCCCCTGTGGCCAGCTGAATAATAGCTCTCCAAGATAGCAGGTCCTAATCTCTGGACCTTGTAAGTGTTGCCTGATATGGAAAAAGTATCTTTGCAAATATGATTGAGATGTGATTAAGGAGCTTGTTTTGGACGATCCAGGTGGGCTCTAAATGCAATCACATGTGTCCTTATGAAAAGGAGGCGGAGGGAGATTTTACACACATAGAGGGAGAAGTCTCCACGAAGGCAGAGCAGAGAGAGATTCAGAGATGCTGGCCTTGAAGATGGAAGTGACATGGCTACAAGCCAAGGAGTGCTGGCAGCCACCAGAAGCTGGAAGAGGCCTGGAACTGATTCTACCCTAATGCCTCTGAAGGCTGCTGACACTTTGATTTTGGCCCAGCGAGGCTGATTTTGGACTTCTGAGCTCCAGAACCATAAGAGAATAAAAGTGTGTTCTTTTAAGTCACCAGAGGAAACTAATACAACCCCTGTTGGAATTCTGTAGGTATTTGGTCTGACCAAGATTGGCAGAGATGGACAGCACTGGCTGCCAGTCATCAGATGCAGCAAGATTTCTCGTGGGTCACTAGTGCTAGGGGACTGTATTAGTTTGCTAGGGCGGCCATACAAATTGTCACAAACTTGGTGTCTTAAGACAACAGAAATGTGTTCTGTCCCGGTGCTGGAGGCCAGAAATGCACAATCAAGTTGACAGAATTGCTTTCTTCTGGCGGCTCCGAGGGAGAATCCGTTCCATGCCTCTCTCCTGCTTTCTGGGGCTTCCTCCATCCTTGGCTTGTAGCCGCATGACTCCAACCTCTGCCTCTGTCTTCACTCAGCTCTTCACATGGCCTTCTCCCCTGTGTCTCTGTGTATCTTCTCTTTCTCTGTCTCCTATAAGGACATGGGTCATTGGGCTTAGGGCCCACCCTAGTCCAGGAGAATCTCATCCAGAGAAAGTTAAACACATCTGCGAAGACTCTATTTCCAAACAAGGTCACATTCACAGGTAATGAGTGTTGGAACTTGGACATATCCTATTCTACCCACTACAGGAGCCAACGCCCATCCCGTCTCACTCCGTGGGGAGTGGTAGAACATTCTAGCAACCGTGCGCAGCCAGCCTCTCCATGATGAAGACTCGGCAAGTTGCAGCGACTTGCCTAGGATCAGGCAGCACATTTCTGATGTCAGGCCTCCTGGAAACCAACCTTGGAATTGCTGATCCAGTGCGATTCCCACCACAGCACCTAGCTGCTCGGTAATCCCCTAACTGGCAACGAAGCCATTGCATTTATAATCAGCTTCCAATGTACACCTCGCTAATCTTCACGCAAGTCCTTTGGGCAGAAAAGACCAGCATACCATACACTAAACCTTAAGACCAGGACTTCAGATTTCAAGTTTACATCCGAAAGACTTAAGAAAACATTGCCATTCCAACACATACCTTCCTGTGCCTGTTGCTAAATGATAATTCTCAGAAAGGGAAAGATTTCTCAAGAATTGGCTCATTTTGCCTCCCACAGCAGCTATTCTGATGTTTCAGAATATGGAAGATTCTTTACACTGGAGGTACAATAATCGCCTCACAGTTGACGAGGCTTTCTCTGGTTCTAAAGCTCTTTCTTTGTGATATCTTGGTTGAGATAGTGGATACCCTCAAGATGTTCTCATGGAACTTCAGTCAGTGGTTCCCACTTACTGAATAGTGTGAAAGGAGGGGAAGAACAATTTCTTTTAAAATATATCTTTATTGATTTCAGAGAGGAAGGGAGAGGGAGAGAGATAGAACATCAATGAGAAAATCATTGATCGGCTGCCTCCTGCACACCCCCTACTGGGGATCAAGCCCACAACCCAGGCATGTGCCCTTGACAGGAATTGAACCCAGGACCCTTCAGTCCCCAGGTCGATGCTCTATCCACTGAGCCAAACCAGCTAGGGTGGGAAGAACAATTTCTGAGGGTCTGTTCTAGATACGGTACCACTGATATACCACTCACCACAGGTTCCAAATCTCTTATTTGGACCTGTAGCTGCTGTACCACACATGCCATCAAACACTTGTCAATCATTGTGCTTGTCCCTGCCCTGCTCCCTTCCTCTGTCAGTTCCCTGAGGCCACTGTAATCAAGTCCCTCAAACTGGGAGGTTTAAAACAACAGAAATCTATTCTCTCACAATTCTGGAGGCTACAAGTCCAAAATCAAGGTGTTGGCAGGCCTGTGCTCCCTCTGAAGGCTGCAGGGGAGTCCTCCCTTGCCTCTTCCTAGCTTCCTGTGACTTCTGGCTCTCCTTGGCATTTCTTGGCCTGCATCTGTGCTGCTCCAATCTTTGCCTCCATCATCACATGGCCTTCCCCCTTCTGTGTCTATGTCTCTCTCTCGGTTCTCTTCTTCTTATAAGGAGTCATGTTGGATTGAGGGCTCACCCTAATCCAGTATGATACCATCTAAATAACTAACTCTATCTGCAAAGAGCTCTATTTCCAAATAAAGTCACATTCACAGTTTCCTTGTGGACACGAACGTTGGGAGACACTGTTCAACCAAGTACACTTGCCCAAGGAGGGCTTGTAGGTCTCTTGGATGGCTTGATTTTCTTTTACGGCCCCTTTTAATACACTAACTCATCATGTCACTCAGCCAGAAAAGCCTGATAGAGAATAACAGAAGCCTGTACAGATTAATTGTTTTGTTTCCTTCTGTTTCTAAAGGGTAGAGTTTTATTTGCTCTTAAGGAAAGGAACAGCATCAGCCATCGGGGAATCAAGTATGACAGCAGCCAGATCATTATAGTGTGAATATTCGCAGCCAGCTCTCTGTTCCAGGAGTGTGGGCTGTCATCACCCACACTGCGCCCCCTTCCCCACACTCAAGCAGGCTTCCGTCTCTGCCAGCCGGCCTAGATATGATGACATACTCAGAACTCCGAGAGTGGTACCAAGCAGATGTCCAAAATGAGGGCACTGCCACCCTCCTTCTCCTCCCGGCCCCTCCCACTGCCCTGCAGGCTGAGGTCCTCAGTAGGGAAGGCCTGTGGCCAGTGCCCATCTGTATTAGCATCTCAGGCTGCCAGAACAAAGAGCCAGTGAACCGATGGCTTAAACAACAGAAATGTATTTCCCCGCAGTTCTGGAGGCCGGAAGCCCAAGATCAAGGTATCATCAGGGTTGATTGCTTGTCAGGCTTCCCCCCTTGGCCACCTTCTTGCTGTGCCCTCACATGATTGTATCTGTCACATGTAGTATGTGTCCTAATTTCCTCTTCTTATAAGGATACCAGTCCTATGGGATTCAGTCCACTCATACGACCTCATTTCATATTAATTACCTCTCTAAAGGCCCTATCTCTAAATATAGACACATTGTGAGGACTTCAACATAAGAACTTGGGGGGTGGGGACACACAATTCAGCCCATAACATCAGCTAAAGATCTCATCTTCCACTTACCTACCCTCCTTCTCATCATCCCCTACCCATCCTTGGGGTCCATCCAATCACCCTACAAAATGTGGGATCTTTT
The DNA here is from genome assembly GCF_000147115.1 of Myotis lucifugus. Taxonomy (NCBI): domain Eukaryota; kingdom Metazoa; phylum Chordata; class Mammalia; order Chiroptera; family Vespertilionidae; genus Myotis; species Myotis lucifugus. The sequence continues at coordinate 1,839,365 of NW_005871303.1, forward strand.
CGCTAAGCACAATGTGAAATATATAGATATTTAAATAGCATAGATACACAGAAACTGGGTATTTGCCATAATCTCCCCAGGATTGATATACTCTGCAAAGTTCTTGAATAAATGAAAGTACCTGTTAAAATGATCATTTCAGAGGCAGATTGCAAATATTTTGTTAGCTGAGAAAATGGAAAAAAAAAACAACCAAGAAATTTTGTTCCATTATTAATCTAATCTAAAACAACAGGTGTTTGGTGCTAAAAATAGCACCAGGAGTCTGAACGAGCAAGATGACTGAGAATAATCACCAGTTTAAAAAAACAACAACACCTCAATCATAACCAACACCTCATGTGAAAAAGTGTCTTCTTCTTTTTTTAAAAAAAATATTTTTAATTGATTTCAGAGAGGAAGGGAGAGAGAGAGAGAGAAACTTCAATGATGATAGAGAATCATTGATTGGCTGCCTCCTGCACGCCGCCCACTGGGGATCGAGCCCACAACCCAGGCCTGTGCTCTTAACTGAAATAGAAACGGGGACCCTTCACTCCACAGGCCATCACTCTATCCACCGAGCCAAACCAGCTAGGGCAAAAAAGTGTTTCTTCTTAAAGCACACCAAAAAGGATGGGAAATGGACAATAAAAAAAGTCTTTTAGAGACAACCTGAGAGTCAAAAGGCTATATTCATGGAAACATAAAACCATATAGACATTCATATTTTTCTTTAGAGCTTGAGAAACATAGAAACACATGGGTAATGCTCGCAACAAGCATTAATACTGAAGCCAGAAAGTAAGCGTGCAGAACTAGCCCAGCACCAGGACAGAGGATTCCTCGGGCAACAGGCAGAACAAGCAATGTTTTGGAGTTAGGAAGTAGGAGGCCAGACAGCTTATCATTAATGATGATGTAATTAAGCGGTGAGTCCTTTTTCAGGTCACCAGCTTATATCAGGTCCAAGTTCTCTGTGACTCACTGTAGTCGTGAGAGATATAAAAAGAACATGAGGTCAACAGAGTTTCTATCAATTTCACCCCACAGTGCGAAGGATGCATCTATAATCTGATAAGGGAATGTATTCAACCAAAATATCCTTTTCTGCTACAAGTCTATGAATGGATTGAAATAAATAGCTGAGTTCCTGACAGAATGGAAAAATATCACCTTTGCTTAGGGGTGGACTCGCCAATGACATCAGAACGAGAATTATTGTCAGGCACCAGAGAGAAGATATCTTGAGGGGAAAGGTATGAATAACAAGTTCCGAGGAAGGGAAAGTCCGTTTATAATAATAATTTTTTTAAAAAAGAGGCAAAGGAAAATAATGCTACCTCTGATTTTCCACAGCAGCCTTTGTAGAGCTCAGAATACTTACAAGACATATTTTTATTCTGAAGTAGCAGGAAGTGTCAGCAGCGTTTGCAGATGGTTCTCGTGGTGCCTGGTCCTCCGGGCAGGATCTCCAGCACTGGATGGAGCAGCACAGAAGAGGACTCATAGAGTGTCTCTCTTTTTCCTACAAGCTTTCCAACTCAGACACCAGAAAGCTTCCCCAATCCCAATGTGTATCATCTTCACATAAAAATACTACATATTAATTATATTAAAATTTCCATCAGAAATCTCAGAGTTATTAAGAGCAAGAATTTGTCCTATTTCACAGATTAAATAAGAGCGGGGACAAAGAGATGTGGTCATGTGGTCAGTGTGTTCATTTCCTGTGTTGCCATAACAAATTTCCACACACTGTGTGGCTTAAAACAACAGAAATTCGTTCTCTCGCTGGCTGAAGGCTAAAATCCAAAATCAAGGTGTGGACAAGGCCGTGTTGGCTCTGAAGGCTTTGGGGACAATCCTTCTTTGCCTCCTCCAGCTTCTGGTGGTTGCAGGCAATGCTTGGTGTTTCCCGGCTTGTAGATACATCCCTCTAAGCTCTGCCTCCATTGTTACCTGGTGTTCTCCCTCTGGGTCTGTGTCTAAACTTTCCTCCTCTTACAAAGACAGCGCCCATTGGATGGGGGCTCCAGTATGACCACATCCTAACTTGGTGACATCTGGAAAGACCCTATTCCCATTAAGGTCATATTCACAGGTACCAGAGTTAGGACTTGAACATATCTTTTGAAGGAATACAATTCAACCCATAACAATCAGTTTAAGAACAGGACAATTGCTTCCTAGGGGTAAATATACTCAAAACCAACAAAGGCCCTGTCTCTACAGGCAAAAAGGGAGAGAGCACCAGGTTTCCTGGTGAAGTGGGCCAGAAGCTCTTTCTAAATAAGCTCTCTAGGAGTTCGTCCCATCTCGAACATTCATGATTCTATGACTTGAAACTCATTATCCCCCAGAATCTACCTATAACTTTTTTAAAAGTATTTTTTTAAAATATATTTTATTGATTTTTTACAGAGAGGAAGGGAGAGAGATAGAGAGTTAGAAACATTGATGAGAGAGAAACATCGATCAGCTGCCTCCTGCACATCTCCTACTGGGGATGTGCCCGCAACCCAGGTACATGCCCTTGACCGGAATCGAACCTGGGACCTTTCAGTCCGCAGGCTGACGCTCTATCCACTGAGCAAAACCGGTTTTGGCTAAAAATATTTTTTAAATTGATTTTTTACAGAGAGGAAGGGAGAGGGATAGAGAGTTAGAAACATTGATAAGCTGCCTCCTGCACACTCCCTACTGGGGATGTGCCCACAACCATGGTACATGCTCTTGACCGGAATCCAACCTGGGACCCTTCAGTCCGCAGGCCAACGCTCTATCCACTGAGCCAAACCAGTCAGGTCTACCTATAACTTCTTTTTTTTTTTTTTTTACCTATAACTTCTTGTGTGACGTTTCCATTACAAAATCTTCATATTCCCATCCATAAAGCTGGTAACAGTGTTTTTCAGAGGAAACTGCTTCCAACATGGGATGGGCTCCTCTAAATGATTCTTCTTTATAAAGAAAGGAGAAGACTGTCCACAGAGGGACTAACACATCATAGGAATAATGGACACGTTTGAGATTCCATTCTGCTTAAGACTCTGTGGTAGGCGCCATCAGTCTCCTTCATGTATGTACACGATCGTCCCCAGTTAGGGATGTGGAAGATGAGAGGCAGAGCACACAGGAACTTGCCACGGTCTCATGGTCCCTCAGAGGGTAAAGGGTAAGCTACAGACAGATGCACCCCGCTTCTGACCCCAAGGACAAGACAAGGGGGCCTAGGGAGAAGGAGACAGGATGGGGTGAGGAAAGGCCCGGAACAGAGCGTCCTTCCTTCCCTCTGTGCCAAGCAATGGTTTGTTTAGGAACTGGCTGCTCTTTCTGTTTGTGCTGTGTTGCCTCTGACCAACCAACCCAATCAGAATACAACACCCGAGAACAGTGTCCATTGTCATGTGAGTCAGGTGGCCGTGAGCTCAGCATTGTCCTCATCTGTCCCGGGCTTTGCTGGGAGGCCGGAGAAAATCATGACATGTAATCATTCTTTCTGAGTCTGGGGGAGAGCCAGTGGGAGTGAACCATTCATTTGTGAGTGACCCCACATTGAATCATCATACCCTGCAACATTCTTTGTCCACCTTCTCCCTAACAAGCATTTACTTACTAACGACTATGCACTAGCTTCCACAAGCTGATAGCTCAACGCAGCTACTAGATATCAGTTGTTGTTTTTTCCCCTTCAGAATTGCTGAGTCCTACAGAGGCAAGTCATAATAACTCCTGAGGATTTCATCGTAATGCAAGAGCAATATAAACAACCAGATTTCTTCTTTCTCTGCAGGCTTAAGAAGAAAATGTCATGTGATTTAGCTACGCAGTTCCAAGAAAACATTTAACCTTTCCATTTCCTCATTTTCACCTTGTTTTATGTTACTCCACTTTCTGCTGTTCTGAATTACTTTATATTGCCTTCTCCAACTTTGGGCTAAAGTCTAGGGAATTTTAAAAATTTGCTCAAAATGATGCAGTTCATTTGTGGGAAGACCCAACATGAGATCCTGAGTGTCTTGATTACTTAGACACAGAACTGATTCCCTTTTTAAAAAATATATTTTTTATTGGTTTCAGAGAGGACAGGAGAGGGAGAGAGAGATAGAAACATCAATGATGAGGGAGAAGCATAGATTGGCTGCCTCCTGCACACCCCATATTGGGAATCAAGCCCACAACCCGGTCATATGCCCTGACCAGGAATTGAACTGCGACCTTCTGTTTCATAGATCGACACTCAGGCACTGAGCCACGCCAGCTGGGCCTGATTCCCTCTTTGTATCTCATTCTACATTCACATAAATATTTTTATATCCCTGATCAGCTTGCTGATCTCTTGTGCTGTGCAGTAACGTCAAATCATGGGCTTGGGACCATCAAGTACAGATTTAGAAAAGTTATTCTGGCACTTAAAATTTTTGAGGAGTCATTCCTCAAACGATTTCATACACGTTTGAGAAATGTGGCATCCTTATTATTTAACTTTACAAAAAAAGAAAGAGAGAAAGAGAGAGATACAAGGAAAAGAAGGAAAGAAGAAAAGGGGGAAATTTGATACAGTATTACTAATAGTAAAAGTGTTAAGAAAAGGGAAGTGAAATTATACAACTCAAAAATATACTCATGGTTTACTCATAGATTTCCCTCATGAGCACAATCTAATAATAACCAACATTTAGGTCATAGGTCAAACACGTACTTATAAGCAACAGAGGAAAAACAATGTTTTCCATAAACTAGAATGAGGCTACATTTTATTAAATGTTGTGTTCCCACAGTCCTCACAGTGTTTGAGGCCTCATTGGTGCTCAGTGCACTGTGTCTAATAAATACTGATTGAAATGGATATGTGGTCTACAAAAAGTCAAATTACAATATTGCCAAGACTCTGGATTCAGGGTGTGTGTGTGTGTGTGTGTGTGTGTGTGTGTGTGTGTTTTAATTGATATTAGAAAGAGGAGGGGAGAGAGAGAGAGAGAATATCCATGTGAGAGAGAAACTTGGATCAGTTGCCTCCTGCACACATCCCAAGGGGGATCGAACCCACACCTGGGTATGTGCCCTGCCTGAGAATCAAACCCGCCACCTTTTGGTGCATGGGAGGGTACTCCAATCACCCGAGCCACACCAGCCGGGCTGGATTCAGGTTTTCAGGTTTCTTTTAATGCCAACAACCTGTAATAAGCAGCGCAGAAATGTTCCCAGTCAAAAAAAAAAAAAAAAGTTCCCAGTCCCCCGTTTTGAGCTTCCCCTCTACACCAGATGTTGAGACACATGTATAGAATGGGTCTGATTTGAATTCCTTCGTTACAAGGAACAACAACCAACTTAAGCTAGCTTAAGCAAAAAAGAACATGTATCATGTGACACAACTGTCTCGCCGCAGAACCCAATGTCTCACAAAATATTCCATGTGCTCCTCTGCATTTTCCCAGCCTCCTTGGTAGTTCCTTTGGGGCCATGTGACTAGATCTAGCCAATGAGCTGCAACATAGGTCATGCCAGGGCTGAGGCATTTATGAGTGACTCTCCCTCCTTGAAAATACTATGCTAACTGAAATAAGCCAGTCACAAAATAACAACTATTGGATGATTCCACTTAGATGAAGTGCCTAGACTACTCAAACTCAGAGAGACAGAAAGTAGAATAGTGGTTGCCAGGGGTTGGGGAGAGGGGAGAATGGGGAGTTAGTGTAAATTTAATGGGAATAGAGTTTCAGTTTGGGAAGATGAAAGAAGTTCTGGAGATGACAGTGGTGATGGCTGCACAATATGGTGAATCTTAATGCAACTGAGATTTTATATTATGTGTCCTAGCTGGTTTGGCTGAGTGGATAGAGCATCTGCCTGCGGACTGAAGGGTCCTGGGTTCGATTCCAATCAAGGGCACATGCCCGGGTTTCAGGCTGATCCCCAGAAGGGGGCGTGCAGGAGGCAGTCGATCAATGATTCTCTCTCATCATTGATGTCTTTTTTAAAAAAATATATTTTATTGATTTTTTACAGAGAGGAAGGGAGAGGGATAGAGAGTTAGAAACATCGGTCAGCTGCCTCCTGCACACTCCCTACTGGGTATGTGCCTCACACCTCCTCGCAGCCCACAGTCCTCCTGGGCAGCACCCACTGTGTTTGTTCAAGTCTGTTGACCTGGTAAAGGAAAGCTCCTTGAGAGCAGGAATCATGTCTGTCTTGATGACCCACCAGGTCCCCAGCACCTGCTTCCATACCCAGCACACAGCGGATGTGCAAGAAATATTTGCGATGGAATGAATGCAGGAAACAAGGCAGGAGAGAGCAGGTTTCCGTGAGATCAATAATGCAAATGGCCGATACGGAGGCACCTCATGTTCTGAGCTGCCGAGGTGTGGGCCAGAATGAGGACTGACTTGGAGACTGGGGTCAGATTTTGTGAGGAATTGGGACGGGGGGGAGAGCTGCTACCTTTTTAAAGCAGAGGTTTGCTTTGGGATAGCTAATTTGGTAGTGATATAGAAATTTTCCTCTTTTATAAAATGGAAAGAATAATACATATTTGATAGGGTTGTTGGGAGGATGCAATGAGATCATAGTGCCTGGCCCATGGAAGGTACTCAGTGAACAGTAGCTATTACTAGAGGAGGAAAAAGCTGGGGTACATCAATCAGTTCACTCATTTATCTGGCAAATATTTGATGAGAGCACCTAGTGAGTCAGTGAGAGAGTCACGCCCCCATTCCAGGATGCACACCGATAGAATATATGTCCAAGGATGTCTAGTCAAATGGGAAACCAAAAGCCAACCTTCATGCAAAGCTCCAGTAAACATGACTTAAACCTAAGCCCAAGGGAGACGTGGTCGTCCTCTCTCTCCACTGAACTGAACAGGGCAGGACCCACAGGACAAGGGTCACTGGACCTGCCCATCCAGTCCCAGTGGAGATGTCATCAGGAGGGTGGCCTGTAAGGGTGTGCTCACCGCACAAATCTGAACTTGGGAAGTGAAAGAAGGGTGGAACCTGGGGCCCTGCCTTGAAGACCAGTTACCCCACCCACTGATGAGAGTGGTGAATCAGACTGTCCTTACCTCTTGCTCTATTAGGGAAACATCTGGATTGGAGACCTTATTAGTCAGGTTGCCATTACCATAGATCAGAGACGTCCTGGTGGTTTAAACAACTGGAATTTATTTTCTCGGAGATGGTTCTGGAGACTAGAAGTCCAAATTTAAGGTGTCAACAGGTTTGGAGTCTCCCAGGCCGCTCTCCTTGGCTTGCAGATGACTGCCTTCTCTCTGTGCTGCCTACATGGCCTTTTTTTCTATGTGAGCTGATCCCTAGTGTCTCTTCTACTTCTTCCACTTTGTTGTTGTTGTTGTTAATCGTCACATTTTTCCATTGATTTTTAGAGAAAATGGAAGGAAGGGGGAGAGACACAGAGAGAGAAACATCGATGTGAGAGAGACATATGGATTGGTTGCCTCCGAGGTACGTGCCCTTGACCAGAATCGAACCTGGGACCCTTCAGTCCGCAGGCCGACACTCTATCCGCTGAACCAAACTGGCTAGAGCTCTTCTACTTCTTATGAGGACAGGGCCCCAGCCTTATGACCTCATTTAACCTTAATTACCTCTTTAAAGGCCTTATGCCCAAATACAGTCACATGGGGGTTAGGAGTTCCATGTCTGGATTTTGGGGCAACAATTCAATCCATAACTGGCCATTCTGGACTTCTTGCTATCTTCCCTGCTGAACTGATCGAGAGAGGGAAGAGAACCAGAAAGGGAGAGACAGAGACACCGTTAAGCAAGCATGCGAAATCCACCCCCTCCCCCCCAGTTTCTCCACCTCTCCTTGGGAGAAGAGGAGGGGAAGAAAGGGAACAGTCATGTTGTTCTAACAGTGGTTCTCAAGCCTGGCTGCTCCTTAGAATAACCTGGGGAGCTTTTCAAAATCGTCAATGCCTGGACCCCAGCCACAGAGTCTTTTGGTTCATTGGTATGGGGGAGTCTGAGCTGGTGTGTGTGTGTGTGTGTGTGTGTGTGTGTGTGTGTGTGTGTTTATTGAGATATACTTCACATACCAAAAAATGCACCTTTTAGCCCTAGCTGGTTTGGCTCAGTGAGGAATTTGTCCGCCTGCGGGCTGAAGGGTCCCAGGTTAGATTCGAGTCAGGGGCACATGGACGGGTTACAGGCCCGATCCCCAGTAGGGGGCGTGCAGGAGGCAGCCGATCAATGATTCTCATAATTGACGTTTCTCTCTCTCTCCTCTCCCTTCCTCTCTGAAATCAATAATAAAATAAAATAAATGCACCTTCTAAAGTATACAATTTAGTGGCTTTCATATATTCACAAAGTTGTGCAACTATCACAAGTATCTAATTCCAGAACATTTTCATCATCCCCCCCAAAAACCTCAGGCCCGTTAGCAGTCACTCCCCGTTCCTCCTTAGCCCTAGTCCCTGGCAGCAGTTGCTTGTAAGACAGGCTGCTCAGGCCCAGTGCAAAGGTTATTGTGTCCAATCCAACATTCCAAACATTCAAGGAGCAAAATGTGCAAGCAGTTCCCCTGGAATGGCTCTATTTTACTTTTTAAATTCATTTTTTGTATTTTTCAATTAGCTGACATACAATATTATATTAGTTTCAGGTGTACAACCCAGTGATTAGGCATTTATATAACTTATGAAGCAACCACCTTAATAAATCTAGTACCCATCTGACACCACATAGTTATTATTACAATATTATTGCTCTGGCTCTATTTCAAAATGGCTCCACTTTTGTCAGCTTTTCACATAGATTTGTCTATTGCTTTTTATTTATGTCAATTTTGTTACCTATCTTGAGCTCTATTATGTATTAGGTTCTAGATATCACATATGAAATGTAGATATAACTTGAGGCTCTGGATGAGGATAAAATTTATTTTTGCTTATGACAAGCAGTTAGGGTCCGAACAGATACCCAGAATTCCAATTTTTAGAAGGAAATTCTAATCAGATTGTGAATTAGTTATTTCTGATACACAAATCTCCCCAATTTTAGAAAGTGTGGATGTAGCATTTATTCATGGAATGAAAGAGTGAATGAATTCATGACTGTGTTCCAGTATTTACACCAACACCACATCCTGTATTTGCTGCCTTTAGTTGGTTTTCAAATAAGGCGCTAGTCTCTGTTAGTGCATCACTTGTATAATACGAAAGAAGAAATAATTCATTCTGAAACGGAGTTTGTCACTCTTGGGAATGACTTCCTGAGAAACAGGAAAGAATATTGGAGGCTGGGGTAGAAATGGAAGGCACAGTCAGGAGTCGCCCCCTTTTGGTCAAGAAGGTGAAATCCCTCGCCTCAGACTGCAATAATTTGTGGGATTGAGTCCTTTACTAACAAGCAGAATTTCACAAAACCGAGGGAAGAGGTTTGCTGAGACACCCAGTGAGTTACTGATGGTGCTGGGCTGCAGAGCCAGGATCTCAGAGCTCCAGGCGAGAGGCCACCAAGGCCAGACCCTCCTAAATCAATCCCCCTGGAGATTTCAGACTTTCCAACAGCTTTGGTGAACCCTTACCTCTAAAGAAATGTCTTGAATTTAGCTTTCCAATGTATCAGAAAAATATCACATTTATCCAAAATCAACCATTTCAGCCATACATTTTGTACTAATTAATAGTAAGTTATTCTTGGAACAGACTTCCTTCCTTCTTTCCTTCCTTCCTCCCTTCCTTCCTTCCTTCCTTCCTTCCTTCCTTCCTCCTTCCTTCCTTCCTTCCTTCCTTCCTTCCTCCCTCCACTTGTTTTCTTTCTTTCTTTCTTTCTTTCTTTCTTTCTTTCTTTCTTTCTTTCTTTCCTTCTGTCAAAGAAACGTTATCCTTAAAACTGTTCATGAAATGAGATTATGAATTGTCATTTTATTTTTATATATATTTTTAATTGATTTCAGAGAGAAAAAAACATCGATGAGAGAGAATCATTGATAGACTGCCTCCTGCACGCCCCCTACTGGGGATTGAGCCCGCAACCCGGGCAGAATCGAACCTGGGACCCTTCGGTCTGCAGGTTGACTCTCTATCCACTAAGCTAAACCGGCTAGGGCTATTTTTAAACTAGACATTCTCTGATATCTTGATCATTAGGGTGAAATATAATGAACAAAAGGAAAGAATTACCATATTTTTCTATTTTTTACTCCTGAAGATTTTAAAATGTATTTAAGATAATGATCTTTTTGTCTGAAAAAAAAACCTGTGACCCAATAAGTCATCAAAATGACCTCAAAACTGTAACTGGTCACCTATTGAGAGAAATTTCTGCATTTTTCCAGCTGCTTCCATGTCAGAGGGTGGACCTGAGTCATCTCAGGATTTTCATTCCTCTTTGAGTGGATTCTTTTATTTTTTGAAAATGTAGGGCAAGTAGGTGCTCGTTGCCCTGAGTGGAAAGTGGCATAAAGCTGTTTTGAAGGGTGGATGAAAGCTACCCCTCCCTTAATACCTCTTGATGAGCAAATGTGCTTCCCTGGGAGAAAGAGTATAAACTTGCCTCACAGTTAAGGAGCCTCCGGGGGCAAAAATCTCCAGATCCAAGCCCCTTCTTTCTCTGAGATTCAAAGACAGGAAAGTCTGGCTCGCCCGGCGTGGCTCAGTGGTTGAGGGTCGACCTATGAACCAGGAGGTCATGGTTAGATTCCTGGTCAGGGCACATGTCCGGGTTGTGGGTTCAACCCCCAGTGGGGGGTTTGGGGAGCAGGGTACAGGAGGCAGCCAATCAATGGTTCTCTCTCATCATTGATGTTTCTCTCTGTCTCTCCCTCTCTCTTCCTCTCTGAAATCAATAAAAACATAAAAAATAAAAGACAGAAAAGCCTGTTGCGATAGATGAAGGATCTTTTGACAGAAAAGAATACCAAAGTCCTTGAGGAAAAACTCTGTGAGGGAAATCTGAACTGGAGGCCAGGGTGTGGAGGTGTGGGGGTGTGGGAGGGGTAGCGGGTGTGGGGGTTTGGGGATGGGGGGTGGAAAGGTGGTTGGGAGGTGGCAAGGAGCTTAGTGAGGGTTCACGACGGGAAGACATACCTGGAGGCCGCCCAAGGAGGAATGTCCACGGGTCAGCTGACTATATTCAGCTGTGTTCTGTTGAAAGTGGCTACGATCAGGTGAAAGCGTTCAGAAGAGTGTTGTCATGGTGATAAACACCTCCTCCACGTCACACCTGGGAGGGGATGCCAATGGTCAGTGTGCAGCCGAGTGGAGGGCGTCTCAGGGCCCCTCCTGGTTTTGCCACGAAACGAAGGCCATGGATTTGCAGGCCCCGCTGTTAGCAGAACGCATTTTGCACATCCTCTCATTGGCCCTCTCAGCAGCCATATTCTTAGTGCTAAGGAAACTGTTCATGTGTGTGTGAGTGTGCAATCAATGACCTGGGAAGGTCCATGTCCAGTGTCCCTGGGCCTCAGGCCTGGGCTGAGTGTTCATGGGGACCATGTGCTGGTGTTTGCAGAGGGCCTGGCTAAGGCGGAAGCTCTGGACTCAACTGCTGGACGCACCAGCAGGATCCAAGAGAGCTGTGAACTGAGCGCTTGGGAGGCGGCCGCAGGTGGTGGCCTTAGGAATCCAGGCCAGGTCTCTGCAAACAGAACAAGTGTCCACCCAACAAGGAAGGGCCACGGTCAACAGCAACGCCGAGGACGCCTCGAAGCACTGGCTGGCGGACAAATCACACCTCCTGTTCTCTCTGCCGGCACCTGCAGGGAGATTGACTCCCACTGACCCGAGTGAGTGCACCCCTGGGACTCCTGGAGGAAGGGAGATGCTTTGTGATGGACACATGGCACTTCTTGTCTATATGGACATGTAGGTGCTCCAAGGAACTAATTGGAAAAAATTAGAGACCTGACTACTAGGTATATGTAGACCCCTAACTGTATGTGGTTAAAGCAGATCAAACTAGGTGCAGGGTCTCCTAATTTGTCTCATGTATAGTCTCCCCCCAAATCAATGCCATTTTCTTTCTTTGGCTGCCCTCTTTGTGCGTATGGCTCTGGGATGAAGCTGGTATCATCCTTAAGTTCCCTGCCTTCAGGGAATCATGTTCAGACTTCGGGGCCCTGCCGGGGGCACAGCCCATCCTCCAGAAGGCAAGAAATCAGCTCCAACAGCCCTCTAACTTGAGAGTTCACGCCACTGTTTACTCCACTGCAGTGGCCATTGGAATTAAGCAGTTCCAAGGATCTATAGCTCATAGAGAACCACATCTAAAAGGTTGAGAGCCTGCCTGAGCTCACAGTTATTGAGTGAGGAAGCTGGGGTTGGAGCTCAGCCTTCTGACAGCAGAGTCCACCCATCGCTGCCCTTAAAATGCCCGTGAGCCCTAGCCGGCTTGGCTCAGTGGATAGAGCATTGGCCTGTGGACTGAAGGGTTGCAGGTTTGGTCCCGGTCAGGGGCATATGCCTGGGCTGCGGGCTCGGTCTCCAGTGGGGGGCGTGTAGGAGGCAGCCGATCAGTGATTCTCATCATTGATGTTTCTATGTCTCTCTCCCTCTCCCTTCCTCTCTGAAATCAATAAAAATATATTTTAAAATAAATAAATAAAATGCCCACGAACAGCGCAGGCCAGCAAGAGAAGTGGCCTGTGTTTACACGAGGACCTGGAGGCAGCCCAGGTCCTCAGAGCAGGGCCCCCTGAAGGTAGGACAGCTCTGAACTAGACAGGGTGCTGCTGGCAGACATGAAAGGGTTTCCGCAGGATGGAGCGCAGGGGAGCAGGGCGCCCAGTTCCCTCTCTCTGCGGCCATGTCTCCCGTTCACTTCTTCCACGACGAAGAATCCCAGGCCACAGTCCGTGTTCTCTCAACTCCTGGGGCCGGGGCCGAGGGAAGGACAGAAGGGACTGGAGACAGAATGAAGTATTCACAGCACAGTGGGGCTTGGAACTTGCTAACTGGCAGCCCCAGGGCCGGATCTGGCCAGCAGATGGGTTTTGTGGGGCCTGCTGGTATTTTTTAAAAAAAACATTTACAAATATTTTAAAATGGAGAGGTTTCACAAAAACAGATTTGTGGCTTTTATTGAAAATTGGAAAGCATTTATAACACGGCACCCATGAGCCCACATGGCAACCGCTGGCGGGGTTGAGCAGCAGCACGCTGCCCCCCGCCCCACCCCCATTGTGACAGCTGGCTCTGCCACTCCTCCCCCGGGTGGCCTCTGTGAGCACAGGAGATTGTACCCATGGAGGGCTGGTGCTGTGACAGAGCTGACACAGTGCTGAAGGAATCCTGAGGGAACCTGGTCTTGAATTCCAGGTTTCTGGAGAATAGCAGGTGAATGTTCACATTCCTGTGTGCCCTGTAGGCAACGGTGCACATACGATTGATGTTCAGCAGAAAGAGGTGTGGGAAACAGACCCAGAGGTGACTGGGGCTGGGGAAGTGGAAGCCAGTGACCCAGGGAGAGTTTAAACAGTATGTGTCAGTCAGGGTTCTCCGGAGAAATACGTGTGTGTGTGTGTGTGTGTGTGTGTGTGTGTGTGTAAGAGATTTATTTTAAGGAACTGGCTCACGCAGTTGTGGGGACAGGCAAGTTGGAGTCTGTGGGTCAGGCCATCAGGCTGCACACTCAGGCAGCTGATGCTTCAGTCTTGAGGCAGGGTGTCTCCTTTGCTGAGAAACCGGTTTTGCTCTTCAGGCCTTCGACTGATTGTATGAGGCCCACCCACTTTATCGAGGGTCATCTCCTTTATTTAAGGTCAACTGGTTGTAGATGTTAACCACCTCTACAAAATACCTCTGCAGCAACATAGACGAGGGTTTGATTAAATAGCTGGGTACTATCACCTAGCCAGGTAGACACATAAACCTAAGTCACGCCGTGATTAGAGCCGAGGGTTGAGGAAGGCGGCCAGGAGACCTCCCGGTTTCCGAGTAGGTGGGGAGGAGGTGGGCGGGGCAGCTGTGATGGGAGAAGTCCTGCCCAGGACTGCAGGCGGGAGCACGGTGCATGGGACGCCAGGAGGGTGACATCAGCTGGCTCTTTCAAGATATCTATATTATAAAAGGCCAGTGGCTGTAACGCCATAACGACCAAACGACGGGTCACCAGGAGGTGCATTGATGGGTCTTGCGGTGCGCGGGTCTGGGTCTCGCACAATTTTGTGCGCTGGGCCTCTAGTTTGATGATAAAGGGGGTAAACTGAGGAGCAAGCAAGAAAAGTTTCTTTTTGGTCTGCACTTTTGTTGGTGAAGGAGAAGGAAGGAGCCAGTTAAGAGAGAAAGACGACATGGAAAGGAGCAGGGGAGGGGCCCGTGGTGGGATTTCTATTTGGACAAGAGGAAACCTTCATCCTCAGCAATTGAGCTGCGGAGAAAGCACAGCCTCCAGGTGGGCAATCCAGGACATCGGGCGAAGCTCTGGCTAGACAGACAAGGACAGGAAAAAGAGTGTTCTAGAAAAGGCCCCTTCCACCTGAAATACTTTTTCCAAGCCCCTCCTCACCTCCTTCAGGCTGGCTTCCAGTTGCAGCTGGAACCCTGCCCCCATTGCTCTGGGCTTCAAGTCTGGGGAGGATCCGTGCAGATGGCCTGTGGCCGCCTCCCACTCCCTTCCACTGAGTGGATGGCCTCATGCTGGCTCCTCCTGCTCGCTCCTCTGGTCCTGGCCCCTCCTGGCCCTGCTCAGCACTGTCCCCAGGGACTGAAGCAGGTCTGCCTGGCTCCCGCTGGTGGGCAGTGCTGGCCAACAGGCAGCTTGAGTGTCAGGAAAGCAGGGGCCCGCCCATCACTGGGGTGATTTAATGTTTAATTTTTCAAGAGTGTACAACATGGCAAACTCAGGTCATCCTGACACTACTTTTGTGGCGTACTATTGTTTTTATTTTACGTGTGGGGGAGAAAGAACCTCAATTTTTTCCACACTTAGGGCCTCCAAGGGGTTAACCCAGCCCTGCCCTCGCCCTCCGCAGAGCTCAGAGGATGTGGTGGCCCAGCCCAGGGCAGGGAGAGCTGCTCAGGAAGGGCACACAGACACACAAAGGGCGTGTGCGCTGCTTGGGCTTTTGTGTGTGTGTGTGTGTGTGTGTGTGTGCCGCCTCAAAGTTCAAAACATGCTGAAACACGGAAAGAAAGGTATTTGCCTGAGTGACTCAGACATGTTCCAGCATTTTCCCACAGGCTCCTGCACATCCCAAAATAACTACAAGCCTGCAGCCCGTCCCCTGGCATATGATTACATTTGTATAATGTTACAGAACAGTGGGCAGAGCGGCCACACTCACATGGGAGTTGCAGGAATGCACAGCCCAGAATGGAGACCATGCTGCACGGCTGGGCTGGGCACCGAGCAGAGACCACAGCGGGACGGAGTGGGGACTCACCAGGACCATCCACATCACCATGAGGAGGGGGAGAAAAAGGCCAGAGATAGGACACACACTTGCCCAACCTTACACATCTGGGGATTGCAAGAGAAAGTCGGTGGGAGAGATGGCCCTGAGTCTTGTCCACTAATATTGACATTTGTTTCTGGTTAAATGTCAACTTAGCCTTGGAATCACTAAGATCTTAAGTCAAGGGAACTTTAAGGGCCTACTGATTGTGTTTAGTGATAAAAATAACATCAACCTAGCTCAGTAAGCACTCAAGAAGCCTTCATGCTCAGGTCCAGTGAGAAGAGATGCCCAAGGCACAGAAAGAAATGGTCACATTCTTTGATTCAGTTTAGCAACAGTCCAGTAGGCTTCCCCCCTCCTACTGACATGGTCGAGTTTCTGGAATCAGTGGCGTCTGTAGCAGTCCGCTCGTACTCCCCAGATGAGTTCACCCAGGAATGCTGTTGGCAGAGTCCCACGGGAATAACTTCAACCTTGCTCAGCCAGCTAAGAGTGGCAAGTATACCGGTGTATTTTGGTGCGGCGTGGTCAGTCAGGCACCAATATTAAACTCAATACAGTCATGAGGAATTCAGCTCGGGGCTCTTAAGTCAGCGTGCTCCCTGGGAGTTGCAAGACCTCAGGCTCATCTTTCTCTCCCTTTTCATTTTCAGGTTTACTTGGTAAGCAGTTAAGAAGACATCGAGCACACCTCCACATGCCGGGGCTGTGGTCCTTCCCTGGCTCTTAGAAGACATTGGCATAGACAGAGGGATCTTTTTCCATCCAGTGGCTTCAAAGTTCATCTGATCCCCAACCCCAGTGGCTTCTAGGAACCCAATCTGGGAAGATAAACCTCATTCCGAGCTGGTTTGGTGACTCAGACAAGTGTCAGATAAAGATGACCCGAAGCCCGGCTAGTGTGGCTCAGTAGTTGAACGTCGACCTATGAACCAGAAGGTCACGGTGATTCCTGGTCAGGGCACATGCCTGGGTTGCAGGCTTGACCCCCAGTGGGGTGTGTGCAGGAGGCAGCTGATCAATGATTCTCATCAGTGGTATTTCTCTCCCTTCCTCTCTGAAATAAAAAAATACACGCGTGCGCGCGCACACACAAACTAGAGATCTGGTGCACAAATTCGTGCATGGGTGGGATTCCTTGGGATGGCCTGCGGAGATTGGACCCCAGCTTGCACCCCCAGCCCTGCAGCCCCTCCTGGCACCCTGCCTTTGCCTGGTGCAGCCCCCTCACCTGCTCCACCATCCCACCAGGCCTGCAGGGCATCGATCGCGGCTGGCCGCCCCTCAGCACCCACCCCCACTGCACCTCAGCACCTGGGGGGTGGCCCCGCACCCCGTGATCTGGCACCGCCCATTCACCTGCTCCACCATCCTGCCACCGTTCTGCTCTCATCTGCTCTCCTCATCGGGCCGGCATCACCTCCACTGCTGCCCGCACCACGCCGCCCCCTGGTGGTCAACGCACGTCATAGCGAGCGGTGGAACTCCCGGTCGAACGACTGCGCCAGGGGACACCTTGCATATTAGTTTTTATTATATAGGAGGGTTATTTTTTAAAGATGACCCCAAGACTCTGAGAACATGTTCCCAACCCCCTACGACCTGGACTCCAAGGAACACTTTGGCCAGCCTCCGCAATACTGGGAGCTGGTTCCCTGTGTAGCTTGGTGGGACCCGCAGATGGTCTGAGGCCAGGTAGTCTGAAGAGGCGTGGGACACACATCCCATTACCTGAGTTCACAGCCTCGAGTCTGCCCAGGATGCAGTGTAATCCGAGGCTGAAAACTGACCAAGACTCATGTTCTCATGAGCTGGGCCGGCAGAGATGGTACGAACCCCAGCGCAGGCCTGTAAATGCGCCTGCCGTTTATTTTTACTGAAGCCAGCGAGAGACCATCTTGATGATGCCACTCTCTTCAAAGCTTTACAAACCACAAAAAAACACCGAGTCACATTATTACTTTATTTTCCTTTTTTAAAATGCAACATTAAAGTCATCCAACATACAGAAATTCCTATGGCCCTTTACACATTTTGTTCTCTCAAAAGTTAGGCATTTAAGCTTTGAGATGAAGAAAATCATCCCATTTAAAATGGCAACATTTCTGAAAAACAGGTTTCCTATTTGTGATGGGAAACTGACTTCCCATCGACTCCCCCCAAAACTCCTCCAGTCCAGAGCTACAGGAAGACAGTTCACAACCCTGGCTAACGTGGTGCCCATGCACAGAGGGCCCCAAAGCAACAAGCGCTGTTAACCTTATAAACAAGCGACCTCTTTATTGTACAGCATAAGAATACTGGAGAAAAGCATCATTTCCCTTTTAACCCTTTCACTGTTTTGCCTCCACCCAGGTTACTGCGTACCAAGCGGCTATGAATAGTAAAAACCTATTGATTTAAAGTCCCTGAAATGCATGCAACTTAGAACTTCCTAACGCACACAGTCAGTTCCCAGGCTCCAAGCCCGCTTTTTATTGAGATGGTGGTGCTGGGTCTCCAGCTGTGTCTGTCGTGCTGCCGGGGTTTGGAGGGGCCGCTGCTTTGGCATCTGGCTGCTGGGCTTCGGCTTTGGGATCTTCCCCATTTCCGGCACTTTTCTTACCCTTGTCTGCTGCCACGGCCCCCATGATTTCCTGCAGTGGCGGGTCGCTTTCAAGGGAGCTGGGCTGGAATTCGTAAACCTGGACTTGACCTGGGACATCGATTGCTTTCTGTTCAAGTTTTTCCAGGATGGTCTGAACCTTCCTGACTCCATCTCTCCTGGCCTGGCGGACATCAGCTCGTCCTTCAGGGTCTACCGAATCCAGAGCCAGTAGCTCTTTGGTCAAATACTCTTCGATCATCAGGTACTTTTTGTCCGTCTTCTTACCTTCGAAGCTGTCCACAGCCTGCTCCAGCCCTTGCACCTTCTCCAGGATGGCTTCCACTTTCAGCACACCTGGATGTTTGCGGGGTGCCCCAGCTTCTCCTGGCTTTTGGGGTGTGGCTTCTGCTGGGGCAGGGCTGGGGGCTGCCCTCTCTTCTGCAGCCACATTCTTGGGGGATGGGGGGACAGCAGCAGGGGCAGGGCTGGGAGCGGGGCTGGGCACCGGAGCAGAAGGAACCTTCACTTCTACCTTCTCCGAAGGAGGTGGGGGCTTCTGAGCAGCAGGCTGGGAATCCACCTCCTTTCGGATCACTTGAATCGGGATGTGTCCAGCAGGGAGGTCTGAACCCGCTGGGCCGGGTCTGCTTTCTGGTTTGTTTTCAGGTTGTGGGACAAAGGAAGATTCTCGGTGGGTCATGGGCTGCTGAGAAGAGGCAAGGACACAAAGATATTTTTAATAACTGGCTGAGAGTCACAGGATGTTGTTCGTAGCTAGCATAATACTGATTAGAAAGCAAGCTGGGGAATGGCTTTTTTTAAAAGTTTAACAGTACAGAGATTTTCAAAGTCAGTAACAGCTGTTACAAAATAAACATGCACTAATCACGTGTGACCAAACCATGGGTCATGCTCCCATTCATCACCTTGGCCTATTTATTAGTCTGTGACCTCTCCCTGGATTTTTCTGTAGTTGGCATTCTTAGGGCAATAAAAAGAAAACCAATGTAATTTTCAAAAAGGAAAATACTAAAAGCTCATGCTGACCACTGAGCTAGTTGAGCTCAAAGCAGAGTCCTGGGCGACTCAGACTCTCAGGTGATGCAGCTGTGGAGGGTTAATTGCCACTTGTCCCCTTCCTTACGCTGTGGGGACAGTCCCTCCTCCGGGGTGATCTTCCCATCTCCTGTTTCAGAAAAGTTCTAATTTCTTTTAACCTATGACAGCCTAGTGGTTTCTGCCCAGAATGACATCTTTTTTGAGACCAGGCAAGATGCCCCAGATAGTTAACCCTGTAGGAACTTTGCTGGGCACGTCTGTGCCAGAACTGCCACTCAGCGGTGCATTTCTGCACTGACTTCCAGTTGCACAGGCCTCGGAGAGCCTCTTTAACGTGACTGTAAGTTAGAGCCATCCTGTTTTTAATGAGCTGTGCTTAGAACCAAAACATTTGGCTCTTCCACTTTAGGTGAGTATCTTAAATCCCTTAAGAAACCCACACCCAATTCCACCCACTGGGAAATAAGAATTGGACATTATTTCTAAAGTATTTCCCATTTAAAATACTAAATTCCACTATAATGTTCAGTTGGCTCAAATCCTTACAAGCCTCCAAAAAGGGATCTTTGAACAAGCTATCTGGGTGGATGGGACGACTATTGGTCTGGACCTGGGAGTCTTCAGTGGAGACTGGGGCAGGGGTTCATCACAAACAAGGCTAATCAAGGGAAGTGAAACAGGATTAAATATTATTTTACCATTTATGGGGAACATTTGGGAAAGACTAGAGTTTTTCTAGCTCTGTAAATGGGCACCTCTTTCCTGGGATTAGAGCCCGAGGAAGTACCTGGGGGGCACTTTGCTGTCTGAATGCCAGCAACCTCCTTTTCCACCAAATCTCTCCTGCCAACCCAGACACCCTCAACGTTGGGCCTTATCACTCATGAACCAGCCACATGTCTCTCTGGGTTTTAAAATAACGGCTGGGCCCAGCCGGCATGACTCAGTAGTTGAGCATCAACCTATGAACCAGAAGGTCAGGGTTTGATTCCCGGTCAGGGCACATGCCCAGGTTGCAGGCTTGATCCCTAGTGGGGTGCGGATGAGAGGCAGCTGATCAATGATTCTCTCTCATCCTTGATGTTTCTCTCTCTCTCTCTCTCTCTCTCTCTCTCTTTTCATCTCCCTTCCTCTCTGAAGTCAATAAAAATGTATTAAAAAAAAAATAAAACAAGGGCTGGGTAAGAAGTGATTTTAGAAACATTTAAAGGGGATTGCTTTACAGCTATACTCTTCAAAAGGTCAAGATCACAAAAGCAAAGAAAGATGGCCAAAGAACTGTTTTAGATTCCAGGAGACTAACGAGAAATGACTAAGGGCAGTGCTCATGATCCTAGATGAGATCCCGGGACGGGGAATTGTGATAAAGGAGATTTGAAAATGGACAAATGGACTGTGTATTAGATAACAGTGTTGTAAGGTTGTGACATTTCCTGAATCTGATCAATCTATTGTGGTTCTGAATGAGAAGGTCTTTCGCTTAGGAAAATATTTACTGAAGTAGTTAAGGATAAAGGGGCATGATATCTAACAACTAAATTTCAAACAACCGCAATACATAGGGTAAGATAAATACAGAGAGAAGAAATGACAAAGCCAACAGCAAAACGTTAACAGTGAATAAGGGTGAAGGATATTCCGCCCAGCTGTTTCCCACTGTGGTGGTTGGAGCCTGCCCCCAAGGCAGACGCACTGAAAAAAGAGCAAAAGCTGTAGAAAGCACTGAGGGTGTACAGCCAGCCTTGGTCCTGTATTACTTAGTGACCAGCCATTTCAGGATCTCACTTTCCCCTGTTACATGTGTGGGACCCAGGGAGGCCTGATTGGGGGTTGGGGGGTCAGAGAACTTGCACAGAGCTCCTCGCCCCTGAAGAGATGCTGCCGTAGCTAGTCTGGCAAGACCAACTCTCCTACCTGAGGCCTGTTGACCACGGTCTGCACACGCCTGGGCGACGGGGAGTGCACTGGTGTGCTGCCTCTGGCTGGGGAGCTCTCCCGGCTGGACGCACCCAGGACAGGCGACCGGAATGGGGATGGTGCCCGCCGGGGCTCCCCCTCATCCCCCTGGATCTTGTGGTACACGGGCTGGTGGGTCTGGTATTCGCCCTGCTGAGCTGGGAGATGGGTCTTCTGGGCCTGGTGGAAGGGCTGGGCTGCCGGCCGGGAGACGTTCTGCTCGTGGATCACAGGGATGGGGATGTAGCCCCGGGGGAGCTGGTGGCTGCCCAGGCTGCTCCTGCCGGAGGAGGGGGGCAGGCTGGCCGAGGAGGACGAGGACGAGCAGTCCGAGGTGGCTGGAGACTGGGATCGCTGCAAGACATAAAGGGTAGAGGTGTGACCCCATACAGGACCCTCTGCCTGGCACTCTGACCCGCCTCCATTATGTGCTCAGGGCAACAGGTCTCACAGGACCTCCCATGTGTAAGCCTTTGGTTTCAAACTGTAGTGTTTGGGCTGAGAGCCCTGCAGTCAAGAGGCCTGGGTTCCGATTCTTACCAGCTCAACCGCTTCTGTATGGGCCCACCACACAGAAAAGAGCACCCTCTCCCTCACTGGGCTGGCCTGAAGCCTAAGTAAAACAATCTGTGTATGTGCTGGGCACAAGTCCCACAAACAAGAAGCGCGCGACACATTGTATTTGTTATTATATGTCGCTTCGCTTCCTTTTTCCTGTTAACCCTTTCCCTGCTAATCCACAGAGAACTCAGCTGGGCACAGGGAGCTGTGTCCCCCGCGTGGCCCAAGACAGGCCAGGCCCTTTCCCTTCTATTCACACAGGAAACCAGGAGGGCGTTTCCCCGGCCGACTTCTGAGGGTCCTGCTGGCACAAATTTGTTAAGATTTCTCTGATGTGTCACTTCTGGTTTTTACTGCAAAAACATTACACGTATAGGTGCTGCTTCTCCAAGAAACGTCATGCGCCTCCCAGTGTTCTGCATTAACCATGGCTTTTTACCCCCAAGCAGACAGCGGAGCCAGACCCCCGGAACAGAGCCGAGGGAGGCAACCCCAACGCTGGGTGCAGACACGGGGCGAGCATTCGTGCCTAAGACTGTGCCAATGTCTGCAGCCAGGAAAACCAAGAGGACTTACCGCTCAGGAACCCTCCTGGGTCCACTGGCCCTCAAATCTCGGCTAAGCACCGATTCAGAAGTAGTGGCTTCAGCCTTAAACCCTATCACAGAGCAGCCGCCTTCCTGACCCCATTTTGGATCTCCGTTCAAACCATGGGACACTGTGAGGGCAGCTATGCTGTCTCATTTTCATACCAATATAGGTCCAAGCAGTTAATCCTTCTCTGTAAGCATTGAACTTAACTAACAAATAGCTCTGTTTCTGAACTAGAAAGGCCAGTGAAAGGAGCAGCAGATTAGGAACCAGACTGCCTGGCTCTCTTCCTAGCGATGACACATCTGGACCAAACTCCTTACCCTTCTGAGCCGCAGCCCCTTAACTACAAAAACGAGCCATGATCCCCGCCCACCTGAAACACACCTGTCCAATGCTGGCGGGCATGTGGGCTGTCGAGCTGGCTTTGCTGGGTGACCTCTGCTGCTGCAGGCCAGGCCCAGATGCCCTGCATTTTATCAGGTGCCAGGCCCAGGGTGCTGGCAGAGGCTGATGCCAGCCTAAGGAACACAAGACTCCCAGGTCGCATTCATAGGCCCAAGAGCCAGGCCCCTCCTTACCTCGGGTCTGTGGGAGGCTGGGGGCTGGGCTGCCGCAGCTGCTCCCGCCTGTCCACACTGTTTGTCGGGCTGGGTGGCTTCCGGCGCTCCCTGCAGGGGTGACTGGGACCTCTGAGGAGCCGCAGTGGCGGCCTCGGTTCGGAATCGCTGGGCCCCGGGCTGGGGAACGGCAAAGAAATGGTGCGGCGGCCGGCTGTCGAGGCCTTCGTGGAGGACAGGAATGGCGATGTAGCCTGGTCGGAGCTGGGGGTACACAATCTGGCCTTCCCTAGCGGGCAGCAGCCGGGGGCCCTCCCGGGAAGGGCCATTTGCAGAGGACGGAGTGTCCTAAAATCAAAGGAGAAACACAGACGGTTAGAAACTAGGATGGAAACACTTCTGAAGAGGAAAGAACATGGTGCTGAGCGCCCTCATCTTCCAGAGTGATCCCGGCCCCCCAGCACCAGCCAGCTCGGCCGGGCACAGGAGCACAGCTGCCCCCCACTTCTGCCAGAGCCCCCTTCCCTACAGAGGCTGCTCTCTGGCCAGCAGGTTAAGAATTAGAGACATCAGGGGAAATCAGACGGGCCGAGGTATCTGCTGAGCACAAGAGAGGTCTCCATCTCCCACTCTGGGAAGGCAGGGTTCGTTTCTGGGGCAATCAGGCAGCACCGTGTGCAGGAAAGCCACTGTCTATCCCCCAAACCTTCGGGGACCCAGATGCGAGGAGGTGTGCGGAGGCGTCCATCCCAACTTGCTAAATCAGAGCCAGCTTCTCTGCTTCTCAAAGGTCCTCCCGGCTCAAGCCAGTTTGGCGCAGTGGATAGGGTGTCAGCCCTCAGACTGAAGGGTCCTGGGTTTGATTCTGGTCAAGGGCATGTACCTTGATTGCAGGCTCGATCCCCAGCCCTGGTTGGACGTGTGCAGGAGGCAAACAATCGATGTGTCTCTCTCACATGATGTTTCTCTCTGTTTCTCCCCCTCCCATCCACTCTCTAAAAAGGAAAAACATCCTCGGGGGAGGATTAACAACAACAACAACAAAAAGGCCCCCCGGTTTCCTAACAATGCAGAGTTGTACTGGCCTCAAACACAGGCCACAGCTTGGAGATCTTTGCAGAGAAGGGGCAGCAGGAGGAGGCTGCCTTCTCTGGAATATTTTCAGAACAAGCTCCGAGAGAGAGAGAGAGAGAGAGAGAGAGAGAGAGAGAGAGAGAGAGAGAGGGAAAACACGAGAACACACAAGGAACACAAGCCGCACAGGATGAGAACAAAACCCAGGGATTATATGTGCTGGATTTCTGATGCCAACAAAGCCTGCTTGGTGAGGAGCGGCTGGGGTCCCCCCATGTCCCCTCAGGAAGTTCTCCCTTTAGTGGCCTGGCTATTTTGGGAGCTTGGAGAAGGCCAAGTTCCAGATGTACCACAGAGAGATCTTGTTTCAGATGACAAGGCTGGCCAGTCGCTCACCGGGCAATGTCACTTCTCACCAGGCAGAGGCTGGGCAACCGAAGCCGGGGAGCCCCAGGCTCTGGGTCCTGCCTGT
Organism: Myotis lucifugus; assembly: GCF_000147115.1. NCBI lineage: Eukaryota > Metazoa > Chordata > Mammalia > Chiroptera > Vespertilionidae > Myotis > Myotis lucifugus. Next base: position 1,863,576 of record NW_005871303.1, read on the forward strand.
CTCCTGAGCTTTACATAGGTTGGGGCTGTGGATTCGTGCCACTTACTGGTATGCACATCCGAGGGGATCAACTATTAAGAAGGAGAGCGATCCCCACTTCAGGAGGCATCTCTGAACCGGGAACAAACGCCCAAGGCTGAGATTCTAGGAGCTTGCTGGGTGTGTAACTCGGCTGCCAGTGAGAGAAGCTAAGGGCCGGTCTGCATTTGAGCGACGGACACTGTAATTCTGCCACGTTTCTATATTTGTGTGCACCAGTGGCTGACCCGGAATTTAGGCCTTTCAAGCCCATCGATGCTTCCCTCCTGCCGAGCCCCCGCCCAGGGCCTCCGGCACCCAGGAGAGGCAAGGGTGTCGCAGTGTCCTTGGGGACACCAACTGAAGGCACTCTCAGATTAGAATGCCACGTGCTCAGGGCAGCCGCATTATTTTAGCCTGCTCAGTTCTGAGGTCACCCAAGAGCAGGGAATGCGTCCAGGTTTCACATTCAAAATCGAATTCCTGCCGTGAGACGGGCACCAAAGGGAGGCAGCAAGAAACACCAGGAAGCCCTGTGCTATGTGGGGTTGGAAACACCAGGAAGCCCTGTGCTACTGGGGTCTGGACAAGTCGTGGGAGGTCTGTGCTGGCTGCCCAGGGGCACTGCCTCCTCCAGGAAACCACAAAAGCCTCACGCATCCGCACACTCCACGGAGCTGAGCAGTCAGCAAGCCCCCATCCACCGACTACCTCCTGGTGAACGTCCTGCTACTGAGGTGCTCGGTACGATGAGCGGCCAGACCAGCAAGTGCGATCCCTGCCCGCTGGGGCGTACCCAGGACAGGTCAGCCCTGGCCGGTGTGGCTCCGTTGGATGGGTGTCGTCCCATGAGCCAGGAGGCTGCTGGTTGGATTCCTGGTGGGGGGCGTGCAGGAGGCAGCCAGTTCATGTTGTGCTCTCACATCGATGTTTCTCTCCTTCTTTCTCCCTCTCCCTTCCTCTCTCTCTAGAAATCAACAAACTATTCTTAAAAATAAAATAAAAGGTTTAAGGCTGCATGAAACAAATGGGAAGCCCCACTACCTGGACAGCACGGGAGGCCCTGCAGATGGGAGACGTGTGGGCAAACACGTGGGCTTTTCCAGTTCAGATGGGGCTCCTAGAGGGCGACGCTCATTCTGATCTCCATTAGTGACAGTTCTGGGACAATTCTCTTAACTCCGTGAGCCTTCCTCCCTTTATCCAGAAAATGGAGCTAGCAATGCCCACGTCACAGGACTGCTGTGAGGTTTTATGAGAGGTCCAGAGGATGGGATGCCCAGGAGCCGGAACGCATGTGAGTTCCCGCCCTAAGTAGGCATGCGAGTATGCTACTCACACCCCACAGTGTCCAAGGAATCGAAACTGAAGGACAAAGTTACAGACGGTGACTGGAGTCAGAATGGTGGCTGCCCCGGAGGAAATGGTAGGGGCTGGGGAGTCTTGAAAGGACCTTTTGAGGGAATGGAAATGCACTCTGTCTTGTTCTGGGTGGTGACACATGGTGCATGCCTACGTACAAATCTACCAACTACGAACTTCTCTGAAACCCCCCACCCCCATTGCCCGTTCCCTGCCACATTCCGCCTACACCATCAGGCTTTCACAGGTGAGGCTGCCAACCCTCCCCCATCCCCACGGCCAGCAGTCAGCTGTGCCTCCAACTCAGACCCTTCCAGGGCCTGGAGACCACAGGCCGGGCTGAGGCCGGGCTCCTCCTGGGGAAGCCCCTGGATCCAGGAGGCCCTGGGGCCGGCCTGCCAAGAGCTGTGCATTTTATGCATCTCACTGAATAATTCTGCACCTCAAGGATAGAGAAAAGGCAAGGAAGTGGAATGTTGCCTGCCCGAGGGCTGGACAGCAGGCTGATCCCCAGAGCCGATATTCTGCCTGGGCCTTGGAAGAGGTGCCAGTCGGGGTCAGTGGAGGAAAGCCTGTGGTCACTGGAGGCAGGTGTGGGTGTCAGGGCAGCACTGAGAAGGGGGTGGCCCTGGAAGGTAAGTGCTGAGGTGAAAGGCTGGAGAGGCCCCATGTCCTCTGTGTGTGAGTTGCTGACAAGTGACCTCACCAAGACGGGAGGAATCGAAAGGAGAAACCAGGACATGTCAGGAAATAAGAGAAGTCAGGGGAGAGCTGGGGACAAGGGCATGACCCGGGAGGAAGAGGGAGGGAAGGGGCCAAGACGCGAGTTCTGAACCTGGACTGGTTGAACAATGGTGCTGCCGCTGGCACAGGTGGAAGGCAGGGATGGTTACGGGCGGCCGGAGTATGCTGCTCCTGCAGTGCTGAGGCCTGCACTCCTGGCTCCGTGTGAATGGAATGTCCCCTTTATCCATTTAATAAAACACCACGGTGACAGAAGGAGCCTTGACTTGGGGTGGTGAGCACATGATACAATATACAGGTAATGTATTATAGAATTGTACCCCTGAAATCTGTATAATTTTATTAACCAACTAGAGGCCTGATGCATGAAATTCGTGCAAGGGTAGGCCCTCACAGCCGCCCCAGCTGCTGCCTTGGCCCTCGCAGCCCCAGCTTTGTCCAGAAGGTTGTCTGGATGGTCATTCTGCTGTTTGGTCTAATTAGCATATTAGCTCTTTATTATATAGGATGTCACCCCTATACATTCAATAAAAAAATAAACAAGCAAACCAAGCAGCTCTTCATGAGCCTCAAGTCTAAAAGGCAGTGCCTTCCCTCCCACTATGGTGGGGTTTTGTTTAGCAAATCACTGCTTTAGGTAAATTAATAAATCACATCAGTTTTACAGAGCAGACAACTAAGTACGTCCACATGGACGGAGAATTAAACCTAAACTCCCGCCTGTAACAAGGTCTGTCCAGGAATTCGGACCCACCTTCTAGGGTGTCTCTCACTAGGGCCTGATCAACAGCAGTGGTTATAACTAAAAAGCACCGTCCGAAAGGTCATTAAATTGCCCTTTCTAGCTTCTATGGTGTTTTCATCACAACACAGTAAAAAATAGATAATATTTTTTAAATTAAAAAAAGTTTTAAAATATGTAACATTTATGATCCTCCTAGAATATGACTCAAGTTCTAGCCAAGTCCAGAAAAAGCCTATTGGTTAAGCCAGAAGCTTTCACAGACGACTCACTATCTGCCACCCTCTGACTTCAATGGGGACCCCACCTCCTTGGGGTTCTGTGTGATCATGTGATAGGGACTGAGCATGATCACATGATAGGGGCCAGGCATGACTACAGTGACCAAGCAGATGAGGGCCAATCCTTGCCTCATCATGACCTGCCTGTAGCTTAAGGAGTGATGATGGCACCACAGGAATTATTTTCTTTCTTTTTTTATTAATCCTTACCTGAGGATATGTTTAGAGAGAGGAAGGGAGGGAAGGAGTGAGGAAGGGAGGGAAGAAGGGAGGGGGAGGTAGAAAGGGAAACATCGATGTGAGAGAGAAACATGGATAGGTTGCCTCCCGTACGCGCCCCCGACCGCCCCCGACGGGGGATGAAACCTGCACCTTTCGCTGTACAGGATGACACTCCACCAGCTGAGCAGTCCGACCAGGGCAGGAATTGTTTTCCAGGGAAGCTCAGCTCATTATCCTTATCTTTGGCCAAAGACAAGGAATACACATACATACAAACCCAATTAGGAGGAGGGGGTCAGTGGGGGGAAAAGGGGACTTATGTAATACTTTTAACAACAAAGAATTATTAAAAAAAAAAATTAGGAAATAGCCAACACCCTGACTTCGCTGCTTCTCTCACTGCATTAATTTATAAATTCATAAAATTTAATTCTCCTTCCTCGTCTGCACATACAGTAAAACCCTCCGAGGTGTGTCTCAGAGAGCACCAAACAACTCCACGAGGCAGCCAGGACAAAGCAGGAAGACCTACCCCAGATGAGCCACAATTTGCCCTACTGAACACAAGGTAACATTATTAGAGAAGCCTGGGGTTGGGATCTGAGCTTGGGTGAGCCCTGGAATTTACATAAGCCTTGTTTGCTCAACAGCACATCGAAACTTCATTACTTGTTTTTAGTCCCAATGTGGGTGCTAGGGGACAGCTAGGGGACGTGGGAGGAGACTGCACTGGGTCCTAACCCAGGTTCTGTCCTAACAGGTGTGTGACGTAAGCAGCTCACATCCCCTCTCTGGTCCTCAGTTCCCTCAGCTATAGAAGGAAGGGGAGGCCCAGATGTTTTGTAAAAGTGTTTCTCAGACTCGGAGGGCGGGGGGGCGGGGGGGCTTCAAAGCACCCAGAAAATGCAAACAAAACAAAACCACTAAGCCCAGCCCCAACCAAGTCTGATTCAATAGGCGTGGGACGGCCACCAGAAGTGCACTGAGAAACACTGACCCAAATGAAGTTCCCTCCAGCACCGCCAGGCTCCGTGGCCTCCGATTTCCCAGGTCCCCACTTGTGTAGTTCGTATCTATAAAGCTCAAAACAAGGAAACGGGGATTTCACAGAAATCTAAAGAAGGCTACTCCTCCTGCACCCAGTTAAGTCATATCCGAAGGTGCCTCGTCAGTACAGCCCATCGGTCTCATAAATCGTATCAGAAACCGCTGGAACTCCTGGTGCCCCTCGGAGAAAGCTACTGAGCCCGCAGGACGCCTGCCTTAGAAGCAGGGCAGGAACAGCCCCTGGGCACCTGCAAGGCGCATGCTAATGGCTACTGGGGTGTTACACATGCAGCGCCTTAGCTGCTTTGGGGACAACCGGGGAGCAGGGTGTGCCTCGACCCATCCACAACTGGTTCCCTGTAACAAAGAGTGACCTCTGAACCCTAAAAATCTGTCCCACTGCAAGCCCCCAACCTCAGCTCCACGGTACAGCACCCTGTGGGCTCAACACCTGCCCAGCACAGCTCCCATCACTGTGGTCTGAATGGAGGCGACAGCAACAGGGGACTCTGAGGACTGTCCCGGAGTGGCTGACAGCGCTGGAGTCTGAAGGAGGACACAGATGCTAATAACCCGGTTTTCAGGCCGGAGTGGCTCGGTTGTACCATGTGCACTGAAAGGCTGTCAGTTCAATTCCCAGTCAGGCCACATACCTGGGTTGTAGATTAGGTTTCAGGATGGGGCACGTACGGAAGGCAACTGATCAATGTTCCTCTCTCTCCCTCTGTCTTCCTCTCTCTCTAAAATCAATAAAAATATACATTAAAAAAATAAATGAATTAAGTAGTATTGCTATCCTATATAATAAAAGGCTAATATGCAAATAGACCAAACGGCAGAATAACCGGTCACTATGATGCGCACTGACCACCAAGGGGCAGACGCTCAATGCAGGAGCTGCCCCCTGGTGGTCAGTGCACTCCCACAGGGGGAGCTCCGCTCAGCCACAAGCAAGGCTCACGGCTGGAGTGCAGCGGCAGTGGCGGGAGCCTCTCCTGCCTCCGCAGCACCACTAAGGACCCCTGGGGAGATGTCCGGCTGACGGCTTAGGCCCGTTCCCAGACTGTGAGAGGGTGCAGGCCAGGCAGAGGGACCCCCTCCCAGTGCACGAATGTCATACACCGGGCCTCTAGTTTGATACAGAAATAGTTATTTGTATGCCCACAGCCAAACTCAAATTCCTTCAGTTCCCACTGGATTGTGATAAAGGGTCTCTCCCACGCCTCCAGCCCTGTTTTGGGCATACAATAGGCAAAATCTGAATAATAAGTGAAGGCCACACCCACCAAAGTCTATTCATACCAAAGCCTATTTCCTCAGTGGCCTCATCAGTTTGGTAATGAGCCTGTTAGAGTTAGAAGCCCCTTATCTAAGTCTTAAGAATACTGATGAGCAAGGGGGCCATCTTCTCTGCTGAGAACTGTATCTAAAGTTCCATGACCTGGAAGCAAACACACCAGAAACAACTATAAGGACCGGAGCCCTAAACACCCCTCTCCCTCCAACAGGCCGCAGCCAGCTGCTCTGAAGGGGCCTACACTCCGGACAACCTCATCGCTGAGAACCCACACCCAACTTGCAGTGACTGTGGCTCCTCACACACTTGCTGAGACCAAGCCAAGCCAGGCTGGGGCAGGGGGACCTGCTTGGGAGCAGAAGATCCGTTGGTGTCCCCCCAAAATCCTCAGTGCTTCCCCCACCAGCGGAGTGATTTCCAGGCTTGGCACCAGCACCTCCAGCTACGTTTTCCCTGCCGGAAGGAGTGCTCAGGCTCAGAGTCAGCTCCCGGCCTCCCAGTCCCCAGCCCCTAGAGTCCTCAAGGATTCCATGCAGATGTGGCCCAAGGTCACAGGGAAGTTCCTGCAGAACCAGGCTGAGTACTCTGGTCACCAGGCTCCCAGCTCCTGAACTCAGAGCTACAGGAAATCAAAAACTACTGACCTCCTCTTCAGGGGGGGAAGAGGGAAGCAGAAAGAGTAGAAGCACTTTTTTTAAATCACCTAGAGCCTGAATCACAGATGGAAAAGTACCTGAAATTCCCATCCCAGGAAACAGACTGTCTGAAGTTAGATAAAAGCGACCTCCTGTTACATTTCCATGGGTTTCTCAAGCACTTCTCTCATACTGTGGTTGAACACTGGTCAATCAATTGGCTCTTCCACCTGCTAGAAGCCAACCACAAAAGTGTTTGCTGGTATCAGGTGCAGGGCTTCAGTTGACACGCATTTTGCATAAAACACAATTTCCCAAAAGAAAAAAATCTCCAGTTCATCAACGGTGGCTTAGAGAACCCCTCTGACTGATGGTGGCAGTCTTGGGGGGACTCTCCCCCCCACCCTGGACACTGGTTGAAGGAGCGTCAGTTCAAGTGATCCGAGGGGGATAAGAGGAGGAGGCCATGCTTCTGAGAAACAAGACTTCCCATCTACCTGCGAGCCGACAGACCCAGGTCCAACCAGAGCTGTCTACCGCGTGCAGAAGTCAAATGCCTACCTGAGCCTTTCTGAGGACTGCACACACGTGGCAGGTCAGGCCCTGACTCATCACCTTCCCTACACCATCCCCCAGGATCCTTCTGTATGCCCATTTTACAGAAGGGGAGACTGAGGCTCTAAGAGGATAAGTGATTTATCTGAGACCATTAGCACCTGATACCAAGACCAGGATGTGTTAACCCTTTCACTGTTACTGCCACACCTGTACGCAGTGGCTAATGTCTTCAAATCCATCTTCCTGGGGTTAAATGCAGCAAGAGAGAAAATGCTTCATTTTGCCTGGCTGAGCTGGGCCGAGGCTCAGACCTGGAACATTCAGTTCCAGTGTGCTCTGGGCCAGGAAGCCAGCGCTGCTGCTGAGTCACTGCCTGGCTGAGGCAGGGCAGGGAGACAGCGAGAGTGAGGGTGCTGGGCTCACTTGAGTCACCACATTTCTACCCGGGCAGGAGAGCTGGTCCTGCTCGGACACTCAGGATCCCCAGGACTAATCTGGAGGATTCAGAAAATGAAGTGGCCGCCTTCCCTCCTGCACATGCATGGGCTTTCATTCATTCAGTGTCTAAGAAGAATCTAAAATAACTGGGCAACTGCCAGTCCACATTAATGAACTGAGGAAGTTACTGGTTTGTTCTTCAGCAGGATGCTAAGGAATCTGCAGTGGGAAGTCTAGCTCAATCGCTCCGTACTGGGAGCTCTTGGGAGCCGTGCTGTTTACGGGCTCCCGATAGAGGCAGCGAGCAATCTGCAATCCCCGGCTTTTCTGAATTGACAGTGAATAAGCAGCTCACTCTGTGGTGTCTGATCTCACTGTCGGCCACAGGGGGTAAGAAACTATCAGAGCGCCGGGGCTCTCTGTGCAGCTGTGGGTCTGGCAGTGATTGTCAGCAACCAGCGTCTCCAGCAGACCCGCTCCAAGGTGCTGTGTCACCGGTGGGGACACCCAGAAAGAGTCTCTACAGACCCAGAAGAATGAACCTAGGGCAGTGATGGCGAACCTTTTGAGCTCGGCGTGTCAGCATTTTGAAAAACCCTAACTTAACTCTGGTGCTGTGTCACATATAGACATTTTTTGATATTTGCAACCATAGTAAAACAAAGACTTATATTTTTGATATTTATTTTATATATTTAAATGCCATTTAACAAAGAAAAATCAACCAAAAAAATGAGTTCGCGTGTCACCTCTGACATGTGTGTCATAGGTTCACCATCACTGTCCTAGGGGATCAATACTAAAGCCTCTATGGAGAAAAGGCCATTCAGAAATGTGATGAAGGAGAACATTAAAAAAAAAAAAAAAGGAGGAGGAGGAGGGAAAGAAAGGCGATGAAAAGGAACCAGCTCTCGGGGACAGCCTGCCTCCTAACCCAAGAGGTGCAGGAAACGCTCGGTGGAGAATGGCAGTGAAGGGGGCAGAAGTGCCCTCTATCATATAGTGTCTATGTGGCCCTTAACACCATGACTGCAGAGAGCGGGCATCAGTGAGTTCAGATGGGATGAATGAGTGAGTGAAGACACGGCCCATCTCCTAAGCTCAGACCCAGGCTCAGAAACGAGCCAGCATTTCTCATCCGCTGCACAGAGATGCCATCGGCTGCTGATTACTGGGGCTGTGCCTGGCGAGCTCTGAGTGTGAAGGACTTTCAAGAAGGCCCACTGGGGGCAAGTCTGTCACCCCTGCTGGCTGCCGGGTGGGGGCAAACCTCTGGCCACACCAGCCAGTTCCGTGTTGTCTCAGCTGACAGGCCTCAGGCCAGACACACCCCCTCTCCAAGTCTGTTTTCTCATAGAGAAGGTGCACCTGAATGTTTCTATTTTAGAGAGCTGCTTTGAGGATTTAAAGAGATAAGGTTTGTGAAATCACCCACCAGTGTCTGGCACATCCGTATAAATATGAACCCCAAAAATATTGGGTTCATGCCTTCCTAAAGAAACTCTGATTAAGCTTTTGCAAGCTGCCTGGCTTCCTGAATAGGTGCCAAGCCCCTCCCTGCAAGAAATCTTCATAGAAATATGCGAAGATTCTATAACCCCAGATATTGCACACAGTCGTGCAATGCCAAGGGGGGGGGGGGGTTAGCTCCCACGTCTGCCCCAGGAGGGGATCTGGAGCGAGTCTAGCTGTGAGTCCGAGAGCTGAGGCCGAGGAGAATCCTGGGGTGCAGACTTGATTCGGGAGCAATGGGGAGCCGGCAGGGGCTGGAGAATTCCAGGCAGGACAGGTTTCTTCCGGGTTCATCAGCACTAGTGGGTCCTCACAAGATTCCTACCAAGCAAGGCCTTTGTCTTACACTTCATTTTTTCTCTGTAAAGTGTCTTAAATATTTTTGTTGTTGTTGTTAATCCTCACCAATGGACATTTTTCCATTGACATTTTTTTTAGCGAGTAGGGGGGGGAGAGACAGAGAGAGAAACATCGATGTGAGAGAGACATTAATTAGTTGCCTCCTTCACGCACCCTCATCAGGGCCGGGAATCGAGCCTGCAACTGAGTACGCGCCCTTGACAGGAATCAAACTGGAGACCCCTCAGTCCATGGGCCGATGCTCTATCCACGGAGCCAAACCGGCTGGGGCAAGTATCTTAAATATTTAAGAGCCAGGTTAAACCAGCAAAAATGTAGAGAAAGAGTAGATTTGGATTATGCACAGCTTTCTATTCTTGATGATAAACGTCAGATCATTTTCAGCCGTCAATAGGAAATGATAAACATGTAGAGTGGCTTATGTAAGGCAACCGTGTGTCATTCCAGGAAGGACGACAGCGCTAATCAAGCCTCATGGGAGGTACGAAGCTTTCTGACTCACAACCAGCCCAACAGCATGCAGCAGCCTAAGCCTTCCCGGCCCTGGCTAACGTCAGCCGCCGCCACGCCACCGCGGCTGTGTACAGACTCTACCCTCGTAAAGGGCAAATCTACTGGGCGAAACGGGGGACAAGTTATGCTCGGGCCTTGCCTAAGCCTAACACAGGCTGTTCTTTAGCGGGGAAATGAGGGCCTTGGCTGAGCTGGACTTTAAGGCATCTGGCCAGCTCTCTATCCACACTGCTCATCAGTCGCAAAGGAATCTGCAACTCGCTGGAAATTCACAGGACAGAATGGCCACTCCCTCCCTCACTGCTCTGATCCTTCCAAGCGGCAGAGCGCTTGCAATCCACCTGCAAAGAGCAAAATGACCTCATCTTCAAGGAAAACCAGGAGGCTCTGCCGAACCTGAAGCAGAATAAATGGAGTCTCTACTTCAATCGTAACTCAAAACGTTTCCCATTTCCTCTGAAAGGATGTCTCTACCTCTCCCGCAGGACCTGAGGATCATCTGTCAAATTATGACGGGCGGGCGGGCGGGCTTCTGCTGGAGGGCGAGACAGGAAGGAAACACTGGAAGGAAACACTGACTCGAGCTTTCTGGGGGAGCAGGAGAGTCTGGGAACCTCCCTGAGCCTGACAGTTCCCCACACCTGGCACCGTCACCCGCCAGCTCCATCCCTCCCCACATCCCCCCCCCCCCCCCGCCCGTATTCACACTCCCAGAAGCCAGGCACTGGGGAGTTTCACTAAGAAGGAAAATGAGGGATTCCAGAGCCTACATGCAGGCCTACTGTCCTCTCAGTAACAATCTGCCACCTCCTTCCCCCCAAATGAGATCTATGCCACTCAGTGACTCCAAATGCAAGCCTGGCAGATTCAAGAATCATCAGGAAAGCTTTTCTGAGTTTCAGGTTTCTGGGCCCTACCCTGAGCAATTGGGATTCAACATGGGGTGGGGATAGTGGGTGACACAACTGGAAATCTGTGTTCTTAAAGGTTTCCCTGAGCGCTGGCCTGTGTTGGTCAGTGGTTAGAGCGTCAGCTCTCACACTGAAGGGTCTCAGGTTCAAATACCGGTCAAGGGCAAGTACCTAGGTTGCAGGTTCAATCCCCAGCACCGGTCGGGGCACATGCAGCAGGCAACTGATTGATGTGTGTGTGTGTCTCTCTCCCCTCCTCCCTTCCACTCTAAATATCAATAGTAGGGGCTCGATCCCCAGTGTGGGACATGCAGAAGGTAGCCAATCAATGATTCTCTCTCATCACTGATGTTTGTATCTCTCTCCTTTCCTCTCTGAAATCAATAAAAATATATTTAAAAATCAATGGAAAAAATATCCTCAGGTGAGGATTAACAAAATAATAATCTTATATATATATATATATATATATATATATATATGGCTAAGTGACTGACCGTACATACATCCGACTGTCCAGCCGGTACATATGACGTGCACTGGCAATTTAAAAATAAACGTTGACTCCCACATGCATGATACATGTAAAGCTCTCGCTGGCGCCAATCGCATGCATGGGTTTCAATCTGTCATTGTTGATAGTGAATTTGGTTGTTTTTGTTGACATTCTGAAGCTGAAAGAAAGCGGTGGCATCAACAGAATATGTCTGAAGACCAACTATTGGCACAACGTACCTCTGCCACTTCATCTCTGCCACTTCTATTATAGAGAAAGGGCGAATAGCGATATTAAAATATTTCTTCTAATTAATTTCCTCTCAATGTGAACGAATCCGTGCACTGGGCCACTAGTAAGAATACTAATAATAAAAGCTTCCCTGGAGACTGCCATGCTTGGAACTGTGCTGGAGAGCTAGGCAAGCCCTGCTCCTGGAGGGCGGGTCTCCCTCTGGTCCCAGGGGGTTGTGACAGAGCAGTGCAGCGACACACTCCAATGGAGTTGGCCATTGTTTACTCAGTGAGAACCCAGAGGAGGGGCTGCAAGGGAACTGCATCTCCTGACTCCAAAGCGAACGCCAACCTCTCTGCCAGGGAGGCGGCTGGACTGGTATGAACTTGCCGGAGATTAGTGGGAAGCCCATGTGGGCAGAAAATCGATATCCAGGAAGACTGCAGGTGGGAGGTTCACTGAGAGTGGAGCTGGATAAAGCCCAGCGCCTTTGCCTCCAGCTGTCCCCCCTCTGCACTGAAGGGCAACACTGCTTTCACTCCCCCCTCCCCCCGGAAAAATGGGGATAAAGTCACTCTCACCACCCCAGGGGAATGTGGGAGGATCAACTGTGAGAAGACAGAGTAGAAGACGAACTGAAAGCCATTCCTTTATCAACATGGCTCAACTGTAAACACTCCCAAACGGTCTTCCCCTAAGAGGGCAAGAGGGCGTTCTCTGTTATTCCTGCTCAGTGAATAGCTCTCGGTTGACTGATAGCATCTCCAAGGTAAGGATGCTTGGAGGGTCCTCTTAGCTCAAGCTCAGCTCCTCCAAAACAGCCCTTGGTTTGGTGCCAGGGCCCTTTTCTCAGCACGCACTAAGAAACCGATTTCTGCCCTGGCGGGTCTGGTTCAGAGGACAGAGCGCCGGCCCATGGACTCAAGGGTCCCAGGTTCCATCCCAGTCAAGGGCACATGCCCTGGTTGCAGGCTCGATCCCCAGTAGGGGGTGTGCAGGAGGCAGCCAATCAATGATTCTCTCTCATCATTGATGTTTCTATCTCCCCCTCTCCCTTTCTCTCTGAAATCAATTTAAAAAAAAAATAAGATAAATTGCTCAGTAGTTAGAGCTCAGGCCCGTGGACTGAAGGGTCCCAGGTTCAATTCCAGTCAAGGGCACATCCTTTGGCTGCAGGCTCAATCCCCATCCCCCGTCAGGGTATGTCAGGGAGATAACCAATCAATGTGTCTCTCTCACATCGATGTTACTCTCTGTCTCTCCTCCTCTCTTCCACTCTCTGAGAATCAATGGGGAGAAAAATATCCTTGGGCGAGGATTAACCAAAACAAGAAACCGATTTCTCATATAAAATAATACTGAAGGGCTTTCCATTGTATATGGTCTGGAGTAGGGTCTAAGTAATATAAGTGAAACTGAACTAGTCATCTAGGTATTCTGTGTATATCCAAACACAGATTCGAAAGCAACGAAGCCCAAAGAGCTAATGAACTGGATGTTAGTTTTCGCCTTATGTGTTGGTTCCGTGCTGAGAACTCGCAAGTAATTAACTTGATAAGAACTCTTTTCTTGAGTTGATCACAACCAGCCATCACCATTCACGTAATCACAGCACAGAAATCAGCCACCTGATCCTTGGCGATCAGAAGGACACAAAAATAATCAAGTATTCCAGCCCGCACACTTAAGGGCTTCCTACAAATTCAAGATGCTTCTACCTTCTTCCCGACAGATACACTGCCTCTACTCAAGGCTTTCTGGTGTGGTTCTCTCTTTGCTATTAGTATTAGCTGAGAGACCTTTGCAAACACACTTCAACTCTCTGAGTTTTTCTTTCAATATAATAAAGAGGCTGAGCTAAAAGATCTCTAAGGACCTTTCAACGTTAAAATTCAAACTTGAATTTTCAAGTCAACTTTTCCAGCGTCAGACTTCTGACTTAGTAGCTCTTATTTTCTATGTGTTGAGAAGAAGAGTAATTCAACCTGCTTTTTTCCACCCTCACACGCTTTATGAAACCACAGCCTAAGCCATCCATCGGATGGGTACACAAAGATCTCAACTTGCTGGGTGAGTTTCATGTTGAAAACACAGTGCTGGCAACCTGGGTCTTATACCGCACTCCTAGTGGATATGTTCAAACTTGACCTTCACTCACAACAAAGGGTGCCAGCAAATTGACTGTCCCTGTCTCTATAGGAAGGAAGCCTGAAAATGATTGGTTTTTTAACCACACTAAAGATTTAGCCCTAGCAAATTTGGCTCAGTGGGTAAAGCGTCAGCCTGGGGACTGAAAGGTCCTGGGTTCGATTCTGGTCAAGGGCACATGCCTGGGTTGCAGGCTTGATCCCCAATAGGGGGCGTGCAGAAGGCAGCCAATCAATGAGTCTCTCTTATCATTGATGTTTCTATCTCTCTCTCCCTTTTCCTTCCTCTCTGAAATCAAGAAAAATATGTTAAAAAAAAAGAAAAAGAAAAAGAAAAATCTACATCCACACAGACTGCAGTAACAGAGCTGGTTTGAAATGAGCATTAGTTTCACCCAATGATGGGCTGAACAGACAGACAGACACACACAAATAAACGTATAATTATGGCTCTTGTACTAATTACAGCCGCTTGTACTAATTTTCAGAAATAAATATACAATTAATTTCTTATAAATGTAAGTTGCTGAATGTACAATATCTCATCATTGGGCACTAGAATTTTATCAATATTTTAAAGAAAAAAGTTCATAAAATAAAGGTAAATAATATCAATCTTTCTTCTAAAATAATAGCTTTTAAAGCATTTTCAACTTTGTGGATTTTTATGTCTTCAAAATAACTTACCAGTCCTTTAGGGCTTTTATGTTCATTTTGTCCAGAACAGCATTTACAGTTACCCTTTAGGTATATTTACTTTTTTGTTTAATCCTCACCCGAGGGTATTTTTAACTGACTTTTTTAGGGAGAGTAAAGGAGAGAGAGAGAGAGAAACATCGGTTGCTTCCCCTGACCAGGAATTGAACCCAATAGAACCCATATCTTTTGGTATACAGGACGGCACTCCAACCAACTGAGCCCCCCCGCCAGGACTAAGTATATTTCCTTCTGAAAAAAAAAAAAAAGAGCTCAAATTTATAAATAATTGCACAATTTTTTGTGCAATTAGTTATAATTTTTAAAATTAGACTCATTTCAATTTCTTTTATTTTTCAGACTGCCATGCTCCTGAGGGTTAAGTACTTATCCTTGCCTATATGTAAGTGGAGCATACTTCTGCTGTGCTCACCAAAGTATTCCTACTCGGTTATTTGTGTATTAAAAGCGAGTCCTAGGCGTTTTAATACCATAACAAGGAAGGGAATGGATGCCATTTCTTCCCCGTGAGGCGGTGTCGTGAGGCGATGGCCAGCTACGAGGCAGGCTCACCTCCTCGGTCCAGGAGAAGCCTGTTTTCAGCAGGTCACCCCGGAGCGGACCCCCGCTGGAGGTCTCACACAATCCCATTTTAATTTCAAATCGAAAAAGGAAAGAAAGGAAGGAAAAGGGGGAATGTGTTTACATGCGTCTCCCGAGTCACTGCGTGGGAGCCAGGAGCCCGGCCGAGGTACCCCTGGACCGAGTCGAGGAGCCCGGGAGGGGGACGCCGCGCCCACCACCCCGGCTTTGCACGGCCCTGGCGGCCGCCGAGGCGCGGCCGCCGAGCGAAACCACCACCTCCCCCCGGGCGACCGGGCGGCGACCGGGCCTGGCCCGGGCCCGGGGTGCTGACCAGGCCAGCCGCCCCTCGCGGAGCCCGGGCCAGCTCCAGCCACCGGCCCGCAGACCCTCCAATCGAGCCGGTGGACGGGACCGGACGCCACCGCGCGGGACGCACTTCCCGGCCGACCCCCGGGAACAAAGTCCCACAATGGGCCTCCCCCTCG